>NC_068324.1:11145072-11483644 GCF_025860055.1 Xyrauchen texanus
TCTCATAAATGTGTGTTTCATAAAGTAGCTACAACAGTAATTTTCAGGGACATAATTTTATGGTAAACTATATTTTCAGAGTTTGGACATGAACACTATTACCACCTGCTGGTGGAATCTCCGAATTACAAATGCAGGAACTGATTTTAGACATTGTGTTGAAAATAAAGGTCCTTCTGAAACGTCTTGGCGCAATTACCTATTTCTCTGGAAAATAACAAGTTGCACTTTTTGCCACTTCATTAACGTACAGTACACCCACATATAGCACAAATCCTCCCACCCATGCCCACTTGCGCTTTGTGTCAGCACAAATATTGCCCTTAGAACCTTAGCCCTCTCACGACAATTAGATAAGGTGTTGCACCCATAGACATCATATAGATAGACGCCCTATCGACCGCTACTGCCTACTGGCGCGGACGAGCCGCTGCGCCGCCATCTTAGACCGGTCACCCGCTCCACTCAGTGTAATCTGTATGGCAGGTGAATGAACTGTCAGCGCATTTAATTAATCATACCTCACTGAATACCGAACTGATTTTCACGCTGAGTTTTTTTGCTGCAAAGGTCATTCATGTAGCTATGATACAGGACACATGGTTCGGCATATTTTAATATTCATAGTAGGCTTAACAGTAATATAATATTCTGATATAAGATATAAAGTGACCAGACGTCCAAAATCAAAATATGTGATGTAGGATATAAGGTATTTAATAAATCACACACTATAAATATGATAAAGAATCAGAAACAGATAGTTGCAGTAAAGTAAGATATTTTAATAAGTTGAAGAAACTATTTATAGCTAACAACAAAATACTACGTTACTAGCTAAGCTACAAGTAGTGACTGCCCAACACTGATAATACAGTCTATGACAATTGTGTAAAATAGAGCCGTAAGTGTTTTTGAGGAACTAATTTGTAAATGACAATGCCTTTTGAAATGTTTTTGCACCATATTGCTGCAACAGCAAATACTAAAAAAGCTTTAATTTCCAAAATATTTCCTTTAGTTTTTTATGAAATATTGACAGTGGAAATTAACATTGAAAGTCTGAACTTATTTTAAACAAAACTAGTCAAATACTCTAATTTGTATAAGTTAAATAGTTTGCTTTGAGATGTTTTGCACTGTATAGTTTTTACAGCACAAAAATAAAAAGATTTTTTTAATATATTGGTGGTGGAAATGAACACAGAGTTTGAGCTTATTTGAAACAAATCTCACCATTGAGATGTTGTTTTAGGGAGGTGTGGGAAATTCTGCCTTATTATTGTAAGTTTGAGACATGTTGGTAAGGACAATTTCAAATTGTGGATAAGCTAACAAGTTGTTTATGTAGTATTTCTGGGGACTGTATGAAAACATTGGCTTCGAAAACTATTTTCACACTTTCACGTCTTGAGAATAGGTGGATTTAAGGATTTGAAATGAGAAGATGAGGATTTAGGTTTTGTATTCCCTCTAGCCTACTGTATGTCTGTCATTCGGCTACTTGTGAGGAAGACGCTTGTGCCTGCCAAAGCCATCAGACTCTTGACATTTAAGATTTGTTGGTTTATTGAGCCAACATGACTCCACCCAAGATGTGTTTTTTGGAGATTAACAATGTAAACATGTTAATGGATAAGGAAATCCAGGCCTGCCTATCTTTATGTGCCAGTTTGCTTTTCATAACAAAAACTCAATACCGCTTGAGCGTAGTCAGAGGTTTCTTAGAAAATGCTGGTAGTGTTATCAGTTTCACACATTAAAACATACTGATGCTTATGGTTAGCTCACTGACATTCAGGGTTATGCATTCCACTGGTTGTAAAAAGTTGTAAGGGGGAATGCTTTCTCGGGAGGTGCTTTTCCGCTTGCTTCCCAGTCTTTTCCATCATTCTCTCATCCCAAATTAGTATTAAATTGGTCTGCTGTCTGTAACAGTTATATTTATGTTTTTTTAAGTGTGCTAAAGCGATATGAATCACAGTACAATATCTACTCTGTCTTTGAGATTTGTCTATGATACTTTCTTGATTTATGTTGTGATACTTATTTTCTTCTCTTCTAAGATGTCATCAGGGCCCACATGAACATTGGGAGGACCTAAAAGAACCTGAATAGGTCCAAAGAGGCAGAGGAGGCATATCTCATTGCAAAATTGCTCATGCCACAGGTATGGAATGCAATTATCAAGAAGTTGGGTTGTGTTTACATTTAGATTGCCATCACACTTTTCATAAATCTTCAGACTTCCTCAAGCTTTCATAAGCTTTTAGAGGTAAGTAAATCAAACTCAGCATCAGATTGCCATAAATGCATGCCATATATCGAGCTAGATATCATAAGTGTAATTCCCAACAAAAAGTCAAATCGATTATTATTACGTAAATTACTAGACTGATTTATTCTAATAAATTCAAGTCAAGTCAAGTCAAGTCAAGTGGTTTTTATTGTCGTTTCAACCATATACAGTTAGTACAGTACACAGCAAAACGAGACAACGTTCCTCCAGGACCATGGTGCTACATAAAAACAACAAAGGACCAACATAGGACCACATGAGACTACACAACGAAATAAAATACCTATATAAACTACCTATATATACCTATATAAAGTGCACGTGCAAACATGTGCAAAAAGTACAGGACAGTACAACAAATTACTGACAATGAACAGGACAATAGACAGTGCAGCGCCGACCAGTACTCAGTAGTGCAAAAAGATGACAGTTTCTAAAAATGTAAACATAACATACTATGAGATAATGTTCTATGCACATAGCAGTTATTGAGGTAGCAGACAGTTATAAAGTGACAGTAATTAAAGTGCAACTCAGGACACGTGTGTGTCAAACCAGTCTCTGAGTATTGAGGAGTCTGATGGCTTGGGGAAGAAGCTGTTACACAGTCTGGCCGTGAGGGCCCGAATGCTTCGGTACCTCTTGCCAGACGGGAGGAGGGTAAAGAGTTTGTGTGAGGGGTGTGTGGGGTCGGCCACAATGCTGGTTGCTTTGTGGATACAGTGTTTTTTGTAAATGTCTTTGATGGAGGGAAGAGAGACCCCAATGATCTTCTCAGCTGTCCTCACTATCCTCTGCAGGGCTTTGCGGTCCAAAACGGTGCAAGTCCCAAACCAGGCAGTGATGCAGCTGCTCAGGATGCTCTCAATAGTCCCTCTATAGAATGTAGTGAGGATGGGGGTTGGGAGATGTGCTTTCCTCAGCCTTCGAAGAAAGTAGAGACGCTGCTGGGCTTTCTTGGTGATAGAGCTGGTGTTGAGGGACCAGGTGAGGTTCTCCGCCAAGTGAACACCAAGGAATTTGGTGCTTTTGACGATCTCCACAGAGGAGCCGTCGATGTTCAGCGGAGTGTGTTCACCTTGTGCTCTCCTAAAGTCAACAACCATCTCTTTTGTTTTGTCGACATTCAGGGACAGGTTGTTGGCTCTACACCAGTTCGTCAGCCGCTGCACCTCCTCTCTGTATGCTGACTCGTTGTTCTTGCTGATGAGACCCACCACGGTCGTGTCATCGGCGAACTTGATGATGTGATTCGAGCTGTGCATTGCTGCACAGTCGTGAGTCAGCAGAGTGAACAGCAGTGGACTGAGCACACAGCCCTGGGGGCCCCAGTGCTCAGTGTGGTGGTGGTGGAGATGCTGTTCCCGATCCGGACTGACTGAGGTCTCCCAGTCAGGAAGTCCAGGATCCAGTTGCAGAGGGAGGTGTCCAGGCCCAGCAGGTTCAGCTTTCCAATCAGGTGCTGGGGAATGATTGTGTTGAATGCTGAGCTGAAATCTATGAACAGCATTCGAACGTATGAGTCCTTATTGTCTAGGTGGGTGAGGGCCAGATGGAGGATTGTGGTGATGGCATCGTCCGTTGAACGGTTTGAACGATACGCAAACTGCAGTGGGTCTAGTGAGGGGGGCAGCTGGGTCTTAATCTGCCTCATGACGAGCCTCTCGAAGCACTTCATGATGATGGGTGTAAGTGCGACGGGACGGTAGTCGTTGAGGCAGGACACTGAAGACTTCTTTGGCATGGGAACAACGGCGCTGCTCAGAGAGATGTTGAAGATGTCGGTAAGAACATCTGCTAGCTGGTCTGCACATCCTCTGAGCACTCTGCCAGGAATGTTGTCTGGTCCAGCAGCCTTCCGTGGGTTGACTCTACATAGAGTTTTCCTCACATCTGCCGTGGTAAGACAGAGCACCTGGTCGTTGGAAGGAGGGGTGGACTTCCTCGCCATCACGTCGTTCTGCACTTCAAACCGAGCGTAGAAGTCGTTCAGCGCATCTGGAAGGGAGGCATCTTTGTCACAGGCAACTGATGTTGTCCTGTAGTTGGTGATGGCCTGGATGCCCTGCCACATGCGCCGCGTGTCACCGCTGTCCTGGAAGTGACTGTGGATTCTCTGGGCGTGTGCGCGCTTTGCCTCTCTGATTGCCCGTGACAGTTTGGCCCTAGCTGTTCTTAGGGCTGCCTTATCGCCTGCTCTGAAGGCGGAGTCTCGGGACCTCAGCAGCGTGCGCACCTCCGCAGTCATCCACGGCTTCTGGTTGGAGCGTGTGGTGATGGTCTTGGAGAAAGTGACATCATCAATGCACTTGCTGATGTAGCTGGTCACTGATGCTGTGTATTCCTCCAAGTTGGTAGAATCGCCATATGTTGCAGCCTCCCTGAACATGTGCCAGTCAGTACACTCAAAACAGTCCTGAAGAGCAGAGATGGCTCCTGCTGGCCAGGTTTTCACCTGCTTCTGAAGCGGTTTTGTGCGTCTGACGAGCGGTCTGTATGCTGGAATTAACATAACAGAGATGTGGTCTGAGTAGCCGAGGTGGGGGCGGGGCTCCGCCCGGTACGCGCCTGGGATGTTTGTGTAAACAAGATCAAGCGCGTTCGCCCCTCTCGTTGCAAAGTCCACATACTGATGGAATTTAGGAGCACTGTCTTGAGATTTGCATGGTTGAAATCTCCGGCGACAATAAACAGTCCGTCGGGGTGAGCGTTATGCAGTTCCCTCATAGCCCCATACAGTTCACAGAGCGCTTCCTTAGCGTTAGCGCTGGGGGAATGTAAACTCGGTTATGCAAACAGTGGTGAATTCCGTGGTAGATAAAAAGGTCTGCATCTAACAGTCACAAGCTCCAACAGCGATGAACAGTAACTAGAGACTAGCATAGAGTTCTTGCACCATTCCGTGTTGATGTAAACACACAAGCCACCACCGCGAGTCTTACCGCAGAGAGCTGTATTTCTGTCGGCACGAAACGAGGCGAGCCCGTCTAGCTGAATGGCGGCATCCGGAACTCTGTCGCTGAGCCACATCTCCGTGAAAACAAAGACGCAGCAGTCTCTAAACTCACGCTGCGTAGCCTGCTGGAGTCGGATATAGTCCAGTTTATTGTCCAGGGAGCAAACATTTGAGAGCAGGATAGACGGGAGAGCCGGCCGGCTAGGGTTTGTTTTTAGTGATTATAATGAGTTCTAATCTGTAAGACTGTCATATCAGTCCAGTTGAGATGTTTTTTTAGGTTACGCAAGTAAACCTGCTACAGTTCCTCCTCCTTTCAGTTGTGTGGCAAAAGACTTCTTATCTCAAGATAAACTCTCAAATTTCAACCTAAATAAAAATAAATTTGAGATAGGTATTTAATGGGAAGTAACTATGCTCTGAAATTGTTATGTTTTTCATTGTGAGTCTTGGCTGTGATTTCACATGGATTCTTAAATGATTCTTAAAGAGGTAATGTCATGAAAATGTAGAATTCCCAGTATCTTTTGTTTTGAAATAAGTGTTTGTTGTACTATGCAAACATATTGTAACTTTGAGAACTTAACACTTCCTCGTTGGTCCAAACAATTTTGCATTTAGAAGTGTTCACATGGTCATGGGAAATGTGGAAATATCAGGTTCCCTTTACAAAAGGCTTCACTACAATGTTGCGCTGCTAAGCGCTAGGGGAACAATCTTGCATTGTGAGCAGCTGTGAATTTGTGTGAAACACGTCAATGAAAATTGACCTGAATTTATAGCCTCGGCTGGTGAAGATCATTAGATGCACCTGTGGCCAGGCTATAAAACAGAGGCGTCACCAGCGTGTCGACAGAAATTTTTCATTCAGAGCATACTATGCTGTGTGTCTCACAACCTGCTAGAAAACTTTCTTCTCTCTTTGTTAGGAGTTAGAAATCGTTAGGCAGTGCGCAGAACTTTCTTTCTTTCTCTCTCTACTCTGAAAGAGTATATATATATATATATATATATATATATATATATATATATATATATATATATATATAAAAAAAAAAGAGAAAAGAGAAAATGACGGAGAAACAGAGCAAACGATGCGTGTTTCCTTGTCAACGTCTCATGACGAACAAGGACACGCATGAGTTTTGCTTTGTTTGTTTGGGGGAAGAGCACGCGGCTCTCGCGTTGGGGCGGGGCGGGTGCGCGCATTGTGACCTTCTTTCGGTCGGGATGCTTCGCGCTCGCCTCGCTTACTTCCGAGAGCCAGCACCCGCACTTCATTCGTGGGGCTCTCGTATGGATCTGGCTGAGGAGCGAGAGACGGGTGCGTCCCTTTCGCTCGCTCTCTCCCCAGATCCGGCTGGTCCTTCTCGTGTTCTTGAAGCGCGCTCCGGCGCCTCTTCAGTTCAGGAGGGGGACCTCGATTCCCTTGGGTCTATAGATTTCGAGTTACCCACATCAGAGCACTCAAAGCAGGATACAAAATCCTCTGAGGAGTTACTCGATGTGGTGACTCGTGCTGTGGCCAGACTTCAATTAGACTGGCCACGTGACCAAGAAACCCCCAAACGCTCCAAATTAGAGGATAGATTTCTGTCTGATGGCCAAGGGAAGGGAACACCTCATCAGTCCCTTCCCTTCTTTGATGACCTCCACGATGAGCTTGCTCGTTCGTGGAGGAACCCTTATACCTCGCGCGTTCACGTGCCTTCGACGTCGTTATATTCGACTATCGTGGGTGCTGAGGCGCGAGGGTATTCGAGGATGCCTCCGGTCGAAGAGACACTTGCGGGTTATCTCTCGCCGGGTTCGGCATCGTCCTTGAAAAACCTGCTCTCCCCTCTAAGCCATGCAGGACTACCTCCATGCTAGTGGGGAGGGCTTATCAAGCGGCAGGTCAGGCTGGTGCTGCGCTGCACACCATGGCTGTGTTACAGGCGTACCAGGCTGACCTGCTAAAAGATCTGAGTGCGGGGAAAACTCTCGACGAAGAGGCCTTTTCAGAGCTTCGTCGAGCTACGGATTTGTCTCTCCGCGCGACCAAGCAGTCAGCCCGTGCCATTGGCCGGTCTATGTCCGCTTTAGTCAGCACGGAGAGGCATTTATGGCTTAATCTGTCAGGCATCCGAGATAGGGACAGAGTTTTCCTAATCGACGCCCCGGTTTCGCCTTCTGGTCTCTTCGGAGACGCCATGAATACGGTTATCTCCAGATTCCAGGAGGCGAAAAGCCATGAGGAAGCCTTTGGGCAGTTTCTTCCTCGCCGCACTCAGGGGGCGGGGCCGTCGGCCACCCAGTCTCGCCCCGCCTCTGCTAGGAGAGAGGCTCAAAAACAGAGCGTGGCGAGTCGTGCTCCCCCTCGTAGGGACTGGGGACAGGCTCGTCGCCCTCAGCAGCCGCCCAAGAAGGACCTCAGGGCTGTGATCTCTAAAAGAAAGAAGCCCTGACGTTCTTGTGCCCAACTTTGTGAGGGTAGTTCCCTTCGGGACGGGGCGCGTGTATCATCCACTTCGGCCCTCCCGATACCCTCACGAAACCTCTTCACTCCCGCCGCCTTTGGTGTTTCGGGTGATAGAGGCTTCCAACGAAGAGTTGGGTGTACCGTTGCTTCCTGCCTTAGTCCAGGACACGGAACACTCAACACCCCCTCAACAGGAAGTGTTGAAATTAGTACCCATCTCAGAGAACCTGGCAGCGTGGAAACTTCTGCCAGGTATTTCTATGTGGGTTCTAAAGACAGTAGAAAAAGGCTACAGAATTCAATTCGTTCGCCGCCCTCCGCGTTTCAACGGCGTGGTTCCCACTACCGTAAGACCGGAGCAGGCATGTCTACTGTGGAAAGAACTGCAGAATCTCTTGGCAAAAGGGGCCATAGAACATGTTCCCCCTCCAGAGAAAGAGTCAGGCTATTACAGCAGATACTTCCTGGTTCCCAAGAAGGGTGGGGGGTTGCGTCCGATTCTAGATCTTCGAGGCTTGAACCGCTCAGTCAGGGTGCTCAAGTTCAAGATGCTAACTGTCAAGTCGGTCGTGTCTCAGATCCAACGTTACGATTGGCTGGTCACGATCGATCTCATGGATGCATATTTCCATATTGGAATTCTGCCACAGCACAGGAAGTTCCTGAGGTTCGCTTTCGGGGACGAAGCCTTCCAGTATCAGGTTCTTCCATTCGGCCTAGCCCTATCACCCCGCACATTCACGAAATGCATGGATGCAGCACTGGCTCCTTTGCGACTCCAGGGCATCCGCATTCTGAATTATTTAGACGACTGGCTGATACTAGCACAATCTCAAGAACTGGCAGTACATCACAGGGATATCGTCTTGGCTCATCTAGGTTCTCTGGGTCTGAGGCTCAACGTCCAGAAGAGCGTTCTTGCTCCAACCCAGGAAATTGCCTATCTAGGGATTATATGGAACTCGTTCACGATGCGGGCACGGTTGTCTCCCGCTCGTGTCAGCTCCATCCTGAACTCCCTGAGCAATCTCAGGCTAGGTCAAAGTTGCACTGTTCTTCAGTATCAACGAATACTAGGTCTCATGGCGTCTGCGTCCACGGTTATTCCTTTGGGCCTTCTCCATATGAGACCGTTTCAGCTGTGGCTAAAAGCCAGGGGATTTCATCCAAGGGCCAGTCCCCTAAGGCAAATAAGGGTTACGCGCCGAGCGCTTCGTTCCCTTTCTATGTGGCTCAGACCCCGGTTCCTTACCTTGGGTCCCACTCTCGGTGCGTCATGTCGTCGCAGGATGCTAACGACAGACGCCTCCCTGACGGGTTGGGGTGCGATCTTAAGTGGTCGTCCAGCCCAAGGGGAATGGGAGGGTCATCAGCTCGATTGGCACATCAACTGCCTCGAGCTGATGGCGGTATTTCTGGCCCTGAAATACTTCCTCCAACATCTCAGAGGCTGCCATGTCCTTGTGCGGGTGGACAACACAGCAGCAGTCTCCTACATAAACCGTCAAGGAGGTCTACGCTCTCGCCACCTGAATTTGCTGGCACGTCGGATTCTCCTTTGGGCCCAGGGCAAGCTCCTGTCACTCAGGGCAATTTACATCCCTGGACGCCTAAATGTGGGAGCAGATTTGCTGTCCAGACAGAACATACCGAGGGGCGAGTGGAAACTCCACCCCGAGGTAGTACAACAAATTTGGGAGAGATTTTACAGAGCAGAAGTGGACCTCTTCGCCTCTCAAGAGACTGCGCAATGTCCCCTCTACTTCTCTCTGAGTCACCCAGCCCCCCTGGGTCTGGACGCGATGGCGCATACATGGCCCAGAATGTGTCTGTATGCTTTTCCCCCGGTTTCTCTGCTCCCGGGAGTCTTAGCCAGAGTTCGCCAGCAAGGGTCTTGCCTCTTACTGATAGCGCCTCACTGGCCGAACAGGATTTGGTTCTCAGAAATTATATCTCTCCTCGACGGCTCGCCTTGGGCGATTCCGGACAGGAGGGACCTTCTGTCTCAGGCACAGGGGACGATATTTCATCCCCGGCCCGAATTGTGGAAACTTCATGTTTGGCCCCTGAAGGGTACCAACTGAGGAACACAGGGCTGTCGCCTGAAGTTATCGAGACCATTCTTAGTGCTAGGGCTCCCTCCACCAGAAGAATCTACACCAATAAATGGGGTGTCTTCGAAAGGTGGTGCAGTTTACATGGTGCAGACCCAGTTCACTGCCAAATTGTTTCAGTTCTGGACTTTCTGCAGGAAAAACTGTCAGCAGGCATATGCCCCGCTACTCTCAGGGTTTATGTGGCCGCCATTTCGGCTTGCCACGCCTTGATGGACGGGGCGCCTTTGGGGAGGCACCCTCTTCTCGCTCGCTTCATTCGTGGAGCCAGGCGACTGAGGCCCCCTGTTAGGACCAGAACTCCCTCATGGGACTTAGCAATAGTCCTGGAGGGTCTGGCCGAAACCCCTTTGAACCTCTAGAGTCAGCGTCTGATAGACTTCTGACTCTCAAGCTGGTTTTTCTTGTGGCAATTACCTCTCTTAAGAGAATCGGGGATCTACAGGCTCTGTCTGTTTTGCCGGCCTGTTTAGAGTTTGCCCCAGGTATGGCCAAAGCTATCCTGCATCCTCATCCTGACTACCTTCCTAAGGTGCCTTTTTCGACACTACACCCTGTCACTCTGGAAGCCTTCTGCTCCCCGCCGTTTTTAACGCCGGAGCAGGAAAGTCTTCACGGACTCTGCCCAGTCCGTGCCCTTCAAACTTATGTCCACCGCACTAGCCAGTGGCGTAAGTCTGGGCAATTGTTTGTCTGCTTTGGGGGCCGCAACAGGGGGCAGCCGCTACCAAGCAGACTATGTCACATTGGGTGAGGGATGCTATTGCCCTGGCCTATGAGGCGCGCGGTCAAGCTTCGCCAGTAGGTGTCAGGGCTCACTCCACCAGAGGGGTCGCCGCCTCTAAAGCCTTGGCTAGAGGGGTCCCTCTGCAGCAGGTTTGTGATGCGGCAGGCTGGTCCTCTCCGCACACATTCATCAGATTTTATAGTTTGGATGTTCATGCTACTCCGGGCTCTTACGTCCTTGAGTCGACATCCCAAGCTCATGCCTGAGCGGGTTTGTGACGCGGCAGGCTGGTCCTCTCCGCGCACATCCTTCGGTTTTTATGGCAGGCTCGTGCCTGAACACATTCGTGATGCGGCAGGCTGGTCCTTTCCGCACACGTTCATCAGTCTTCATGGGTTAGATGTTTCTGCTACTCTGGATTCTTACGTCCTTGAGTCGACATCCCAAACTCATGCCTGAACAAGTTTGTGACGCGGCAGGCTGGTCCTCTCCGCGCACATTCTTCAGTTTTTATGACAGGCTCATGCCTGAACAAGTTTGTGATGCGGCAGGCTGGTCCTCTCCGCACACATTCATCAGATTCTATAGTTTGGATGTTCATGCTACTCCGGGCTCCTATGCCCTTGAGTCGACATCTCAGCTCATGACTGAACAAGTTTATGATGTGGCAGGCTGGTCCTCTCCGCTCACATTCATCAGTTTTTATGACAAGTTTGTGTTGCAATAGGGTTCTCTTCGCACACATTCATCGAACTTTATGGGTTAGATGCTTTGCTACTCCGGACTCTTATGTCCTTGAGTCGACATCTCAGCTCATGCCTGAACAAGTTTGTGATGCGGCAGGCTGATCCTCTCCGCACACATTCATCAAAAATGAATGGCTTGGATGTTTATGCGACTCCGGGCCCCTATGCCCTTGAGCCGACATCTCAAGCTCATGTCTGAGACCTCTCGTGTTTTTGTGAGTACGCTGCACAACCGTAGGGGTCCGGACAGCCCCAAGTGCGGCGGCGTGGGTATTGCGTTCCCCTAGCGCTTAGCAGCGCAACATTGTAGTGAAGCCTTTTGTAAAGGAACGTCTCGGGTTACATGTGTAACCCTTGTTCCCTGAAAAGGCGGAACGAGATGTTGCGCTGCTTTGCCGCACTGGGACGTCCCAGGACTGCTCTTCAGAAAAAGGTATCTGTCGACACGCTGGTGACGCCTCTGTTTTATAGCCTGGCCACAGGTGCATCTAATGATCTTCACCAGCCGAGGCTATAAATTCAGGTCAATTTTCATTGACGTGTTTCACACAAATTCACAGCTGCTCACAATGCAAGATTGTTCCCCTAGCGCTTAGCAGCGCAACATCTCGTTCCGCCTTTTTCAGGGAACAAGGGTTACACATGTAACCCGAGACGTTTTCCAGGCCTGAAAAAGTCATGGACATTTCTACAGAATAAACCTAAGCTCTGAACGGTTTCTAGTGATGCCTCTTTAAACCAACTTATGCATTTCGTATAGTAAAAGGACAAAAATATTTGCAATACATTTTAAACGCACCAGAACTAATTATTTATTGTCATGGCCTAAACCAGGCATGTCTTAGTCCTGTTACAAATCTATAGGCAGTGGCCTCTGAACTGCTTATGGGTCCACCTTTCATGTAGGAAGCACATGAGAGGAAAATATTGAAAATATTATTTCTATACATAGAGTCAGAAATGAATGGAAATGCAATGTGGTTACAGCCCTGTTTAATGCATGCACTCACTGATCTCTGTGAAAACACATTGCCAGACCATTCAAGGGAAGAAGTATGCAACCTGCATGGCTCCCAACCATCTGAACGTCTACATTAACCTGACTAACCTGATCCGGGCATATTAATCTCGTCTGGAAGAGGCCGACCAACTCTACAGACAAGCAATCAGCATGAGACCTGACTTCAAGCAGGCCTACATCAGTCGGCAAGTGTCTGTTTGTGCTGACTGTGTCAAGAATTCCTCTGTGTCTGTAGACTTACGTGCTTATTGACGGGCCAAATGAAATTGAAAGGGTAATCAGTTGTATGACACACAGTATTTTGGCTTTGCAGAGGTTATTGAGAGTCATGTATCACATAGACCAAACTATTGCACTGAAAGAAATGTATGTTTGACACTGGAGAATATCCAAGAGAATACCTCTTTTCTAATAAAAAAAAAAAATCTAGCACCCGTATCTTAAATTTGTACACCCTTCCTGAACATTTTTTAACTCTCCGTCAGAAAATATTTAGAATAAATATAAACTGAAATCCAAAGGCATTTGGCCTTTCAGATATACTATTTTGACTATCAGATGTTTGCTGTTTTTGTTAAAATTTGCATCGTGAAAATTTACATTTTTCTCCTTTTGTGATTTCTCTTAACATGTCTTATCCTGTAAATTAAATGTTGATCAGATAAGCTATTGACAGTTGATTTACTGGAATGTCGTGGTTCTCATGAACATCAGGATTCTCTCTAAATCTATGAAGAGAGAGCAAACAAAGCAGACCAAAAAAAATCTAAACCAAAACCATTCATTTGATTTACTCAAACTATTTGCCAAGAAAATATTGCTTAAAGAAACCGATCTTTCTTGTTGTACATGTGTATTGTATTTTCAAGCTGTCCTGGTAGAGGTATTCAAAAAATGTCTTCTGTTTCTCTCAAAACACAGAGGGGAGCTTCTGTTGAAAATGAACAAGACTAGTGAGGCGTAGGACGCCTATCTACGAGCTTTGGAGCTGGACCATACCAATGCAGACCTCTGGTACAATCTGGCTATAGTCAATATTGAGATGAAGGACACCTCGGAAGCTCTGAGAAACTTCAACTGGCCCTAAATCCACACCACAAACTCGGCTCCTTGGTAACTGAAGATATTTTGATACTGTTTAGAAAAAGATTTAACCCATTAAAGGAACAGTGCATCCAAACTTCATCCATTGTGTAATCATTTTCTCTTCCCTCATGTTGTTATAAACCATATGATCATATGCAACACAAAAGGAGATGTTAAGCAGAATGTTAGGGACTGAGAGCCTCAGTCACCATTTACTTTCATTGTATGGAAAAAAAGATGCAATGAAAGTCAATGGGGAATGAAGTTAACATTCTGCCTACCATCTCTATCTGTTTTATCAAGCCACTATTTCCACTCTATTGAATGCTTTACTTGTGTTGGCACAATAAAAATAATTTCTTTGAAATATCTTCTTTTGAGAGCTATTTTTTATTTTATTTGTTAATCAGCATATCATGTAATTTATTGATTAAATAATTGCCCTAGAACTAAGCAATCAAATATTGTTGCACAATTTTGTATTCCCTTATTCTTGATTTATCAAATCTCAGCTTAAAAAATGTTGGCTCCTCGCCCAAAATGAATATTTTGTGGAGCACAATAGGAGATATTAGGCAGAATTTTAGCCTCAGTCACCATTCACTTTTATTGAAAGATAAAATGCAATATCTCCTTTTGTGTTCCATGGAAATAGAAAGTCTTACAGGTTTGAAACTACTAGCGGTAGAGTAAATATTGACGGAATTTTAGAGGGTGAACTAACCCTTTAAAGTGGTCAATGTACTCCAGGAAAGTTAATAATTGATTCAGATGAGGTCAGACACATAGACGTCAGGGGCTTAAGCCAAGTTGTAAACCTATACATTCTTTGCGTGCCACCTCAAGGTAAGGCAGCAAGCTCTCACCTAATTCAGCAATGTTCTCATGCCTGGGAATGTTAGCGTTTCATCCAAAAGCAATAACTTTAAATTGAAGGTGACTCATTGACCCTAACTCTGAATTTTATGTAATTTTTTACCTCTTAACTTTGAATAGCAGGAATAGAAGGATTCGCGAAGTTCGAGCAAGGATTTAGCTAAAGTCCGTTTGTCATTTGCCGGAGATTAACACACCTACACTGCAGCTGCAGTGTAAATAACATGAACACAACAGCTTTATTTGCACTTGGTTTTAGGACCGTTGTTCAGACTGTTTAATCATGTGACTGCGGAAACATGCGATGATCAATTCACAGGCCTGCTTGACACTGTTATTCTTTCATTTGTTTTTGTAGTTGTGCCCATCCATATTCATTTTCACATGAAAGCAAGTTTGCGAGTGTAAATGCTTTCTGCGGTTTCCCCACTTTTGGCCTAAAGTAGTTTTACTGAACAGTTTTCATGGGGTGATGGAAAGCTGACTGATACACCTTACTCTCATTCTAAACTTATCATTGTAACATAGGATGGTAAACATCGTAGATCTTGTTTCAAAGCCAAATAACAGAGCCAAAACACTAGAGATAACAACGCAAGGCATTCTGGCACATTTATCCTAAAAAAGAAAGAAGAAAGCTTAATCAATAATCAATAGTAATAAGCGCATCATATTGTGGGCGATGAGCGATCTATCACGGAGTACACTCTCCAGGGTTTCCACTATCATTGGAGTCCTGGAAATATAAGGGAATTTAATTGTGCTTTCCATCTCTGAAAACATCATGGAGAATACTAAAATCATAAAAGAAAGTTGTGGGGAAAGTTTTGGAAGTTACACTTTTGTTTGTCCACCCAATGAACCCTTTTCACATACCCAGGTTTGCAGACAAGAAGTAGAATCATAGTTGGGTAAACTTGAATGAAGGTGAATAGGAGACCACAACAAATAAAATTTTTGCTCACCCGTTTGCTCGAACAGCAAAAGAAAATATCAATGATTGTGCTTTCACAGCTTTTCAAAGATAGATAAAAGGGACCCGGGGACCCGGGGGAGCCCTTGTGAGTGGGGGAATAATATTTGGCCGGCAAGAGTGCGGGCCAGTGTGTGTGTGTAATACATAAGCACATAGTGGGAAGGGAAAGACAGAGCGGCGGTGCCGGTCTGTGTGGAATGTGTCCCGTCAGTGCAGCTCACCAGGGGAGCTGTAGCGTATTAAACCGCTAGTAGTTTTGCCTGCAGGGCGGGCACTTCCAGATTGTAAAATCTGACAAAGGTGGAGGGGGAAGCCCAGCCCGCTGCCACACATATGTCATGAATGGAAATCCCGCTGGACCATGCCCACGAGGAGGCCATGCCTCTAGTGGAGTGAGCCCTAATGCCTAACGGGCATGGTAGGTCTTTTGACGCCGTACGCGGCAGCAATAGCGTCCACTATCCATCTAGACAGTGTCTGTTTCGAGGCGGCGAAACCTTTGGTGCGCCCTCCGAACGAAACGAAAAGCTGCTCAGAGCGTCTGAAAGAGGTGGAGCGCGCAGTATACAATCTCAGTGCTCTGACTGGGCAAAGGAGATTGGCATCGCGTTCGCTATCGGATGCTGGCAGCGCCGATAGGGAAATGATTTGTGCTCTGAAAGGAGTACCGATCACCTTGGGGACATAGCCGTGTCTAGGCTTTAAAATGACCTTGGAGTCACTTGGTCCAAACTCAAGACACGCAGCGCTGACAGACAGCGCGTGAAGGTCTCCCACACGTTTAACTGATGACAGGGCAGTTAGAAAACGGTTTTGAGTGAAAGGTATTTCAAATCTACGGATTGAAGCGGTTCGAAAGGGGGCTTTCATAGCTTCGAGAACTACAGAAAGATCCCAGATAGGAACCGATGGGGGCGCGGGGGTTCATCCTTCTAGCTCCCCTGAGGAAGCGGATGACCAGCTCGTTTTTCCCAGTGACTGGCCGTGCAGGGGTTCAGCGAACGCCGCGACGGCCGCCACGTACACTTTGAGCGTGGATGGGGATCTGCCCTTATCCAGCAGCTCTTGTAAAAACACGAGCAGCGACGACACCCCACATGTCCGTGGGTCCAGGTCTCTGTTGGTGCACCATTTTGAAAACACAGACCATTTGGACGCATAGAGTCTTCTCGTGGAAGGGGCTCTAGCGTGTATGATAGTGTTTATTACTCCTTCTGGCAAAGCGACGGGTAGTCGTTGATCACCCACGCGTGCAGTGCCCAGCGCTCTGGGTGGGGATGCCAGATCGTGCCGCGAGCTTGAGAGAGGAGATCTGCTCTCACTGGAATGGGCCACGGGGCTGCCAGTGACAGCTGCGTAAGCTCCGGGAACCATGTCTGATTCTCCCAGCGCTGGGCTATGAGGAGCACAGAGTGACGCGTTTCCCTGATCCTCTGATTACCTGTGGCAATAGCGAGACGGGAGGGAAGGCGTAAAGCGGGCGGTTGGGCCAGTCCTGGGCCAGCGCGTCCTCGCTTGCAGTGAGAGTTCTCTTCTGACGCAAAGACGTGTATCTCTGCTCTGCCGAATATGCTCCATAACTTCTGGACTGTTTGAGCGTGCAGGGACCATTCCCCTGGGGAAATATTGTCTCTGGACAGTCTGTCTGGGCTGTCGTTCAGGTGGCCTGGCACGTGCGTAGCCCTCAGCGAGCACAGGTGGCACTGGGACCAACTCAGTATGCGTTTTGTCAGATGGAAGAGGTTCCTGGATCTGACACCGCCCTGACGGTTTAGATAGGATACCACAGATCTGTTGTCCGAACGGACTAGGACGTGGTGACCCTGAATGACCGGGAGGAAGCGCACGAGCGCGTACTTTACCGCTATCATTTCCAGACAATTTATGTGAAGGAGCTTTTCCTGAACTGACCATAGGCCAAAAACCGGAGAGCCCTCGCAGACCGCGCCCCAACCCGTGTTGGACGCGTCTGTCGAGATGACTTTTCGGCAAGATACAGCTCCCATCGTCTGATACCATTCGGCCACTGCCCAGGGCTGCAGAGCTGAGATACAGGTCTGAGTCACTCTGATCGGCTGGCGGCCCATGGCCCAAGCCCGGCGAGACGCGCGGGTGTTTAGCCAATGCTGAAGCGGGCGCATGCACAGTAAACCCAGCTGAAGTACTGCTGCGGCTGAGGCCATGTAACCTAGCATTCTCTGAAATTTTTTCAGAGGCGTGAGGCTGTTCATCTGAAAGGACGCGGCTAGTCGCTGAACACGGTGCGCGCGCTGTATAGATAAGCGAGCCGTCATCGCCATGGAGTCTAGTTCTATTCCAAGGAAGGAAATTGCCTGACTGGGCTGTAGTGAGCTCTTGGTCCAATTGACTGCAAGACCCAAACTGCTCAGATGACTGAGGAGAACTGTCCTGTGAGACAGAAGCTCCGTATGTGACTGTGCCAAAATCAGCCAATCGTCCAAATAGTTCAGAATTCGCAAGCCCTGACTCCGCAGGGGTGCGAGCGCCGCATCCATGCACGTCGTGAAAGTACGGGGTGCTAAAGACAGGCCGAACGTAAGGACGGTGTATTGATAAACCTGGCCGTCGAAGGTGAATCTCAAGAATGGCCTGTGACGGGGATTTATCTGAATCTGATAGACAGGAATCTTTCAGATCGAGAGAAATAAACCAGTCCCCCTGGCGCACATGCGCGAGGAGTTTCCTGATTGTAAGCATTTTGAACGGTCTTTTTGCGAGCACCTTGTTCAAAACCCTGAGATCTAATATTGGTCTGAGGCCGCCGTCTTTCTTGGGGACAAGAAAATAACGGCTGTAAAACCCCGACTCGCTCAGAGAAGGTGGCACTCTCTCTATGGCCCTTTTGCACAGAAGGTTTGCTATTTCTGAACGAAGCATTCAGGCTGCTTCCGTGTTCACAGTAGTTTCGAGCCGCGCTCTGAAGCGGGGAGGGCGGCGATCGAACTGTAGCAAATAGCCCTGTTTTATTGTGCTTAACACCCATTTGGATATCCCTGGGATAGCTTTCCACTCTTTGAAGCGTAACGCTAGAGGGTGAATGGCCAAGTGGCCCTGATTGCCGCACACAGCGAGCTGAACAGAATGTGTGAGCGCGCTTACTGTGCTTATGCATGACTGCTCGCAGACAGCAGGGACAGGCTGTTCTGTGAGTGACTTCCCGATTGAGGTGAATGGGGAAAGAGTCACATCTGTTAAGTGATGCGCGAGCATAGTCACGGGCATGGGACTTACATACAGAGAGGAGTTTGCTGGCCGTGTGACAGAGCGGGCAGAGAAGGGGCACGCGCATGGACTCGTGGGCGCGTTTATTGACTCTAACACTCGAACTGGCTATGCCCGCTTTATGTGAGTGGGCTCTGATAGGGACACGGGAAGTGTAATGCTTGTGTGTAGGGGTGAACACTGGATTGTGGGCACATTTTCTACACATAAGGCATGTTTGCTTTTTACAAGATTTCTTTGGGTCGCCGTGAAAACGGCATTTGAGTGCAGGCAAGCGGGCAGTATCACCGGCTTGTTGGCTGCTGAATCCACCACTGCAGTAGCCTGAGAGAAGGGGACTGACAGGGGGCGAAGCTTTGACGGTGGTCCGGCCGCGGCGGGACTGAGCCGTCGTTTCCTCAACAAAGCTAGGAGGACTTCGGTTGCTCAGGTTTCAGTGCAATCTTAGGCCGAGGCCCGCGGGGGGCGGCGGTCTGCGGCGGCTGTCTGAGCGCGATCTAGGGCGGCCGCGCTGTCGACGCTGAGAAGTCTGGCTTTGCTGAGCTGGGCGCTGTGAAGAGGCTCGTGCAGGCTTCTGGACTTCCGAGAAACGGTCAACAATGCCACTCACCGCGGAACCGAAGAGACCGGACGGAGAGAGCGGCGCGTTGAGGAACGTGAAGCGTTCAGCTTCTCCCATGTCGGCTAGCGTTAGCCATAGGTGTCTCTCGGTCACAGTCAGCGTGGCCATGCACTTCCCTAGGGCTTGAGCTGCAGCTTTGGTGGCGCGAAGGGCAAGATCCGTCGCGCTCCTTAGATCTGAAACAGCCTCTGGGTGCCTGCCTTTCTCATCCCACTCTCGAAGAAGGTCTGCTTGGAGGATCTGTAAGACGGCCATGGAATGCAGAGCGGATGCGGCTTGGCCGGCGGCGGCATAGGCGCAGCCAACACAGGCGGAAGTAGTTCTGCAGGCCTTAGACGGGAGCACTGGCTTAGACCGCCATCTCGCGGAGGGCAGGCAAAGGTGTGCTGCTACCGAATCCTCGACCGGGGGATGGAAGAGTAGCCCCTCTCGGTGGCGCCGTCCACCGAAGCGAGAGAGGTGGAGACATGGGATCGGTTCCTGGCCGAGAGAGGCGCGTTCCACGATTTAGAGAGCTCGGCGTGGAGTTCTGGCAGGAAGGGAGCGACCCCCGGGCCGCGGGCGCCGCGCGGCGACGGCTCTGAAGAAAGCAGCCATCGAGTCTGTTGGGAGCCTGCTCAGAGGGTGGTGACCACTCAAGCCCGAGGCGGTCGACGGCCTGTGTGAGGAGGCGCGTTAGTTCTTCTTCGACTCCGGCGCGGGTCCTGCTGGATTCCTGGGCCGAGGAGGAGGCTTGGGAGCCTGACCACTCCTCGCTGTCCGAAGCCATGATGGAACAGCAGCCCTTATTCTCCGCCTCGTCAACCGAGATGGCAGCAGTGCGGCCGCTCGCCGGCAACTGCGCATCCCGGGGGGGCGGGGAGGGTGAAAGCGAGGCTCGAGGGAGAGGCTCCGGCGAGGTAGTCGCTTCTAACACCGGTTCCGGCAGCCTTTGGGAGCGGCGCTTCTTTCTGCGCGGCGAAACGAAAGGCGGCGCGGCGGCTTCGGTCTTGAGTGCTTCGAGTCGAGCCCGCAGGGTCGACATCGGAAGCTCCTCGCAGAGGTCGCATCCGCCGTCAGCGAGGGCGAGCTCTGCATGTTCCAGTCCCAGGCAGAGAGCGCAGATGAGGTGGCGGTCTCTGGCGCTGAGAGGGGCGCGGCATGAGGCGCAGGTGGTGCGAGGCATCTTTAAAAAGACGCTCGTTGCTCTTTTTGTGAAGTTCGCTGAGGAACTAGCTTGCTCTAAAAAGCTCGCAGGATGGCTGAAGGTGGCGAAGACGGCCGGCTTCTTCGAGCGCTGTCCAAGCTTGCTAGATGCCCCTCGAACGGTGACGCGGCTTCTGCAGTTCAGAGATGCGAAGAGCTTCGCTGAATAGATGAAAATCAGGGTTCCAGCCTACGAACTTACGCTTATATGCACTCTAGCCACGCCCATTCTGGCGGGCTTTGATACAGCACGGGCGCCTCTCATTGGACGCGAGTTCACTCAAGTTCGTCTATAGGCTGCAGCAGTTGCCGCAGAGCAACCAATGAGCTCGCTAGCTAGCCCGCTCAAGGTATGCAGCTGCTGCACTGCGTTGACAATGGATACAAAATTAAGGATAATTTTTTGGCTTCAATATCTCAGTTGTATGACAGATAGTATTTTGGCTTTGCAGAGGTTATTGAGAGTCATGTATCACATAGACCAAACTATTGCACTGAAAGAAATGTATGTTTGACACTGGAGAATATCCAAGAGAATACCTCTTTTCTAATAAAAAAAAAAAATCTAGCACCCGTATCTTAAATTTGTACACCCTTCCTGAACATTTTTTAACTCTCCGTCAGAAAATATTTAGAATAAATATAAACTGAAATCCAAAGGCATTTGGCCTTTCAGATATACTATTATGACTATCAGATGTTTGCTGTTTTTGTTAAAATTTGCATCGTGAAAATTTACATTCTTCTCCTTTTGTGATTTCTCTTAACATGTCTTATCCTGTTAATTAAATGTTGATCAGATAAGCTATTGACAGTTGATTTACTGGAATGTCGTGGTTCTCATGAACATCAGGATTCTCTCTAAATCTATGAAGAGAGAGCAAACAAAGCAGACCAAAAAAAATCTAAACCAAAACCATTCATTTGATTTACTCAAACTATTTGCCAAGAAAATATTGCTTAAAGAAACCGATCTTTCTTGTTGTACATGTGTATTGTATTTTCAAGCTGTCCTGGTAGAGGTATTCAAAAAATGTCTTCTGTTTCTCTCAAAACACAGAGGGGAGCTTCCGTTGAAAATGAACAAGACTAGTGAGGCGAAGGACGCCTACCTACGAGCTTTGGAGCTGGACCATACCAATGCAGACCTCTAGTACAATCTGGCTATAGTCAATATTGAGATGAAGGACACCTCGGAAGCTCTGAGAAACTTCAACTGGCCCTAAATCCACACCACAAACTTGGCTCCTTGGTAACTGAAGATATTTTGATACTGTTTAGAAAAAGATTTAACCCATTAAAGGAACAGTGCATCCAAACTTCATCCATTGTGTAATCATTTTCTCTTCCCTCATGTTGTTATAAACCATATGATCATATGCAACACAAAAGGAGATGTTAAGCAGAATGTTAGGGACTGAGAGCCTCAGTCACCATTTACTTTCATTGTATGGAAAAAAAAGATGCAATGAAAGTCAATGGGGAATGAAGTTAACATTCTGCCTACCATCTCTATCTGTTTTATCAAGCCACTATTTCCACTCTATTGAATGCTTTACTTGTGTTGGCACAATAATGCAACATCTTTGAAATATCTTCTTTTGTGAGCTATTTTTTATTTTATTTGTTAATCAGCATATCATGTAATTTATTGATTAAATAATTGCCCTAGAACTAAGCAATCAAATATTGTTGCACAATTTTGTATTCCCTTATTCTTGATTTATCAAATCTCAGCTTAAAAAATGTTGGCTCCTCGCCCAAAATGAATATTTTGTGGAGCACAATAGGAGATATTAGGCAGAATTTTAGCCTCAGTCACCATTCACTTTTATTGAAAGATAAAATGCAATATCTCCTTTTGTGTTCCATGGAAATAGAAAGTCTTACAGGTTTGAAACTACTAGCGGTAGAGTAAATATTGACGGAATTTTAGAGGGTGAACTAACCCTTTAAAGTGGTCAATGTACTCCAGGAAAGTTAATAATTGATTCAGATAAGGTCAGACACATAGACGTCAGGGGCTTAAGCCAAGTTGTAAACCTATAGATTCTTTGCGCGCCACCTCAAGGTAAGGCAGCAAGCTCTCACCTAATTCAGCAATGTTCTCATGCCTGGGAATGTTAGCGTTTCATCCAAAAGCAATAACTTTAAATTGAAGGTGACTCATTGACCCTAACTCTGAATTTTATGTAATTTTTTACCTCTAACTTTGAATAGCAGGAATAGAAGGATTCGCGAAGTTCGAGCAAGGATTTAGCTAAAGTCTGTTTGTCATTTGCCGGAGATTAACACACCTACACTGCAGCTGCAGTGTAAATAACATGAACACAACAGCTTTATTTGCACTTGGTTTTAGGACCGTTGTTCAGACTGTTTAATCATGTGACTGCGGAAGCATGCAATGATCAATTCATAGGCCTGCTTGACACTGTTATTCTTTCATTTGTTTTTGTAGTTGTGCCCATCCATATTCATTTTCACATGAAAGCAAGTTTGCGAGTGTAAATGCTTTCTGCGGTTTCCCCACTTTTGGCCTAAAGTAGTTTTACTGAACAGTTTTCATGGGGTGATGGAAAGCTGACTGATACACCTTACTCTCATTCTAAACTTATCATTGTAACATAGGATGGTAAACATCGTAGATCTTGTTTCAAAGCCAAATAACAGAGCCAAAACACTAGAGATAACAACGCAAGGCATTCTGGCACATTTATCCTAAAAAAGAAAGAAGAAAGCTTAATCATTTGGAAAAGGCACCGTTTCAATGGAACCACTTAAACATATAAAACCAGTTAATGTGGTTTAACAAACCAAAATATCTCTACTCCATCACCCAGGGCGGCACGGTGGTGGTGGTGCCTCACAGCAAGAAGGTCGTGGGTTCAAACCCTGGTTGCCCCGGCCTTTCTGTGTGGAGTTTGCATGTTCTCCCCGTGTCTGCGTGGGTTCTCTCCGGGTACTCCGGCTTCCTCCCACCATCCAAAAGACATGCAGGCTAGGTTAATTGGTGTCTCCAAAAAAATTGCCCTAGATGTGGAGGTGAGTGTGAGTGTATGTCTGTCTATGTGTGGCCCTGCGATGGACTGGCGACCTGTCCAGGGTGTCCCCTGCCTTTTGCCCAATGTTAGCTGGGATAGGCTCCAGCCCCCCGCGACCCTGTACACAGGATAAGCGGTTGACGATGGATGGATGGATGGATGGAACTCCATCACCCCATGAAAACTGACATGGTCTAGCAATAAGCGCATCATATTGTGGGCGATGAGCGATCTATCACGGAGTACACTCTCCAGGGTTTCCACTATCATTGGAGTCCTGGAAATATAAGGCAATTTTTTAATTGTGCTTTCCATCTCTGAAAACATCATGGAGAATACTAAAATCATAAAAGAAAGTTGTGGGGAAAGTTTTGGAAGTTACACTTTTGTTTGTCCACCCAATGAACCCTTTTCACATACCCAGGTTTGCAGACAAGAAGTAGGATAGTTGGGTAAACTTGAATGAAGGTGAATAGGAGACCACAACAAATAAAATTTTTGCTCACCCGTTTGCTCGAACAGCAAAAGAAAATATCAATGATTGTGCTTTCACAGCTTTTCAAAGATAGATAAAAATATAGAGCTCTGGCTAACAGCAATAAAAAGAGAGATAAAGGTTACATTTTCTGTCATTTCCTCAGCAGCTTTTAGAAGCCTCATAGCAGCCGTGGGAACATGATTTTTAAAACTTACTCCAGGGTAATACAAAGTTCAGTGTTATGAATTTACTCCAAGTATTTAAAAGATTGGAAATATAAAAAAGTTTGCTACATTTACATTGCTAAATTAGGACAAACATTTCATAAGGGTCCATGGAGGTAATTAAATGGTCTCAATTTATTTTCTCTGAATTTGGGCACAGGTGAACCAAATCTGTCAAAGGACAAATCAAATCAAAATAATCAAAGAGAACCGTTTCAAGTCAACTTAATATTGAGCAAATGTGTAGTTGCTGCATTTTGTTTTGCAGGGCAGTGCTTGGCTCTAATACAGTTTCCACAGTCATAGAAAACGAATCGGTTACCCGGAGGAGCCCTTGTGAGTGGGGGAATAATATTTGGATGGCAAGAGTGCGGGCCAGTGTGTGTGTAATACATAAGCACATAGTGGGAAGGGAAAGACAGAGCGGCGGTGCCGGTCTGTGTGGAATGTGTCCCGTCAGTGCAGCTCACCAGGGGAGCTGTAGCGTATTAAACCGCTAGTAGTTTTGCCTGCAGGGCGGGCACTTCCAGATTGTAAAATCTGACAAAGGTGGAGGGGGAAGCCCAGCCCGCTGCCACACATATGTCGTGAATGGAAATCCCGCTGGACCATGCCCACGAGGAGGCCATGCCTCTAGTGGAGTGAGCTCTAATGCCTAACGGGCATGGTAGGTCTTTTGACGCGTACGCGGCAGCAATAGCGTCCACTATCCATCTAGACAGTGTCTGTTTCGAGGCGGCGAAACCTTTGGTGCACCCTCCGAACGAAACGAAAAGCTGCTCAGAGCGTCTGAAAGAGGCGGAGCGCGCAGTATACAATCTCAGTGCTCTGACTGGGCGCCGATAGGGAAATGATTTGTGCTTTGAAAGGAGTACCAATCACCTTGGGGACATAGCCGTGTCTAGGTTTTAAAATGACCTTGGAGTCACTTGGTCCAAACTCAAGACACGCAGCACTGACAGACAGCGCGTGACGGTCTCCCACACGTTTAACTGATGACAGGGCAGTTAGAAAAACGGTTTTGAGTGAAAGGTATTTCAAATCCACGGATTGAAGCGGTTCGAAAGGTGGGGCTTTCATAGCTTCGAGAACTACAGAAAGATCCCAGATAGGAACCGATGGGGGGCGCGGGGGGTTCATCCTTCTAGCTCCCCTGAGGAAGCGGATGACCAGCTCGTTTTTTCCCAGTGACTGGCCGTGCAGGGGTTCAGCGAACGCCGCGACGGCCGCCACGTACACTTTGAGCGTGGATGGGGATCTGCCCTTATCCAGCAGCTCTTGTAAAAGCACGAGCAGCGACGACACCCCACATGTCCGTGGGTCCAGGTCTCTGTCGGTGCACCATTTTGAAAACACAGACCATTTGGACGCATAGAGTCTTCTCGTGGAAGGGGCTATAGCGTGTATGATAGTGTTTATTACTCCTTCTGGCAAAGCGACGGGTAGTCGTTGATCACCCACGCGTGCAGCGCCCAGCGCTCTGGGTGGGGATGCCACATCGTGCCGCGAGCTTGAGAGAGGAGATCTGCTCTCACTGGAATGGGCCACGGGGCTGCCAGTGACAGCTGCGTAAGCTCCGGGAACCATGTCTGATTCTCCCAGCACGGGGCTATGAGGAGCACCGAGTGACGCGTTTCCCTGATCCTCTGCATTACCTGTGGCAATAGCGAGATGGGAGGGACGGCGTAAAGCGGGCAGTTGGGCCAGTCCTGGGCCAGCGCGTCCTTGCTTTTCGAGAAAAATACTGGGCAGTGAGAGTTCTCTTCTGACGCAAAGAGGTCTATCTCTGCTCTGCCGAATATGCTCCATAACTTCTGGACTGTTTGAGCGTGCAGGGACCATTCCCCTGGGGAAATATTGTCTCTGGACAGTCTGTCTGGGCCGTCGTTCAGGTGGCCTGGCACGTGCGTCACCCTCAGCGAGCGCAGGTGGCACTGGGACCAACTCAGTATGGGTTTTGTCAGATGGAAGAGGTTCCTGGATCTGACACCGCCCTGACGGTTTAGATAGGATACCACAGATCTGTTGTCCGAACGGACCAGGACGTGGTGACCCTGAATGACCGGGAGGAAGCGCACGAGCGCGTACTCGACCGCTATCATTTCCAGACAATTTATGTGAAGGAGCTTTTCCTGAACTGACCATAGGCCAAAAACCGGAGAGCCCTCGCAGACCGCGCCCCAACCCGTGTTGGACGCGTCTGTCGAGATGACTTTTTGGCGAGATACAGCTCCCATCGTCACTCCCCGCTGATACCATTCGGCCACTGCCCAGGGCTGCAGAGCTGAGATACAGGTCTGAGTCACTCTGATCGGCTGGCGGCCCGTGGCCCAAGCCCGGCGAGACGCGCGGGTGTTTAGCCAATGCTGAAGCAGGCGCATGCACAGTAAACCCAGCTGAAGTACTGCTGCGGCTGAGGCCATGTAACCTAGCATTCTCTGAAATTTTTTCAGAGGCGTGAGGCTGTTCATCTGAAAGGACGCGGCTAGTCGCTGAACATGGCGCTGCGCTGTGTAGATAAGCGAGCCGTCATCGCCATGGAGTCTAGTTCTATTCCAAGGAAGGAAATTGCCTGACTGGGCTGTAGTGAGCTCTTGGTCCAATTGACTGCAAGACCCAAACTGTTCAGATGACTGAGGAGAACTGTCCTGTGAGACAGAAGCTCCGTATGTGACTGTGCCAAAATCAGCCAATCGTCCAAATAGTTCAGAATTCGCAAGCCCTGACTCCGCAGGGGTGCGAGCGCCGCATCCATGCACTTCGTGAAAGTACGGGGTGCTAAAGACAGGCCGAACGTAACGACGGTGTATTGATAAACCTGGCCGTCGAAGGTGAATCTCAAGAATGGCCTGTGACGGGGATTTATCTGAATCTGAAAGTAGGCATCTTTCAGATCGAGAGAAATAAACCAGTCCCCCTGGCACACATGCGCGAGGCGTTTCCTGATTGTAAGCATTTTGAACGGTCTTTTTGCGAGCACCTTGTTCAAAACCCTGAGATCTAATATTGGTCTGAGGCCGCCGTCTTTCTTGGGGACAAGAAAATAACGGCTGTAAAACCCTGACTCGCTCAGAGAAGGTGGCACTCTCTCTATGGCCCTTTTGCACAGAAGGTTTGCTATTTCTGAACGAAGCATGCAGGCTGCTTCCGTGTTCACAGTAGTTTCGAGCCAGCTCTGAAGCGGGGAGGGCGGCGATCGAACTGTAGCAAATAGCCCTGTTTTATTGTGCTTAACACCCATTTGGATATCCCTGGGATAGCTTTCCACGCTTTGAAGCGTAACGCTAGAGGGTGAATGGCCAAGTGGCCCTGATTGCCGCACACAGCGAGCTGAACAGAATGTGTGAGCGCGCTTACTGTGCTTATGCATGACTGCTCGCAGACAGCAGGGACAGGCTGTTCTGTGAGTGACTTCCCGATTGAGGTGAATGGGGAAAGAGTCACATCTGTTAAGTGATGCACGAGCATAGTCATGGGCATGGGACTTACATACAGAGAGGTGTTTGCTGGCCGTGCGACAGAGCGGGCAGAGAAGGGGCGCGCGCACGGACTCGTGGGCGCGTTTATTGACTCTAACACTCGAGCTGGCTGTGCCCGCTTTATGTGAGTGGGCTCTGATAGGGACACGGGAAGTGTAATGCTTGTGTGTAGGGGTGAACACTGGATTGTGGGCACATTTTCAACACATAAGGCATGTTTGCTTTTTACAAGATTTCTTTGGGTCGCCGTGAAAACGGCATTTGAGTGCAGGCAAACGGGCAGTATCACCGGCTTGTTGGCTGCTGAATCCACCACTGCAGTAGCCTGAGAGAAGGGGACTGACAGGGGGCGAAGCTTTGACGGTGGTCCGGCCGCGGCGGGACTGAGCCGTCGTTTCCTTAACAAAGCTAGGAGGACTTCGGTTGCTCAGGTTTCAGCGCAATCTTAGGCCGAGGCCCGCGGGGCGGCGGTCTGCGGCGGCTGTCTGAGCGTGATCTAGGGCGGCCGCCCTGTCGACGCTGAGAAGTCTGGCTTTGCTGAGCTGGGCGCTGTGAAGAGGCTCGTGCAGGAGGCTGGTCACGTGGGCGGCCTGCAGAGGAGCTAGCGCGACGAGGCAGGAAGAGATTCATGGCTTGGGTGGCTTTCTGGACTTCCGAGAAACGGTCAACAATGCCACTCACCGCGGAACCGAAGAGACCGGACGGAGAGAGCGGCGCGTTGAGGAACGTGGAGCGTTCAGCTTCTCCCATGTCGGCTAGCGTTAGCCATAGGTGTCTCTCGGTCACAGTCAGTGCGGCCATGCACTTCCCTAGGGCTTGAGCTGCAGCTTTGGTGGCGCGAAGGGCAAGATCCGTCGCGCTCCTTAGATCTGAAACAGCCTCTGGGTGCCTGCCTTTCTCATCCCACTCTCGAAGAAGGTCCGCTTGGACGATCTGTAAGACGGCCATGGAATGCAGAGCGGATGCGGCTTGGCCGGCGGCGGCATAGGCGCGGCCAACACAGGCGGAAGTAGTTCTGCAGGCCTTAGACGGGAGCACTGGCTTAGACCGCCATCTCGCGGAGGGCAGGCAAAGGTGTGCTGCTACCGAATCCTCGACCGGGGGGATGGAAGAGTAGCCCCTCTCGGTGGCGCCGTCCATCGAAGCGAGAGAGGTGGAGACATTGGGATCGGTTGCTGGCCGAGAGAGGCGCGTTCCACGATTTAGAGAGCTCGGCGTGGAGTTCCGGCAGGAAGGGAGTGGCCCGGGCCGCGGCCGCCGCGCGGCGATGGCTCGGAAGAAAGCAGCCGTCGAGTCTGTTGGGAGCCTGCTCAGAGGGCGGTGACCACTCGAGCCCGAGGCGGTCGACGGCCT
Source organism: Xyrauchen texanus (assembly GCF_025860055.1). Classification (NCBI taxonomy): domain Eukaryota; kingdom Metazoa; phylum Chordata; class Actinopteri; order Cypriniformes; family Catostomidae; genus Xyrauchen; species Xyrauchen texanus. The sequence goes on from NC_068324.1 coordinate 11,173,960, forward strand.
GTGTGAGGAGGCGCGTTAGTTCTTCTTCGACTCCGGCACGGGTCCTGCTGGATTCCTGGGCCGAGGAGGAGGCTTGGGAGCCTGACCACTCCTCGCTGTCCGAAGCCATGATGGAACAGCAGCCCTTATCCTCCGCCTCGTCATCCGAGATGGCAGCAGTCGCGGCCGCTCGGCGGCAACTCGCGGCGTCCGGGGGCGGGAGGGTGAAGCGAGGCTCGAGGGAGAGGCTCCAGCGAGGTAGTCGCTTCTAAGACCGGTTCCGGCAGCCTTTGGGAGCGGCGCTTCTTTCTGCGTGGCGAACGAAAGCGGCGCGGCGGCTTCGGTCTTGAGTGCTTCGAGTCGAGCCCGCAGGGTCGACATCGGAAGCTCCTCGCAGAGGTCGCATCCGCCGTCAGCGAGGGCGAGCTCTGCATGTTCCAGTCCCAGGCAGAGAGCGCAGATGAGGTGGCGGTGTCCGGCGCTGAGAGGGGCGCGGCATGAGGCGCAGGTGGTGCGAGGCATCTGTAAAAGACGCTCGTTGCTCTTTTTGTGAAGTTCGCTGAGGAACTAGCTTGCTCTAAAAGGATACGTCGCCGGATGGCGTAGCTCGCAGGGATGGCTGAATGTGGCGAAGACGGCCGGCTTCTTCGAGCGCTGTCCAAGCTTGCTAGATGCCCCTCGAACGGTGACGCGGCTTCTGCAGTTCAGAGATGCGAAGAGCTTCGCTGAATAGATGAAAATCAGGGTTCCAGCCTACGAACTTACGCTTATATGCACTCTAGCCACGCCCATTCTGGCGGGCTTTGATACAGTGACGGCGCGGGTGCCTCTCATTGGACGCGAGTTCACTCAAGTTCGTCTATAGGCTGCAGCAGTTGCCGCAGAGCAACCAATGAGCTCGCTAGCTAGCTAGCCCGCTCAAGGTATGCAGCTGCTGCACTGCGTTGACAATGGATACAAAATTAAGGATAATTTTTTGGCTTCAATATCTCAGAAAAGATGAATCTTTCCCGTAGCGTAAGCTAGCTTACGCAATACGAGAGAACCTCTCGTAAGAGAACATGAAAATATCAGGCAATTTTGAATTAGTGATTTGCAAGTCTTTAAAATAAGATCTTACACATAAAAGGTCTAGTGGGATATTTCTTTAGTGAGTATACAATTTTCAAGTTATGCTCAGCTGTAAAATATTTTGTTAGCTTGAAATTGCTCTTTGTGAGAGCAGTCTCAAGAAAATTTAATCTGGTACATTTTCCAGTAATCATGATCAGTTGGGAAAAGTCATAGAAATTTATTAGTTGAACAATGTGGAAGCCTTGACTTTCCTACACTTTACACAGTCACATTTCACAAACACAAAATGTGACAAAAAGCCAAAAATAACATTCCCTGTCTGTCGCTCTCTTTGACGTTGTGTCGGAGAAGTGACACTAGGAGTCTCTCGAGCACCAAATATACCTCTGGTCTATGAAAAAAGGCCAATGAGAAGTTGACAGATAGTATTTGCATACCCCGCCCCCGGACATATGGGTATAAAGGCGAGGAAATACTATGAGTTCATTCAGAAATTTTCTTCGGAGCCGATGGTTGTGCATGCTGTTTGTTATGAGTCACACCTGTTCCTGTATTCCTCTGACGCTCTGCATGTTGTTGAATTCTACGGCGCATTACAGCTGCTTTCTCCTTTTCTGCACGGCAGTGCAGTTGCCCTTGGGCGCATCGACAGCGCAGTTAAAAGAGTTATTTTCTAAAAGAGCAAATACACAGCTGGCGTTCCTGCATATTTTTTGGGGCATTGGGGAAGGGTACGTGCAGTCTGACACAGCTGGTCGTCTTGGCATGTAAAATACCTGCCCGATACTGTGTCAGCAGAACACGTACACGGTTCAGCGCATGGCGTGATTTAAATTGGACCCCTAGTGTCGCTTCTCCGACACAACATCGAAGAGAGCGACAGACGGGGAACGTCTAGGTTGTGGATGTAACCTCTGTTCCCTGATGGAGGGAACGAGACATTGTGTCCTCCCGGCCACATCGCTGAGCTGAGCTGCTGTAGTGGCCGGACCATTTCCGAAATCCTGAATGAGCTCATACTAATTCCTCGCCTTTACACCCATATGTCCGGGGGGCGGGGAATGCAAATACTATCTGCCAACTTCTCATTGGCCTTTTTTCATAGATCAGAGGTATATTCGGTGCTCAATAGAGACCCCTAGTGTCGCTTCTCCGACACAACGAGAAAACATAGCTGTGGTAGCATTGCGGTCGTAGCTTTCTTTTGTCATGAGAGAAAGCCACTTCAGCCGCCCCCCGTGCCTCGCCTCTTTCCTACGGGATTGAGGCAGGCGCCGTGGGCGATGGAGGTGATTTGGGGATAATGACGGGCTGCATTCGCCGGGTAAATCCCCGCGAACCACCCACCTCCCCAGCACGCTTGCTTGCTCCCATCTGAGCTTGGGATGAGTTCATCCGTAACCTAGACATTTTTTTTTTTTTTTTAAATAAACACCAATTAATTTCAATCCTATAATTGTATATACATTTTAATATATAAAATATAATATATAAAATTACTTAACAATATTTTTGCATCAGCCTCGATCTATCCTTTAATTTTCTTATTGCTTTTTATTAGGTGAGGCAAAATTTAGTCCAGATGCCAACTGTCGCTTTCTCACCTATGTGAAAGAGGAGCCAAACAATGCTAATGGCTACTTCAACCTATGAATGTGAGCGCTGGATGCGGGAGGCCATTCAACTGCAAACCGGCTTCTGCAGTGCTTTGTTTAACCTGGCGCTGCTCTATTCCTAGTCACAACGTGAACTGGATGCTCTCCCAGTGCTGGATGAACTTCTACAGTACCACCTCGAGCATGTCAAAGGCAACATCCTTATGAATCATTGCAAAGATACACTCTGCGCTAAGGCCTGTTTCAAATGCATTATAAATATGGACCCCAGCAATGTGCAAGCCTAGCACAACCTTTACATTGTGCACTTCGAAGAATGGGAACTGGAGCGTGCCAAGCATTGTCTAATGGAGACGTTAGCCATGGCTCCACACGAAGAGTATATACGCTGCCACTTCACCATTGTATGCAACAAAATGTCCACCATGAGCACCGCAGGACAGCTTATAACACCAACAGGGGGCAGTGTGGCAGAGAAACCACAACAACAACAGGACAAAAAAAGGAGGAGGAGGAATAAGAGGAAGAGGAAGGGCAGGGAATTGCCTTGGGAGCAGGGGAGGGGGCCAGGAAAGAGAAGAATTTGAGGAAATCCTGCCACGCAGAAAGCATCTGCACTCAGGGCTATGGCCAATCAAAGAAGCTGGATGCAAGCCAGTCTGACAAGCAGACTAAAAGCAAATCCACAAAAGAGATTAAAGATATAGAAAAGAACTGCCACCTTGAAGAGACTGGAGGAGATTGAGTGCATATTAAGCAGTGATTAACCTTGTTTATCAACCACCACACTGCGAGACTCTACTTTTCAAATTGAGCCCTTTTTTTTGCATGATTTCTCTGTGCTTTTGTTCGATTGTTTTGTTTTTTTTGTTTGATGTTGTATATTGTGGGTATACCTCATTTTATCTCTGGCTTTAATTATGTAAAGCTGCAAAGATTAAAAAAAGGTGTGCGCTCAAATGTTCAACAAAAAAGCACAACTTTGGGTACTTTTTCTTAACCTCCCTACACAAAAAAACTGCTTCTCATTTTAACCATCAATTTTTTTTACGATGGTCTATCTATGTATTCAATCACTGGATTAGTTTTTGTCACTTTTTTGCATATTGATTGTTACCACTGGGAGTTATGAAATGCATATTGCCCATATTAAAAAAGAAAACAAATGGTATTATACGCTAGCCCATTTTAAAGCAGGGTCTCTGGGTGGGTCGTCAGATGGCTGTTGGGTTTAAGCTCAGAATGCCCCTCCCCCACATCTTTTTTCCCTTTGCATGACATCACACTTCCTCGTATTCTCTGCCGCTGTTTGTTCACATGTGTTATTATTGCTGTTCTTTTTTTTGGTCTCGACACAGATTCATGTCAGTGTTTAATTATATCCCTCTTACATAATCCAAATAAGGGTCACCACCCTCTCCAGCCCTCCTTGTCGATGCTTTTCAGTGTGGCTTCTGTTATTTTAATATTTTGTTATTTACTACTTAATGCATGTTCTTCATGCTGTACCACATGGCTTTTCATGTGGTACAGCATGAAGTCTACTAGACAAAGTCTACAGTAACTCAGATAACCGCTCCATACAATTGTGGTGAGAAGAATATCATCTCAGAATGCTATTCTGAGATGCAGGTTGGTGCTGTTTTCACAGCACGAGGGGGATCTACACAATATTAGGCAGGTGGTTTTACTGTTGTGGCTGATCGGTGTATCTGTACCACACAAAAATGTAGCTTTATAATCAAGCCTTAGGGCCCTTACATAGTCAACGTGAGCTACGCGAGCAAGCAACGCGAGTGACGCGAGCGACGTGCTCCCATTCATAGCCCGCAAGCAGACACACGTGTCACGGGCGATGCGTGAAATGCAATACACCGCTCCCGCAACAGGGGGTAGTAGAGTCTGGTGATATTAGTAGAGTCGGGTCACGTCATATTCAGACCAAAATGGCAACTGAAGACTGGCAACTGACTTTTTGTGCGCCCTAGTAAACTTTTCACGGTGATTTTTCTAGTCCGTTTTCACATTCTCTACGGTCTTTCCCATCGCGGTTGCAACCTCCCTCCAGGCATTTTCCAACGCTATTTTATTGGAGTGTAATTGCGACTGAACTGTCGTATAAATGTGGATGTATGCGTATAAGCTCGCATAATTTTTCCTCTTCGCCCGCCATTGTAATCAAATCTTCTTCTGTAAACATAATATACTTGAATTAATGTACAATACTTGCAATGTCGCCCCCACCGACACCGCGTAGTATTGCGCGCATCTGTGCGTCGCGTATCAAAAACTAGGACGACACATTTGGCTACGCATCGACGCATAATGGCGGCGAAGCGTAGCGAAGCGTAGCGTTTCAGACGCGTACGCGTACCGATGCGTTGACTATGAAAGGGCCCTTAAAAGGCTTGTTTACCCAAAAATGAATTTCTGTCATCATTTACTCAACCTTGAGTCATTCTGTACTTGTATTACTTTCTTTCAACAAAAGTAGATTTTAAGCAGAATGACAGCCTATGTCACTATTCACTTTCATTACATGGAATAAAGATTTAGTGAAAGAGAATGGTGACTGAGGTTAACATTCTGCCAAAAATCTCCTTTTGTTTTTGGAACAGGTTCATTGAAGGTGTAAGGAAGCAGGAGATGGTGAAATCCAACTCAAAAATTTTTACTCAAAAGTTTTATTTTTAAACAAACAAAAAAAACCCTAGCTTTTCAGCAGAATCTCCAAATGGCAACATAAATAGCACAGTCTTAGGGTTAGAGTGGTCGCTCTCTCTCTCCCTCACTGATGTCTGGCTTGCTCTTAAATCCATCTCCAACTCTCACTGCAATGACAAACAGCTGTTAGAGACGTTGATGATCCTTACCGTTCTTATCTCCCGATCTTGCTCTCCATTCACAAGCCATCGCTCCACCACGCCCCCACCACCATAGTGTTCTATGGTGAAAGGAAAATCATACGAGTTTTTGATTAAGTTATTACAGAATCTTACATTTTTCATTTTCACTATCCCTTTAAGCAGAAAAAACCTTTTGAACTAACAGCATCACATAGCTTGACATTTTTGTGGGATCTTTAAGCTTTCGTATTAAGTACTAAATCATGCTCTTTATCCACTGACACATGTTACTTTAATATTTTAATATAATGTTCTGCAGATGATCTGGAAATCGTTATGCTGCTGGTATTGTAGTCGCAGACATGTTAGGCCTATTGATTTCTGTGAAGCAAAATAGCCATACTCTCTTGCTGGAATGCGTGAAGCTTAGTGACAAGCCGCTGTTTTACTGTTGACTTTGAAGGCTGGCCCTGAAATATCTCCTCTGACCTAATAGATCATCTTCACAGGAAAAGGGAACCAAAGAATGTGCCAATCTGTCAGAATATAGAAGTCCACTAAGCATTTAGGGGTTATGCATTTCCATATATTTCATCTACACAACATTGACGCTATTAACACTAATGTGTATTCTTTGCTGGCTGTCTTGGGCACATATGATATACTTGATAACTATGTGTTGCTATTAAACACTATATTTAAAAAGCCACCTGAAGTAGCATTAACCATTGCCTTTATTTTATTGAAGAGATAGTTCACTCAAAAAATACATTCTGTTTACTCAAATTATTTACTATCACGTAAATGACTTTCTTCATACAAAAGGTGAATTTTCTGTGAAAAATAATGAAATCATTAATGAAAGTGACTGGGGCTTTCAAGTTCCAAAATTTCACAAAAAACTAAACAAAAAACCAAACAAACAAAAGTGGTCCATATGACTCGTGCGCTATATTTCAAGTCTTCTGAAGATAGTTCTTCTGATAAGTAGCAAGATAAGACGTGTGAACATAGACACTTTTTATACATTGAGCCAATTTACAAAAGCAATCTGAATGATTTGTTCATGAATCAGGTTCCCGAGCTCAACTCAAAGACTCAATGATCTGGTGACAGTGATTAACAGCTCACTGGATAGGAAGATTATCAGTGAATAACAACATACATTTCTGTTATTCGTCACACAATCGCTATATAGCTTCAGAACACTTAAAATATTGCACACAAGTCATATTGACCACTTTAATTGTGCTTTTTTGTAGTTTTGGAGCTTGATAGTCCCAGTGAATGAAGTGAACCTCATTCACTTTATTATATGGAATCTTTTGTTTTCCACAAGAGAGATGTAGTCATACAGGATTGGCGCTACACAGAGGTGAGTAAATAAGAAGGGAATTGTCAGTTTTATGTGAACTACTCCTTCAAGTAGCGAGGAACCATGTTTTTCCACAGTATTATTGATTATCTCCTCATTTGAGGAGCCTTTTGAGATGTGTTTTCAGTAAAACTAGTTTGTGCAACATCTGTGCATCTGCCTCTTGTTTATTTTATTTTTAGTTTGATGGTTGCTCCTGTATCATATATACACTGTTCAGCAACAACATTAAAACCACCTGCCTAATATTGCGTAGGTCCCCCTATTGCCGCCAAAACAACTTTGTGGACGGAAATGCCCTGTTGATGAGAGAGGTCAACAGAGAATGGCCAGACTGGTTCAAACTGACAAAGTCTACAGTAATTCAGATAACCACTCTGTACAATTGTGGCAAAAATAATATAATCTCAGAATGTTATTCTGAGATGCAGGTTGCCTCTGTTCCCCGTCTGTCACTCTCTTCGACGTTGTGTTGGAGAAGTGACACTAGGGGTCTCTCTTGAGCACCGAATATACCTCTGATCTATGAAAAAAGGCCAATGAGAAATTGGCAGCTAGTATTTGCATACCCCGCCCTTGGACATACGGGTGTAAAGTCGAGGAAATACTAGAGTACATTCAGAAAATTTCTTTGGAGCCGTTGGTTGTGCATGCTGTTCGCATGAGATCACACCAGTTCCAGTATTCCTCTGAAGCTCTGCATGCTGTTGGATTGACAGCGCATTGCAGCGGTAATTTCTCCTTCTTTGCACGGCAGTGCAATTGCCCCTGGGCACTTCGACAGGGCAGAAACCCAAACTCAAAGAGAGTTATTTAAAAGAGTGATTTCTCTAAAAGAGCAATACACAGCGGCGTTGAACGTCCTTTTTAGGATGCGTCTTTATAAAGATGCCCTTCCGCCCCTGTGTAGTTCCTGGATGCGGTAGAGTGCTCTCCGCTTCAGATGGCCACATGCGTTGTCTTGTGTGTCTGGGTAGCGATCACACCGAGGCTGTGTTTGTGGATGGTTCATGCTCTCACTGCGAGGGCATGACCATGGCAACGTTGCAGTCGTGGCTCGCTTTCAACCAAAAGCAAGCCACTCCAGCCGCCCCCCACATTACTCTTCTTCCCACGGGATTGAGGATGGTGCGAGTGGCGCTGGAAGCAATCTGGGGATGGCAGCGGGTGTGGCTCCATCGGGTACCCCCCCCTCGGACCACCCGTCCCCCGGCATGCTCGTTGACTTCCGTCCGTGCTCGAGGCAACAGCGGCTCGCCTCACAGCCAGCCTGCCTATCCTCTGGAGCTCGAAGCAGATGAGCTCATCGCTGCATCGGAGAGCGAAATGTCTGACGCAGATGACTACCTTGGGCTGCCGCCTTCAGGCCAGCACGCCCAAGCTGAGGCTGACGCTCAGATGTCCGACATGCAAGTCTGCTCACCGAGGGCGTCCCCCTGCGAAGAAACAACAAGCTGCTCCGCCTCAACCTGGGCCCAGCTCTCAGCCCACGCGTCAAGTGCTCCGCAGGAAGCAGACGCCTCCCGTCTCACGGACCCCCTCGAGGACCCGGAAGGCTCCCAGGCACTCCTGAGACGGACGACACAGAGCCCAAGACATTAACTCCGGAGATAGTAAGACCACTCCATCCCCCGGTGGAGGGCCGGGAGGAGAATCTTCTTTTGAATTCATTTCATTTGCTGCTCCCCTTAACCAGGGCAGCGGTACCCTAATTCTCAATAAAAAAGCTATTTCCTTTGTCTCTGGGTGATCTGGCCCGCAAATGCTGGCCGGCATGCTGAACGCCCTCACAGAGACCAGGTCCCAGATCCGCCTTCAGCCCCATGACTGTCCCCTGGCCGGCCGGTTCTGACGAGTCCAGAGGACGCCACTACAGGACCTCCTCCTCAGTCACTAACCCACAAATTCCTGCGTGCGGAGATCCTGCGTGTCTTTTGAGCTACTCTTTTACTCAAAGACACGATAGAGCCTGTCCCTCCAACCGAAATGGAGAAGGGTTTCTACAGCCCTAACTTCATTGTACCCAAGAAAGGCGGCGGCTTACGACCGATCTTGGACTTGCGAGTTTTCAACCGGGCCCTGCTCAAACTCCCGTTCAAAATGCTCATGCAAAAGTGTATCTTAACATGCATCCAGCATCTAGATTGGTTCGCAGCGGTAGACCTGAAGGACGCGTACTTCCACGTCTCAATTCTGCCACAACGCCGACCCTTCCTATGGTTCGCGTTCGACGGCCAGGTGTTCCAGCACAAAGCCTGCCCCTTCGGCATGTCTCTGTCCCCTCACGTCTTCACGAAAGTCACAGAGGCAGCTCTTGTCCCGCTCCGCAGAAGCCGGCATCCGCATACTCAATTACCTCGACGACTGACTCATACTGGCCCACTCTCGAGAGTTACTATGCCCTCACAGAGACCAGGTGCTCAAGCACCTCAGCTGATTGGGGCTTCAGGTCAACTGAGGAAAGAGCAAGCTCACCCCAGTTCAGAGCATCTCCTTTCTCGGCATGGAGTTAGACTCAGTCTCAATGTCCGCACGTCTCACCAACGAGCGTTTGCAGTCGGTGCTGAAATGCCATGCCAAATTCAAGCCGGGCACAACGGTCCCTCTAAAACTCTTCCAGAGGCTCCTGGGGTATGTAGCATCCTCCACCGCAGCCACGCCGCTGGGGTTAATGCATATGAGACCACTTCAGCACTGGCTTCAGACTTGAGTCCCGAGACGAGCATGGCGCCACGGCACGCACCGTGTGAAAATCACCCCTGCCTGCCACCAGACGCTCAAACCCTGGACAGACCTCTGCTTTCTACGGGCAGGTGTGCCCCTGCAGCAGGTGTCCCGATGCGTCCTGGTCACTACCGACGCCTGCAGATTGGGTTGGGGCGCCGTGTGCAAAGGGCACGCAGCTGCAGGCCTTTGGAGAGGGGCCAAGCTGCGCTGGCATATCAATTGCCTAGAGTTGATGACTGTTTTCTTTGCCCTGCGGAAGTTTCTCCCGTAAATTCGAGACAAACATGTCCTAGTCAAGTCAGACAGCACCACTACAGTAGCGTACATAAATCGCCAAGGCAGTGTACGCTCCCGCCACATGTCACGACTCGCCCATCATCTCCTCCTTTGGAGCCAGCAGCGACTCAGGTTCGCTGCTGCGTGCCAATCAAATCCCCGGCAAACTCAATGTGATAGCGGACGCGCTGTCACGACAACGCTTGTCCAGTGGAGAGTGGAGACTTCACCCCCAGTCGGTCCAGCTGATTTGGGAATGATTCGGCAAGGCCCAGGTAGATCTGTTTGCCTCCCGAGAGACCTCCCATTGCCCGCTCTGGTATGCCCGAACAGAGGCTCCCCTCGGAGCAGACGCACTGGCACACAGCTGAAGACCCTCAGAGGTGTGCAGTTAGGTCAGTGCTCTTATTCCTGCAAGAGAGGCTGGAGGGGAGGCTGTCCCCTTCCACCCTAAAGGTGTATGTCGCTGCTATCGTGGCCCACCATGACGCAGTAGACGGCAAGTCCTTTGGTAAGCACAACTTAAACATCAGGTTCCTAAGAGGTGCCCGGAGGTTAAATCCCTCCAGGCCAAGCCTGTTCCCCTCCTGGGACCTCTCGGTAGTCCTCACGGGCCTCCAGAGACCTCCCTTCGAGCCGCTAGAATCAGTTGGACTCAGGGCCCTCTCTCTTAAGACAGCCCTGCTGATCGCACTCGCTTCCATCAAGAGGGTCGGGGACCTGCAAGCGACAGTGACACTTGCCTAGAGTTCGGTCCGGCAGACACTCAGGTGATCCTAAAACCGCGACCGGGCTACATGCCCAAGGTTCCTGCCATGCCCTTTAGAGACCAGGTAGTGAACCTGCAAGCGCTGCCCCGGGAGGAGGCAGACCCAGCCCCTTTGTTGCCGTGTTGGGTACGAGCTTTGCGTACCTATCTGGACTGCACGCAGAGCTTTAGACATTCTGAGCAGCTCTTTGTATGCTTTGGGGGACAGCGGAAAGGAAACGCTGTCTCCAAACAGAGGCTTTCCCACTGGGTAGTAGATGCCATTTCATTGGCCTATCACACCCAGGCCGTGCCCCCCTGTGGGTCCGAGCTCACTCAACAAGGAGTGTTGCGTCCTCGTGGGCACTGGCCAGGGGTACCTCCCTGGCAGACATTTGTAGAGCAGCGGGTTGGGCGACACCCAACACCTTTACGAGATATTACAATCTCAGGGTTGAGTCAGTTTCATCCTGTGTTTTCTCAGGTCCGAGCCAGTAGAACTCGGTAACACGCTGATGGGCTGGCTGGGTGAATCGCTTGCATATAGCGCCCTTTCCCTCGGTTGAGGTAAAATTGTGCGTCTTTTCTTCCCAGGAGATTCCACTCCTCGAATCCCTGGTCGATACCTCCCTAGCCCTCATGGGTCCGCAGTTCAGCAGAGGAACTTGCGACCCAATCCACTGCGGGTACTCAATGTACCCTGTACTGGAATAGGTGCTGCACAGGGTGAGGACTCCTACTCGGACTCCCCCTGTGTGTATTCTCCGTGATACGGTCCCCTTACGAAGCGGACCCACGTTTTCCTTAGGCAGTTCCGGCTGCCCTCCGGTCGCCGTGTTGTAGCTGGATCTACCACCGTGCCACTCCTACGTGTCGCCTAAAAACACATGTTATGTATTCACCACTTTACCTCCCCGCCGGGTAGGTGTGGTCTCCGCAGGGTCTTTTCCCCCTGAAAGAATAGGAAATTGGGTAAGACCCCCTTCCCTCGATGCATTTAAGGGCCGTCTATTGCGCTATGCAAGAAACATTTAGAGAAAATTGGCTCAGCCTTTCTTGGCCCGTTCCCAGGTTGGCAAGCGTCGCCTTGTTCCCCTGTCTAGGGTAACCAGAAGGACTCTGACGACTTTTTTGGGGCATCGGGGAAGGGTACGTGCAGTCTGATGCAGCCGGTCGTCTTGGCACGTAAAACAACTGCCCGCTCCTGTGTTAGCAGAACACGTACATGGTTCAGCGCATTTTAAATTGGACCCCTAGTGTCGCTTCTCCGACACAACATCGAAGAGAGCAACAGACGGGGAACGTCTAGGTTACGAATGTATCCTCCGTTCCCTGATGGAGGGAATGAGACATTGTGTCTTCCCGGCCATGTCGCTGAGCCGAGCCGTTGTAGTGGCCGGACCATTTCCGGCTCCTCAGAAAAATCCTGAATAACTCTAGTATTATTTCCTCGCCTTTATACCCGTATGTCCGGGGGGCAGAGTATGCAAATACTAGCTGCCAACTTCCCATTGGCCTTTTTTCATAGATCAGAGGTATATTCGGTGCTCAAGAGAGACCCCTAGTGTCGCTTCTCCAACACAATGTCTCGTTCCCTCCATCAGGGAACGGGGGGTTACATTCGTAACCTAGACGTTTTGGCGGCATGACAGTCCAAGAGTTTGGAATATTGTACAGATTTAGTTGTTTCTGAGGGAACTTGGTACTTTAATTCACCAAAGTGGCATTCAACTGATCAGTATAGTCAGGACATTACTGATGTAAAAAACAGCACAATCACTATTTGAAAAAAGTAAAAAAATTTCAAATATAGACCCCATTTCGAGCAGCCATCACTTCAACACCTTATCCTTGAGTAATCGTGTTAAATTGCTAATTTGGTACTAGAAAATCACTTGCCATTATATTAAACACAGTTAAAGCTATTTGGTTTGTTAAATGAAGCTTAACATTGCCTTTGTGTTTGTTTGTGAGTTGCCACAGCATGCAATAGGATGGCAAGTCTTAAGGTCAATATTAGGTCAAAAATGGCAAAAAAGAAACAGCTTTCTCTAGAAACTCGTCAGTCAATCATTGTTTTGAAGAATGAAGGTTATACAGTGCTTGAAAACTGAAGATTTCATACAAAGGCATACACTACAGTTGTCACGTTCCTCTGTTGTCTGCCCTGTGTCATCATCACTGCCATTTTGTTAAAGAACTACACTTCCCAGTATCCACCTGTCATCATCACTGCCATTTTGTTCATTGTTCTCAACTGTGTCCTATTTAGTCATCACTCCCTGTGTATTTAAGCCCTGCTTCTTGTTTTCTCCTTGTCTGTCGTTGAATGTTGTTGATGTTCGCTCCCATGCCTGTGTTCCCGTGTTCCCAGCTCCAGTGTTTTCATGTTTTGTTTTCATTTTGCCCATCGTGGTAGTTTTGTTTGTTCATGTCTGTTCGTTTCCTTTCGTGTCAATAAAGAGAACTGCTTTTGGATCCGCACCCCCTCGTCTGCCTTCGTTGCCTCATTCGTAACAACAGTCTTCAAAGGACAACAGGATAGAAATAGATGTGGAAGGCCAGATGAACAACTAAACAAGAGGAAAAGCACATTAGATTCTCTAGTTTGTGAAATAGATGCCTTACATGTCCTCAGCTGACAACTTCATTGAATTCTATCAGAATGGGCAAAGAAACAGACATTGGACAACAGATAATTGGAAAATAGTGTTATGGATCTTAACCCCCTTGAGCTTTTGTGGGATCAGTTAGACAGTAAAGGTGCTTGAGAAGTGTCCGACAAGACAGCCACATCCATGGCAAGTGCTACAGGAAGTATGGGGCGAACTGTCACCTGAGTATCTGGACAAACTGACAGCTAGAATGCCATCTAGCTTAGCAAGGATCTGCAAAGCTGTCATTGATGCAAGTGGAGGATTTTTTTTTTAATGAGAACTCTTTGAAGTAGTAAGAAGAAAAAATTCAAATTGTAATAGTAATTTTGCACGTTATTAATGTCTTTACTATACATTGTGATCAGTGGAATGCTACTTTGTTAGTACTTATAAAAGTACCAATTTCTTTCCTTAGGAGCAAAATCTGTCCATTATTCCAAACTTTTGTGTATATAACCAGTGTATGTATTAGAAATGTTTGGGATTGCAAGTAAGGAACATTAGTTTCCACTAAATCATCCAGCTCACTTAGAACTCATTGAACTGCACATGATGTCATATTTCAACTTCCTTTCTCAGCTTGAGTCTTATTGATGCTTCTCAACAAAAATGCCTTCCTCTTTGATTTACAGTATTTACCTTTTACTTCTTGTTTTATGTCTTTTCTGTTTTCGGCTAATATCCTGAGTTATGAGTGGTGGCGGGTCTATGGTTTTCTAGTAAAAATGGATTTCTACAGGACTGTCTCATAAATGCCACTTTTTACACATTCTGGCATCTGCGAGCAGCAGGGTTTGAATAGCCAAGACATGAATATGAGTTTTGATGTGTACACAGAGATACAAACCATAGTCCATACATGCATACTCCAAGGTTAGTCATCCACACACCAGCGACTCGTGTGCTACACAAAGGCTGTAACTGTCATTTTTCCTTGTTGTTGAAGCCTTGGGTTTCAACTCAAGTTTTGTTGCAAAACCGCTCACGGTAATGTGATATGCGGGCCATGAAGCATGCTGCAAACAAGTGGTACTTTGTTGCATTTGTTGGACAATTTGGCATGACATTGATCTTGGTAATTAGCAGTCTTTGTGTAACACATTATCCCTGGCTGCCGGATATTTTGTGGAAATAGACTTATGGGTCTATTACGGGTGGAAGGGCCATAACTAGGATTTGTTGGGAAACGTGATTATGTGCAATATCTGGCAGACCAAGAGTATTAAACTACAGGAACTGACCGTTAAGTAGTCTTCAGAGCTCCTGGTTCAAGAAATGAGATTGTCATCACATTGACATTTGATCACACTAGATGTTTAATATGGTTATGCTTTAAGTCCATGAGAGAGAGAGAGCACAATTTATATTATTAGATTAAAGTTTCAATGACTCTCTTGTAGTGGTAATGCCAAGGTGGTGGAATTCATAAACTGGCTCATGCCCTATGAACAAAAATGTAGCCATTTCAGATGACATACAATGGGAGACTGTCAATGTTGCCAATGCTGCCAATGTTGGCATCTTTGTCAAGACTTGAAGCTTTTAAAGGGACCGCATGCTGTATAATTAACACAGTTTCTTTTATCTCATTATTTCCTGCTGGTTGTAAGTTGATTTCATTTTTGTTTGGTTTGCTTTTTTAATCTTTTACTAATTATTGTGCACTACAACTACTAGAAATGGGCCTTGTTTGCACGACCGGCCCATGGGTCCCCATGGAAAATCATGGTAATGGGCTACACCAGTGTGAATATTCTCATAACTTTAAAATATCCATAGAACCACAGCAAATGTGATAAGTGGAATAATAATAATTTGTTTGTTTTTTAAGAGAAAGTGTTAAAAATAAGCACTCTATAGCATGGTAGATGACAAATGCTATTTGTATATGTTAGGTTAAAATGTACATGAATGTAAAAGTGAAAATTTGTATTTTGTGTGCTGTGACAAGTTTGTTAAGCATTTCTTAACTTTTTCAACTTTTTTGTCATGGAAACTGCAAGTATAATAATTACAGGGTTTCATTTTACTATTTGTTAACATTAATAAATGCATTATGTATCATGAATTAACAATGAACAATATAATTTTACAGCATTTATTAATCTTCTTTAATTTTAATTTATACAAAATACAACTGTTCATTGTTTGTTCATGTTCAATGCATCATACTGTATTAATGAATGTTAACTTGTATGACTTCTAATGTTAAAAATACACTAGTAAATGTAAAAATTTACATTTACCAAGATAAAGTATTGTTCATTGTTAGTTCATGTTAACTAAAGTAGTTAATGTTAACAAAAACAACTGTATTGTAAAGTGTTACACATTACAGTACACAAAATAAGAAAATCCTGTTTAAAATAGTTTTAGATGAAGAAAATTTCACTCCACAGGACACAATTGAATCCTTTCAATTGAAATTTAATGTCAACTACCCTTATAACTATGCATACAAATATTTTTTTACAGTGCTACAAAACTATTGAAAACAAAAGTTGGCAAAAATATGTGCAAAAGTGAATATAATTGGCTATAAAAAGGCACTATATAAATACAACTTATTATTAGTAGTAAACATTTAAACATCAGTAAGAATCAGGTAGCAACAGTAATGTTGGAAAACATTTAAATGACATATTCTAAATAGGGCCTAATAAGACAACACCTCGAAAAATATAAAACAAATTAATGCACCTACACTTGCTTGGCTGTTTTGTGTATGACTGTGTAGTGAAAAAGTTTTATATATGGTGGGGCTGCAGGGGGTGCTCGGCAACTCCCCAGGTTGGTAAGGCGATCGTGTTGCACTTTTGCCTGCAGAATGCCACCACTTGGCGGAGCCGTCCGAGTCTAACGTCCAGGGCTCGTGGGTTTACGACTCATGACTGAGCCTACAGTGCCACTGGACAGGCCGCCTCTGCCCTGCATGCCACGGCTTGGTGCACTTGCAGGAGACCCGTGGCGTGCAGGGCGGAGGCGGCTCAAAGAACTGCACGAGGGTAGCTCTGACCCGAGATTTATGCAGGAGCTGCGCTCAGTGATTGGTCTCGCCCTCCGAGCGATGATGGTCACGGCGTGGTCTCTCGGGCAGGCGATGTCCACCTTAGTGGTCCAGGAGAGCCACCTTTGGCCCAACTTGGTCGAACCAGTTTGGCCTAACAATCCTCTGTGTTTAAAATGTAGACAGGGACCATTCAACACATCCTGCCACGGTGCGACACAATGTCTCACACCCCTGTCTGTTTGTTGCCAAGGGCGTCCCCCTGCGGCAGCAACACTGGCTCTGCCACAGCCCGCCCCAGCATGCTGGCCTCGGCGTCGAGCCACCTGCAGAAAGCAGACGCCACCCGTCTCATGGCCGGTCGCCAAGAACCCAAGAAAGGCTTCAAAGAGCTCCCCGAGACAGGCAGTCCAGGAAGTAGGAGACCCACTGCACAGGAGCTGGTAAGAGCACCACTCCTTTCCCCGGTGGAGGGCCGGGTGGAGGTTATTTATTTTCCTTTTCTTACCTCACCGCATGCCCCAAGGGCCGCGGTACCCACATTCTAAGAAAACAGTAGTCTTCTCATTTCCTGGGTCTCACAGTCAGTGTTCCCGGCCGTCGTTATAACCACCAACAGACAACGTTTCTCTCTCTGGCAGGCATGGCGCCTCGGAAGCAGGCCCCCCACCCCTGGAAGGACCTTCTTCCTCAGGGACGGGACACCATCTGGCACCCTTGACCGGACCTCTGGAATCTCCATGTCAGGCCCTTGGACAGGACGTGGAAAACTTCAGTGGCCTACCACCCGTGGTGGTAGACACGATCACTCAGGCCAGGGCCCACTCAACGAGGCACCCTTATGGCCTGAATTGACGTCTGTTCGCTCAGTGGTGTTCTTCCCAAGGTGAAGACCCCCAGAGATACGCAGTAGGGTCAGTGCTTTCCTTTCAGCAGGAAAAGTTGGAGCGACGGGGCTTCGGCCTCCACCTTGAAAGTGTATGTAGCCGCTATATTGGTGCATCACGATGCAGTGGACGGTAAGTATTAGAGAAGCACGATTTGATCATCAGGTTCCTGAGAGGCGCGAGTAGGTTAAACCCCCCCAGGCCGCACCTCGTTCCCTCGTGGGACCTCTCCGTGGTCCTTGGAGGCATTCGGGGAGCTCCCTTCAAGCCCCTTGAGTCAGCAGAGCTAAAGGCGCTCTCTCTGAAGACCACCCTCCTGACGGCACTCACCTCCATCATGAGGGTAGGGGACCTGCAGGCATTCTCTGTCAGCAAACTGTGCCTAGAGTTCGGTCCAGCTTACTCTTACGTCATCCTGAGACCCCGACCGGCCTATGTGCCCAAGGTTCCCACGACCCCTTTCAGGGATCTGGTGGTGAACTGCCCCAGGAGCAGTTAGCCGTTCCCCTAGGTGCAGGGGACCGCTTTATGCCTGCCAGTGTGTTGGGGTAGTTATGTGATGGCTTGCTGCGCTGGCTATGAGGCACACAGAGGTCTGCCCATCTCGCACCGCCAGTCTGCGTAACTCAGTTCAGCTCGTGCCATTTTTTGCTCTTGTTGGATCCCTATTGTCAACTCATCAACACACCGTCGAGTGAGTGACAGATAGGGAACGTCTCGGTTACTGACGTAACCTCCAGGGAACGAGACGTTGTGTCCCTCCTTCCACAACACTGAGCCAACCGCTGAAATGTGCGATTCCTGATGTGTGTTTGCAGTGTCACTCCTTTTACATAGGAGTAGCATGCAAATTCCACTCGCCAATTTCCATTGACCTTTTCTCAAGATCAGAGATGTCTGGGCTCCGCAGGAGCAACCCCTAGTGTCAGCTCAGTGACACAGCATCTTATTCCCTCCATCAGGGAACAGAGGTTACGTCAGTAACCGAGACATTACACCCGATTATCTCACATTTGCACTCGGTATGGACAAATGTGTCCGGAGTGTTTACTTTAGACATTTATTTAAATTTTGCCTCAAGCATATGGCTGAACCCCAAATTATGTATTCATAAGTACCTTTTTTGCTGGTCAGAGTGGATCATGAGGGGGGTTACTACACTCGGAGACCTATATGAGAGTGGAGTGTTGAGAACCTTTGAAAATTTGGTTCAACATTTTGGAACTCCCAGATCTCAGTTTTATATGTATTTTCAGCTGCGCCACCTGTTCTGTACTGTTGTTGGGAGTAGTTTACACAGCCCTAAAGTGGCAAATACTCTGGGAGTGGTAATTACTGCTTTTGGAAATGGTCATGAGTCATCAGTGTATTACTCCCTTCTAATTCAGAGTCTGGGGGATGGAGTTTTAACTTCTATCAATAGAGTATGGGAGAAAGATATATCTTGGTATTGGAGGAGAGAGTGTAGTCTAGGACTCTAAATACATCAAGTCTGCATCTAGAGATGCAAGGGTGCCCCTTATGCAATTCAAGATTTTAAATAGATTCTATTGGACCCCCTCTAGATTGTATAGGCTTGGTCTTAAAGACACACCCACCTGCTGGCAATGTCAATCAGAAGATGCAGACACATCCCATGTCTTTTGTGGGGGTGATAATATCCAATAGTTTTGGTTGAAGATTCAGAGTTTTATGTGTGAGGTATTGGGCACTCATATTTTATTTAGCCCCAGACTCTGTATTTTAGGTGACTGGGCGGTCATCAATACAGAGAATAAGACTGATAAAAAAACTGGGTCCTAACTAGCGTTGTGATCGCCAGACGGAACGTTTTGAGGGGAAGGAAGTCAGCTGGAGTTCCCCCCTTCAGGAGTGGTACTCAGAGATGTGTGGCAGCTTTGAAGAGGGGTCATCCAGAAGACTGGGGAATTTACACTTGTTTGAGGTGAAATGGTGCAAATATCTGGCATTTTTGGAGGGCTCTCAGGAGGGGCAGTGGAGATAGAGAGCTATAGTGGATATTGTGTGTGATTATTATATATATTTTAAGGTTTGTTTTGTGTTTTTGTTTGTTTGTGTGTCTATAATCATGTGGCCACTGGGGTGTTGTTGGGGGTCAGGGTGGGAATGGGGATTGGGGATTTGTGGGTAATAGTGGGGGTTAAATATTGATTCTGTTTGTATATGTTTAACAGATGTTTAATAGATGAATTAATAAAAAAAATTATATATAATTCCTGTTTAACTTGGAAATCCATAAGGGCTTATGTTCAATGGTTGTTAACACCGCTTCAGGTTTTTCAGCCAAAGATAGTTGTAACCATGGGAAGACAACCACTCAAAAACAAAGTAGTTATATAAAATTTTGTTGAGTTAAACATTCAAAGTGTTGTCATTGGAAACAAACTTGTGACAAAAAAACAACAACTTACACTTTCATTCAAGCAGACTTTCTGTAAGATTGCAACTACCTCCCTAGGTAAAGGCTACACAAAAGAAAGGGGTTCCACCCATTGAAAACTGCCTATTGCAAATCACACCAGAATCTTCAGGTCATGAGAGAACCCTCTGATTTTCCCTCTTTTTAATGTTTTTAACTACACCGTGTAGTAAAAAAAAACCCCATCAAAAATAGCCATATGAATTAACAAAACATTGAAAAAAACCAAAAGAAATACCAAAACTTATACATTGACAATCATAAGCAGCTTGTTTCCCTCTCAGATGGACACAATAGCAGTATTCCAATATTACCCATTCCTTTAAATACTCCTCAATTCCATAGACAACATTACTTAGACAATCACATAAAGCATGACTTATCTGTTAGAGTCCAAAGGTGCCTGGAAGACCTAGGCCAAGTCTCTGATGGAAATGATTAGAAAAGACTGAGTCCAAGCAATAGCAGTAGAGTAAATCCAATCCAAAAAATGGTGCATGAAAAAAATCAGTATCCACTTTCATCCGTAGTCCCTTCAGTCATGTTTGCATGTAGCCACCTTTCTCATTCCTGCAGGCGTTTTATACAGACTCCAAACACAGAGTATATAAATACTCTGTCAGTGTTTAGCAATATGTCAAAACATCATATGTCAAGCATTGAAATACATTCACTTAACATTGTATCCCCTCCCGTAGTGGAGGGCCCCAAACAGTTAAATCACCATCTCCCCATAGCACCTGTCCTCCCTTCTTCTTCTCTCCCTCTTTTAAAGAAACCACGTCTTAGTGACAACATTCTCCCCGGTGACCCCTAGTGGCCGGGAGAAAATTACACCCTGTAATAGTGGAACTGTTACAGGATCATGTCAGTCAATACAAAACTACTTGTTTTTTATCAGAAAGAAAGGCATTGCATGAACATGATTTATCAGCTTATCAGCATGTGGTAACCTTCTTCCCCATGGGCACCGGTGTACTTAAAATTAGGACTGATCCATATTTTGTGGGGCTCGTGACACCAGTCTGATTGCATAACTTGTTCAGTTACAACTTGCTTATGTACTACTGTTTATAATGTCTTTATTGCCATAGTCATCTTGTTCTGTTTCTCACAAATGTCAGTTTGACAATGCGAACAATTGAATCAGAGGTATATTAAATGTGTTTAACACATGCATCAGATCTATGAGTCACTGTTTTTGGATTCAGAATAATTAGATAAGTTTAAGCCCCTTTCCTTTTTTATCCCAATAGGAAGTATGCTGTGTATCAGTCCCCCAGGCACATTGTGTTGTGTTTAGAGCTCTTATAGCATTATTAAGCTTTAACAGAAGATGTGTCATTAGAACAACATACCCTGTCAAAGAGCCAGATGGCTTGAACTGGTTTTTGTTATTTTACTATTAAAGGTTTAAAAAAAAAATAATCATAATGATAATAACTCAGCCTGCACACTTGAAACAATTGTTCAAAGGCCTAATTATGCTTGCTTTGAATTGAACCGGCAGCATGACTCGTTTAGGGCTGTGTAAGGTGAAAATGATTGCCCTTGGCATGCACTGTGTTTTAAGCAAAGTTTTCCACAAAGGTAAAACAAATCAGGGGCAGTACTAGGATGCAAACTTTTCTTTTCTATTTGATCTTAAGGGTAGGGTGGGCAACTTCGTCAGACCAGGGGGTCCCCCTTGGTCATTCTGGTGTTGTTTCAGAGGGGGGATGCATCAACATTTTGTAGGTGGGGCAATTCCCCTCCCTAGCACCCTCTTAAACCAGGCCATGTGGTAAATAGTTATCTACAGGAGTTTTCCATTTGTAAGTATAAATGATTACAAAAGTCTCCGGGGCCAGATTTGTACTATTTTTACTTATAGATTTGCAGATATAGGTAGATTTGTACTTGTTTACGAAAAGATTTAAGAAAAGCTCTGCAGCTTTCTACTGACTTGGGACGCCTGTAATTTAAAAAAGTTTTACACATCCTCGGGCCCCTGCTTTTTCTTTTGTTTTATTTTAGCTAATCTGATTGTGCTTTCAGCTACCAATTAAAGTAAAGTTCTCTCAGTTCCATTTATGACATTTTCTCATTTAATTGCATTCCTCAGAATTCCCCACATTTTCCCCAAAATCAGCATAGATTATGTGAAATGTCTGCAGATTCTATCTGGACTTGGTCATTGATCATTATAAAATGTGGACAGAGGGGGCCAAGCTGGCCTATCCTGGTCTAAAAGCACATTCGATTTCTTTGCCAAAAACTAAGCGAAAAACAAATTACCTCTAATGGCAAAAGCAAAATCGAATTTCAATGAAGTAACCGCTTGCTCTTTCTACATAAGTAATAACACACAACCCTGTAGTTGATTATTTTCCTCAATCTCCTTAAAACATAATAAAAGAAATTTGGGGATGAATGAATGTTTTATGATCATGGTGCTTTTGCATTCTCTTTGAAGACAGAAAGCTCCATTCAGTGCAATTGGTTGGAAAAGGGTGACCACGACATTCTTTAAAATGTCTGCTTTAGTGCTCCACAGAAGAATGAATGTCAGACAGGTTTGAGTAATTGATGACAGAATGGGGTTAAATGTTCTTTTAAATAGCTGCAGATTTTCTGTGCACAACTATGCATCTTGTCTTTACCCGTCACTGCGCCTTACCACCATAGAACCATAGGAACAGAGTAAATGAATGACATACTTGCCATCCCATTTATTGCCTTGGAAAATAACTGCCATTGTTTCCATTTGAAGGCATGTTTTGAAACTGTTTCATTGTAATTTCTATAGGAATGATTTGAACACATTTTTAATCGCATTGCTCGCAATTGTGTGGGAACCTTCAGACTTATCTGTTTTTAATCATGCAATAAAGCTTGATCAAATTATTTTTATCTTGTGACAACAAGTCACAAACAACATAAAATGGCTTAATCTTGAAGCCATTGTCTCGTTCGGTTAGTGTCATGATTTCCTGCATTTGATCTAGAAACCACTATTTTAAGAAGCTACAGTTGCTGGTCCTATCATGTAAACATAGATGCTTAGACTTTAGCCAGAACAATTGTGGGAATTCTCAGGATCTCCGAGTCTTGGCTCATAGCATTCTCCTGCTGGGTTTAACGTCTCAGCTTTATAACAGCTGGAAGTAAGCAATCGGCAACAGGAAGCCGGCTACTGAAACTAAGCTGCTGATGTACTCATGTTGACCCTGACCTTGGATGAAGCCTCAAGTTCCTATGTTTCTTCAGCTCAGAAATACTAAGGAGGTGTTGATTAATCAATGTGGTGATTAATCATATTTTTTTTTTTGCTCTATATATTTTTCCACTTGAAGTTAAAGGGATAGTTCGCCCAAATATGAAAATTCAGTAATTTATTAATTAATTTATTTGTTTTATTATTATTGCTGTCTCTCAATTTCCAAAAAGGACCAAAGTATCCTAGAAGAAGTCCATATGACTTTTGCACTATATGAAGCTAACACGATAGCTTTTTTGTGAGGAACAGAACAAAATGTAATACTTCATTTTATGGTAATCTTTCCTTCTGCCAAAGCTTGCATCTATTGTTTGTCCAGAATTCGAAGTGTCATGTTTAGTTACTACAAAGCTGTTTTAGCGTAAAAGATGACAGCACTGCATTTTTTTAATTCTTACGTGAATATATGTTTTAACTATTTAATGTTAAAGCTATTGTGTACCTTCAAAGAATGAATATAGTGCATAAATTTAACTCTTTTAGGAATATATTTCTTTTCTTTTCTGGCAATGTGGTCACTATGAACTTGACATTGAATGGAAAGAGCTTCAAAAAGATTTGTGAAAAAGAAATTCTGCTTTGTGTTACATGGAAAAAAACAGCATATGGGGTTGGAAAAACATGAGGTTGAGTGAATAATGACAGAACTTTAATTCTGGAGTTAACCATTTTAACTCCATGGCTATCAGATTTAATTATATGCTTACTGTGAAATCATATCTTGCAATGTAATATAGATTGTATAATCTTTAAGATGTACTGTATCAGTCTGGATCATCTACCAGACTGGACATATGTTATGATATTCCCTTAGTGTGACTTATCAAAAATAACTACAGTATGTTTGGAATAATTTGTCACATCTTTTTGGACTAACTCTGTGCCCTGTGTCACTATGTAAGCCTCTCTATTGTTTATGCATCTAGTCAAAATCTACTGATGAAGATATTAGAAACTTTGTGGAACCATTAGAACTCCCAAAACTGACTCTTCTCATGATTCTGAGATAACCTTGGAGGATTTTGTCGAGGTAATTAAATCCTTGCCTACAGGCAAGGATCCAGGGCTGGATGGCTTTGCTTCAGAATTTTTTAGATCTTATGCTACAGAAGATTAGAAGATTATACTGAATCATTAAAGAATGGAAAGCTTCCACCAACCATGAAACAAGCCCGGATTAGTCTGATTCTTAAAAAGGACAAAGATCCACGAGAGTGTAAGTGTTACCATCCAATTTCCCAGATCCAGCTAGATTAGAGCCCGAAGCCATTTGTTTTGAGAATAATGGCTGGCTGATGAAGTTATTGGCTGGCTAGCCGGCTCAGCCAAAACCTAAATGGCTGCTGCAGCCGCCAAACTTTTCATAGCTGCAAATGGCTGAAGCTGCCACTTCATGTCTACAGATGTCTATGTTATACTGATTTACTAGATCTCAATATTTCCAAGCAATGCATGGCTTACTATATTTCTACAAAATGCAATACTGTGATGAGAGGGTGACGGCAGAGATCGCGGAGAAGTATGTTGATTAAGAACGCAAACTTTTGTTGAATTTATGAGAAATCTACAGACGCAGAGTTGTCAAATAAAGACCTAAATGTGTATTTCGGACTTTTTTTCACCACAAGTCTGAAAGAAGACATGTTATTGAAGACAAATATCCAAAAATCTCAAAATTGACCAGTAAAAAAACCCCGATGTTTTTGCCTGCCGTGTCTCGCCTTAATATAAACACACACTGTTATCAGTATTATTTTGGACAAAGTATTGCACATTTCACTTCAATGTACACTGAAGCATGCGTCGTGAATTAGCAATGTGGAAACGGTGGTTTGTTACTGCAGTAATATCACGTTCAGTGCTATAAATCTCTCCGTTCCAGAATATTTGGTTCATAACATCAATCTTTGATTCAGGTGTTTGTGCAACCGTGCCCTGAAGATTTAACAAAAGTCTGGGTAGGCCTAAGTTTTAAAAAAAAGTAAGTAGGAATTAGGAAAGTAAGTGAGAAGTGAGATCAAAATTACCTTGCTTGCTTCTTTCCGCCATTTCACCTCAGTGCGAGAAAAAAATGCATCGCTTCTTCTGTACAGAAAACGAGCAATTTTAATTGGTCGTCAATTCACTGTGAGTCTGTGTATCGTAGCAACGAACACAAGACTGTGCTGTTATGAATCCAGTGGGAAAATAGATCTCGTGTATTGTTTATATATTTCGTGTGTGTATGTCTCTATGTGATAGAATTATTATTTGATGCAAATAATTCTAGCCGGCTCAGCCAAACTTTATCAGATGGCGGCTCAATTTGGCTTAAGAAATTATTGGCTGGCGGCGGCTGAAATTCTAAATAGCGCAAATGGCGGCGGCTTCGGGGTCTAAGCTAGATGTAAAAATGCTGTCAAAAATGTTGGCTAATCGATTGAGTTAAGTTATGACTTGATTCATACATATAGATCAGGTGGTGTTCATTCAGGGCCGTAGCTCTTCTGAGAACATTAGATGTTCCATCAACATCATGTGGTCAGTGGCGAATGATCAGACTCCACTGCCATATCACGCCAAAACGGCATTTGATATGGTATAATAAGATTATCTTTTTAAGATTTTGGAAATGTATGGGTTCGGGAATACTTTTATTGGATGGATTAAGTTACTTTATATACACACGGTAGTGGCGGTCTCCTTGCTGGTTTTTCCGACACATTCAGGATCATTACAGATCATTCAGAGGGCTGACGGCATATTCACTGTTCTCTTACAAAGTCATTCATGTTTTATTGTAGGTCAATGTAATATTTTTACCACCTCAGCTGCAAGCACTCCATAATTAAAACATGCCATAATTAATGCCTTCACAAGACTCTTACAATAATAATTATTAAGTAAAAGTAGTAACTTCTTAAAAATGATTGTTTGACTAGAGTAAAAGTAGTAACTTCTTAAAAATGTTTGTTTGACTGGAGTAAAAGTAGCTGTCCTAAAACTACTAAAGTAAGAGTAAAAGAGAAGCTCATTTAAAAGTACTCATGAGTAATCATGAGTAGTGACTATTGTGTACAGAGTTGTGAATTGTATGCCCCTTTATAATAAAAACTCAATGCTGCAATTTAAAAATGTAGCACACACACCCTAATTTACATTCCCTTTCATGGCTGTTTGCCAGAAAGAATAAAAAATATATAGGTATTTTATAAGTGTTTGTGACTGACAACTTTTAAAATACACCACTTACCAATAATACTGTAAACACTACATGAATCTGATTAAAAAAAAATAAATAAATAAAAGGGCAACATGATTATGGAAATGAAAATTAAAGTGTTTTTCAATATAATAAAGTATGAAACAATTACATTAAAATCAAACATTAGTGCCTGTCAATCAAACAGCATGCAGCGACAGACGTCAGGAAATAAGCAAATCTTTTATATTTTATCTAGATCAAACAACCAGTGGTTGTCTTGCTATCGCGATTGATGTAATGAACACCCCTGTTCTAGATTTAGAACATAGGCTTGGTGTGGAAAATTACTCAAAGTTTTATCATCGATATCGCAGACATCTCTCTTATTTTTTCAGATAAACATCAAGATTGTTTTATCGCCCAGCTCTATTGATAACATTGCCTTAATCTCTCATATTAAACCCAATAATCTCAGTGATAGACAGCTACATTACATGCTACATTATAGACACACAGAATCTATTGAGCAGAAATATGAAATTTACCTTGATAAGTTTCTTCAAATTAGAGGCAGGATTAATGCTGATATCTGGTTTGAGCAAGATAAACTCACATGACATAGTCAGGCATTTGGCCTTTTTCACTGCAAAAATCCCTTTCGGGTGCAGCTGTGATGTTCAGGTGTAACCTGTGCTTGAGGCATCCTCCACATCCATAACGTTGGTGCTGGATCTGCAGCTGCCATTCAAGTTTTTTATGTGTGATTTGATTTGACAGGAGTCACGAGACTCTCTCTAGTCAATCATGTTGATAGATAAAAATAAAATCAGGACAAGGAAGTAGGGAACACAGATGGTGGGAAAATAGAGCAGTAAAAGTACAGTTACAGCACTTAAAATGTACTCAAGTAAATGTAAAAGTATACCACTTTTAAACTACTTAAAGTATAATTCTTGGGGAAAAGCAGTTAATTACAGTAACGTGAGTATTTGTAATGCGTTACTTTACACCCCTGCGTTACAGGGCATGCAAAGCACTGCAAACCTCTTATAATTACACTTAATTTACTTAATTTTCCCCTTAAATGCTTAATTTACCCAAAGAGATGCGAGAAGAGTTGCGAGAAACCACCAGGAGTGGAAAGAGTACTGAAAAATCATACTCAAGTAGAAGTACTGTTACTTCCCAAAACATTTTATGTCTGTAGAGTAAAAGTAGCTGTCCTAAAAACTACTCAAGTAAGAGTAAAATTGTAGCTCATTTAAAAGTACTCATGAGTAGTGATTATTGAGTACTGAGTTGCAAAACCTATGCTCCATTATAATGAACACTGTATGCCAACTTTTAAAATACATCACTAATCTATGATAAAGACTACATGAATCTGATTCCAAAAAATAAAATGGAGACATGATAACAGAAATGAAAAGTTTAAAAAACGTTATTTTCAATACACTGATCACCATTTAAAATCATAATGTATGAAACAATTACATTAAAATCAGTTTATGTGTAGGGTCTAAATTTCCCTTGATGGTGACAGAGCATTATTGTTGTGCATAAAACATGTTCAAACAATGCAAGGAATGCAAAAAATGCTAAATAACAGGATCACTTGGCACGTTACGTCCTGCACAATAGAGGAGGTAAAGCAGGCATGGGAAAAGTTGTTTGGTACAGGGGCCACATCATGCTTAAAAATGAATAATTCACCTAAAAATGGAAATTCTCTCATCATTTACTCACCCTCATGCCATCCTGGATGTGTGTGACTTTCTTTCTTCTGCTGAACACAAATTAAGATTTTTAGAAGTATATCTCAGCTCTTTTGGTCCATAAAATGAAAGTGAATTGGGGCTAAAATATTGAAGCTCCACAAATCACATAAATCAGCATAAAAGTAGTCTAATCCATGTGCCTCCAGTGATTTAATCCATGTCTTCAGAAGTAAAAGTCTACAATTTTTAAACTACTTTAAAAAGTACAATTCCTCTGGAAAACTAGTTAATTACAGTAACGTGAGTATTTGTAATTCGTTACTTTACACTCCTGTAAACACATCAGTCCGGTTAAAAAAGGTATTAATCTTCAGTTCATTTAATGAATTGTTCAAAATTACTCAAACAGTTGTCATTTTGAGTCAGTCTAGCAAATTCTTCACTGAATCCAGTGTTTTAACATGATCTGACTCTGACTTTAAAAAAATGTCCAACTTGAAATGAACAGAAATAAGTATGTGCACTTGAGGTATGTGAGACTTAGTTAAGAAACAGAAACATAGTTAAGAACTGAAATAATTTTGTTGCATTTACAAGCGATGATCACCTGTCACTTGTAACTGCTCTCATTAAGTGCCGAATTAATGCTGTTTTCTAATTTCTTCTCGATAAATAAATATAAATAATATGATAAATGCTTTTCAGAGGGCTGACGTCATATTCACTGTTGTCTTACATGTTCCATGTTACAAGTTATTCATGATAAATTGTAGGTCAATTTAATATTTACTCGACCTCAGCTGGAAGTTTAAAGTTAATCCTAACTGAGATTTAAATGTTAAATCGGTGTTAAATCACTTAGCATGATAAAAATTGACTAAATTAAGATGCACATAATGTTTAACCATTATGTAATCCCTGCAACAATTTAATGACAGACAGACAGTGGTGCATAATGGACTTCTGATTTACAGGGGCTGTGGCAAAATACAGTATGTTAGAATTTCTGTGTAATCAGATATTTAAATTTTTTTTTCTTGTGGCTCCTACTGGTTGACAAATATTAAAACAGCCTGTCAATCTCCATATTTCTAACTGCTTAAAATTGCAGTTGTAAAAATAGCTATTTCTTCTGTTATAGCGCTGCCAAATTTATGAAAATGTTGCATGTTGCCTCAAAATGTTCTTATGTGCATGATTATTAAGTTTTATTAAGTTTAATAATTGTGCTCACAAAATATGGGTCAATTAGTCATAACAGGCCACATAAAAAAAACTATCGGCTAATTGAATCATATGTCTTCTTTCTTCTGTGGAACACAAAAGGAGATGTTAGGCAGAATCTAAGTCTGAGTCTCCATTCACTTTTACCAATGCCTGAATGCTATATTGACATTTGATGCTTGTGGATAGAACAAAAAGGTGGCCAACAGAAATGTTTACTCACTCAAACAACAGTTTCTTTTTTCAGGGTATGCAGAAACCAGAACAGGCTTCTGTTGCCGGGTAAATAGAAGCACTATTTCTGTGGAAATGGTGCATTCCTGAAGTTAGTGAACTAAAAGACATGGGCCTAACACAGACAGTTTATCACAAGCTTGCATTCTCCAAAATAAAATTCCGTCAGGGGTCATCAAAGATTTCAGGGGTTAGGAGCCTGTCTACAACCCCTCTCTGTTAGAAGATTTTAAGAAGGTCCCACAGACAGTTAGGTGATATGAAATCAAAGTGACCTGCTTCGCACTGGGACTCTGAATAACCCTCCGCTAGAAGATAAAAGGGAGGAAAGGGGCAGTGTGGACTGAGTTTTCATAGAGGTTAGAAAAAACAAATACATGTATAGAAATTTAAGTACTCGTTTATTTTTTTGGCCAAAGACAATGGAGGAGCGCTCAAATAAACTTGCAAAAGCAATGCCTACTCTAATGGTTTGTTGCTATGGTAGTATTGAGTTATTCAGGTAGGCCTACTATTAAAAAGTTTACTGTGCTGCCATTTACTTTTATATAGTGACTACATTACAGAAAGACATTTATTGCGAGCAGTGGCAGGCCGTACATTTACAGTCTTGGCCTTGAGTGTGATTCATGCCATTAAGAAAACACATTTTCACAATGAATAAGACACCCTATGCCTTTAGGCATCATACATTATATTGCAGCAAACTAATACAAATACTAAAACTAAAACTAATAAAACATCTACGGACGAAAACCAGAACTTGAAATGACACACCAGAACTTGAAATAATTACAGCATGACTGTTTGTGAAATGAACGTCTCTCGAACAGACATTCAAAAATAGTAATTTTTCATATGAATTTACCAAGGAGTTCAATAACACCTGGAAAAATCTATCTAATAATATTTGCGATTTAAATGTTGCTTGAAATAAATTTAGTTTCATCAGGGTGTACAGTTATGCTGCTTTCCATTCAAATTGGATGTGGAATATTCCTACTTGATATCTCCGACCATTAATGCATTCCATTCCCCAATAATCGGAACTGCAGCACTCCTGTTATCTTAGCAGGGGTTTGACTCTCATTAGTGATGTCCCCTAGCAACCCAACTGATAAACAATGCTGCAGAGCTAGCATCTGTGCTTCAGGTGTACGATTATCAAAAGAGATTATAATGTTTTATACACCTGTTTCTGCAGGTGTTTGTTAAACAAGCTTTAATATGATGTAATGTGGAAACTAACTCATTTATCAATTTTACTTAATAAAGTCAATGTTTATCACTTACTTTGTATATCTTCCTGAGTGTCGACATGTTTGTGTGACATCATGCCCCTGCATCTTGGAGAAATTGGTGTTGAGAATTTCTGCACGAGCCTGCAAGTTGTAATTCTGACGTCAAGATGCATTAAATTGTGCTTTTCCTAGTGGGAAGTTGTAAAAGTTGTTTCTGAGTTGAATGGAACACAGCTCTACTTTTCAAAACTTGATCTGACACTGAATGCTCAAATAGCTTAATTTACACTTAGAAAACTCCTGATGTTGTTCTAAAAATGCAAAAAGCACTTACCAATTTACTTGAAGTGAAAATCAGTCCTCCTTTACTGTTTAATAAATTAAGCAATCACACGGTCATGCAGAACATCTCATGTTTTTAAATCCATCAGGATGTCTTTCTCAATGGCGATAGTGGCAGTTGACAATCTTGTGCTCTTCGCTTTCAAATTACGTCACAACAAGCGTGATTGCGTCACCAGCTAGAAGGCCTCGACTGGGATATATCCTAAAGACCACACCCACCAAGAACAAATAAATCAATCTGATTGGCTGATGAATCTGACAATCTGACTTTAGATGCCTATTCATTTGCACTGTTGATGGATTCTGTGGAAATTCTGAAGGCCTGAGGGGGTGGAGCTCCAACTCACGTTCTGCTTCTGATTTAGGCTTTGGGCATTGTAAGCATCAAGGAATAATGAGCTGGATGCTGCCCCAGCCTGAGTCGTATTCCACATTCCACAGATCTGCCCCGTTCTTCCCGGAAGTTCATAACACATTGACAAAATCAATTTCAGGTCGCTCGAACAGTGATTCTACTCTCCTCACTAAAGTGGACCATGGGGAACACAAAGGTTATGCCCAACTACCCCTTGTGCAAGAGGAGGTAGTGGCACATGTCTGCCTGGTGAGCCATGGCCCAAATTAAGGCAGCCAAAACAGTGCAAACCCCAAAAGCCTAATGCTCCTAATGGGCACACTCCTATGAGGCTGAATGCAGAGCTTGCCGTTCCCGAAGAAGGCTCGATTGGAGACAAGCATGCTGTTCCCCTTTTCCCCACTGCTGTTTGTTGGGAAAGGAATATTGTTTTTCAAAATGTTGTTGAATAGGTTGTTTCTGCATCTCACATTCAATCACATGCAATAAAGAATGCAAAAAAGAGAACAGCGTTAGTTTTACATGCACGAGACGCTCACACTTTTTCAATAAAGAGCTCTTTCCCTTTTCAAAGCCCACACATTATGGACAAGCACTTCCAAATGGTGAGCGGCACATTATATCATACAATGAACAAATCAAATTGCCCTCTGTCCCATACATGGACACTTGGCGAACCCTTATGGCCCTTCCCGACTGGGTGCTAAAAATGATCAAACATGGTTATACGATACCATTTGCAAGTTGGCTGCCCCGTTTCAACTGTGTTCTTTCTTCCATGGTTCCATCCAAAGATGCGCTGGTGTTGCGAACCGAAATATACAATCTTTTCGCAAAGAATGTTGTTTCAGATGAATTAATAAGCCTTCTGTCCAACTGCGCAAATGTGTGGCAAGCCCTCACGGCATGTCAGACTGGGGGTTTAAAACGATCGAGCACGGTCAAACGATTCAGTTTGTACGCCGGCCAACATGCTACACCAGCACTTTGGAATCTGTGGACCGACCACATGATGTGCCAGAGCTGTGCGCAGAGGTTCACAGTCTCCTCGTAAAAACGCAACAGAGACTGCCCCAGACTATGACACACACAGCTGGAATTACAGCCATTATTTCCTCGTTTTGGAAATTCATGGCAGGCTTTAGCCCATTCTAGTTCTGAGATGTTTGAATCGCGCGCTCTTGACGCACCCATTAAAAATGTTAACTCAGAAACAGATCTTATTGCACATCTGTCCTCAGGACTGGTTTGTGTCAGGAGATCTGAATGATGCGTACTTCATGTACTAATTTCACTGCGTTACAGGCAGCTTTTTAGATTCGTGTTCAAGGGAACTGCATATCAATATAAAGTCCTGTCTCTGGCTCCCAGCACTTTCATGAAATGCATCGATGCGGCACTCGCCCCATTGAAAATAAATGGTGTGCGTGTTTTGAATTACCTTGGTGATTGGTTATTACAAGCCAATCAGATGCACTACTGAGTGAGCACAGAGACTTACTGCTTTGCCATATGAAAGATATGGTCTAATGTCAACTGGGAACACTTTTCCCCAGCCAGTAAATCTTTTTTTAGGAGCTTGTCTCGTCTCCACACCTCACGAGCGAGTGCACACAGACCATTCTTCAGTGTCTGTCTCAGTTCAAAATGGAAAAACATTACTACTGAAGTCATTTCAGAGAATGCTGGGTTTTATGGCTGCAGCATCCGCCATCATACCATTAGGTCTGTTACACATGTGTCCTCCCCAGTACTGGTTCAAGAGATGTTCCACATTGTGCCTGGAGCCTTGGGCACATGTGCATCATGGTGACTCATTGCTGTCTTGCTGCTCTTGCACCATGGACAGCGCTGGCCTTCTACCAACAGCGTGTTATACTGGGTCAAACTTTCAGAAGGAAAGGACCTAAATGGTCCTTTTCACATGGCAAAGTAAACTGCCCCATACCTGAAATTCGTACATAGCGATTGGACGCAGGGCTCACTGGGTCAATGCTCACTGTTTATGTGGCAACTATATCTGCGTATCACACACCTGAAGCCAGCACCTCTGTAGGCGAACATGATTTAATCATAAAATGTCTTAATGGGGTGGGGCGGGGCGGCTTAATCCCCCTTGCCTGGCTACAGTACCGACTTGGGACCTAACTTTGGTCCTAAAAGCGCTCACAAGGCCCCTCTTCGAGCTTCTGGACTATGTTGAATTGCGTGTGCTTTCTCTTAAGACCATATTACTGCTGGATTTGGCCTCTTAGTATATCTAAGTAAAACTGGTCGATGATTTGCAAGCACTGTCAATTGACAATTCATGTCTGGAGTTTGGTCCGGGTCTTTCAAAAACCACTGTCAAACCAAGGATAGGCTAGACCAGTGGTTCCCAAACTTTTTACAGTGGCGTACCCCTTCAAACATTCAACATCCTTTTGCATACCCCCTCTCTAACGCATAGATAAAATTCACACAAGGTTATTTGAAAATATGTCTGTTTAACTCAATTATCTTCGTAAAACAACTCCCTTATATTAAACATGTTATATTTGTACATGTTTTGTACATGTTACATTAATCATATACGTATACTGAATAAATGGCTTACCGATTGAGATGGGAATGCTATATGTGAAATAACTGCAGAATTGAAAACTCCCCCCTCATCGCGTATGCAAGAGTAGTGTTAGGTTCTCATTGCAGGTACGATTGCCGGCCAGATTCGAGCATTGAGGTAAGTATCATCTCAATGTGGTTTTTATGTCACATTTGACAATGTTAGAAAGGTTGAGCTTGTTTGCTGAAAAAACATCATGCAACAATCTAAAAACAGGTCTCTACCTTGTGAGCAAATGTGATTGAAAATTACTGCGTGCGAATATGGAAAATTATTTGGTGCTACCTAAACTAAAATCACGGACGACTGACATGTGCGAGTCTGGTAAAACAGTGCTGTATATTACTTGCTATCACTTAGCTACGTCACCTAGCCATGGGCTGGGCTGACGAAAAAAGAAACTTGTGTGATGCACAATGCATGAGTAAATGCATTTTTTTAACCGCAAAATATCGGCTTATTTCATTGCATATTTTTCTGACCTTTATGACACAACCATTTAGGTGTTTCTACACTAGAGGGCACATAAAATAAATTTTGCCAGTGAAAAATACATGAAATGGGTTTGAATGTTATTTTAGACTGTGGTGATATTGAAAGGACGATAAATCTCAGAATGTCATTCGCATACCCCCATTGTCATCTCACGTACCCCAGTTTGGGAAACACTGGGCTAGACTAAGGTTCTAACAACACCCTTCAGAGCGCAGGTGGTTCACCTTCAAGCATTTTCCCCTCCTTTATTTAATTCAGATGAGGAACACTCTTTGCATTTGTTATGCCCTTTGCAAGTGCTGCAAACATACCATTTCAGACTGTCTGACCTGCTGTTTGTGTGGATTGTGGAAGTACGAAAGGAATGTCTATCTCCAAGCAAAGACTTTCTCACTGGATCGTTGATGCGATCGCCCGGGCTTATGAGTCGCAGGGTGCGAATTACCCAATTGGTGTTGAAGTACACTCATCTAGAAGCATGGTCTCTTCATGAGCATGAACAAACGGTGTGTCCTTATAAGACATATATTTTGCAGCAGGATGGCCTTCTCAAAACACATTTGTAAGGTTTTACAACCAAACATATACTTATGGCCCTTTTTTTAAGTACAGGCTCTATCTTTTTACACAACAGCCTGCATTTAGACTGTTGTATTTCCCAAAAGTTACTGGCACTTTAATTACAAATAAACTTCCTTTGGTTCGTGAAGAGGTTCATTCATACATATATATATTTATTAGGGCTGTCAATCGATTAAACTTTTTTATCATATGAGTTACATGGTGTCCCGATTAATTAATCGTGATTAATCACATTTAATCGCATATACAAATATTTGCTGAGAAAGCCCCTCATATAACAATAATTCAATATATAATGATGAAATAATTATACATAGTTATCTTTAAATATTTAAAAATTATATATATATATATATATATATATATATATATATATATATATATATATATATATATTAAATAAAAAATATTCAGATAATTAAAATGCATTGCATTCTTGTGGCAGAAGAGTTAATAATTGATAAGAATTACACATTAATAAGCTTTAGAATACAATGTATTGTTTATTACAATATTATTGATCATAAGTCAATCATTGGCATGCAGTTCACAGCAATCCATTTCCCAAGTTAATTTGTCAATCAGAGATTTATTATAAGGGCTTGTTTAAGGACCCATCAATGTACACCTGTGTCAGACATGCTTGTGTAGCGTCTTGGGTGTGTTGCGTCATAAACATAAAATGTTTAGGTCACTGTGTCAAGTTAAATATAGTTTAATACTTAGAACACATCTTGAGATCCCTTAGTTCGCATTTGCGTGCCTTCAAGTGTTTTGAACGCAAGAACGTAATGTATGTTTGTGTTGTTCTGCCTACTGAAGTGTTGTTTTCTTCACTGTATAAACTGCCCTCTGGAGTACTCGTGTCATGTTTCCTAGAAAATGTTGTCATATAGTGTGCCTTGATGGGAATTTGTTCCCCATAGCATCAGCTTAGTGATGCAATGTCAAGTGTACTGAATCATAAGGAAACATCTAGGTTACGTAAGCAACTTCGGTTCTCTGAGATGAAGGGTACGAGACATTGTGTAAGCTGGCCGCACTACGGACTCAGGGTTTTTTGAGGTGTGAGCAATGCGCTCTTTGTCCCTTAGTCACAAAATTCTGAGGAATGGTATTTGCATGCCCACTTTTATACCGGACAGCTTTGTGCCTAAAATTGAGGGGCTTAAACACAGTAGCCAATTCCGGGGTAGTTGTACAAATGTTTCAAATAGGTTGTGTAGAAGGACAATTCCCATAGCATTAGCTTTGTGACACAATGTCTTGTTCCCTTCATCTCAGGGAACCAAGGTTTCATACATAACCGAGACGTTTTTAGGTCATCTCAGGAATCTCTATAGTGCATTGTCAAACACAATACAGATGTGGCATGACTTCAGCGGGTAACCTTTTCAGTGTTGGGCAAGTTACTCAAAAAAAAGGTAATCTACTGCAAAATAGTAACTGCTTCTATAAAAAAAATATTCAGAGTACTTCACTGATTATTTTATGGAAAAGTAATTAAATTACTTCTTTTAAGTTACTTTCTAAAAACTTTTGACAAAAAAATAAAAATGAGGTTCTTACAATGGGTTCAGAATAAAGTATATTTCCTACTTGTTCATTGTTGTACCCAGCATTTCATAGACCTTACGTTTCTTCCTTACTCATTATGCGTTACTCACTCTTCAGCTGTAACAGAAACACAAACAAGCTTACATTTGAACAAAATGTATGTTTTAAATGTGCAATACGTCAATAATTGTATTTGTGTGAAACTCAAGTAATGTGCTTAAAAGTAATTAACTTCATTGAAGGTCAGTAACTGTAATTTGATTACAAAGATTTTAAATGCAATGCATTCAAATTCAATTACAGTTATTAGTATCTTAGTAATCAGATTTCACCCAACACTAAAACTTCTTGAGATTTTCTTACAAATTTTGGTGGATCTAGTCTTAGCTCATCTCTATCAAATACACGTTCCATAAAGTACAGGAGATTGTATTACCATGGAGGATATGACCAAGATTTAGCTTAGCTAGAAGGAACACTAATCCTCATGATGGTGACGTCAAATGAAACACCATAATTTAACATAAACAGCATGGGTTACAATAAACAGAACTGGATACACCACTACAACTCATCAATTACCAACAACAACTATTAGCAGTAGCAATTTTTACTGAAAGCTAAATGTATGTATTTTTTTCAGGGTACACTGGAGAACACTGAGTATCGCCGAGTACACATCTGTTGGGTAAGCTAGCGATCTTTAAAGCTGTTGTTCAAGAATTTTATAAGGGCTTTTAATAATGGACTTGAGAAAGGAAACAATGGTTACAATATGCCTCATATTAGCATGTTTTGCCCTAAACTACAAAAATGCCACATCTGCAGTGTAATCTTTTCCTTTCCAGGAGGATTTAATGTTGTTACACTAAACAGAACTGGAAACACAAATACAACTCTTACTAATTACCATCAACAACTATTTACCATCCATAAAAGCCGTTATACCTTACTCAGTGCTACATCATAAAAAATGTGGGTGCTAAAGCCTATTGCCTCTCCCTCTTATATAAATTCATTAAACCACATGAATAAATAAGAGGGAAACTTAATTAAAATGAATTAAAAGATCAAGAGCAATTTTGACTGAAAGATAAAAAAAAAAAAAATTCTGGATACATTCTACAGGACTGAGTCATCAAAACATACTGGCCCATTATTTTAAGTATTGCCCGGGACACATCTGTTAGTTCTGTTGAGTAAGCTAACAATCTTTGAAGCTGTTGTTCAAGAATTTTATTAGGGCTTTTATTAAATGTCTTTAAAAATGGAAACAATGGTTACCATACGCCCCATTTTAGTATGTTTAGATGGAAAGAATGGCGCATCTGCAGTACAATCTTTTCCTCTCTGGCAGCATTGAAAGCTGTCCCTTAAAGCATTGAACACGTACAGTATTCAGTCCTTCACATTTTAAAATAAAACACCAAATTTGCCTGGAGGCCATCTTCTGAACCTCACTGTTTTGACAGTCTTGTTATTTACTTGGTGATATTCCCTAGTGTGAGGATGGTATTATTCCTGCCATGCTGAGTTAATAATGATGGTTAAAACAATCAAATAATTCTAAATGTGTACTTTGAAGATCAGTATTCATCAGTGAGGGCCTTGAATGAAACAAATAATATAGAATATAACAAGAGAGAATATGAAATAGATTCCACTGTTTCAGTGAGGAATTTTTCTTGCTCAGAAGTTGCTCTGTCATAGCTCAGAAGACTTGATGGATTTCACCATTACGTTTCATTTAAGTATCAACTTTGTTTTTGATCATTTTGTATTCTCCTAAAATGCCTTAAAGTGAAAGTTCACCCAAAAATTACAATTCTGTCATCATTTACTAACCTTCATGCCATCCTATTTGTGTAAGTCTTTTTTTCTTCTGTTGAACACAAGCAAAGATATTTTGAAAAATATTTCAGCTCTACTGGTCCATACAATGCAAGTGAATGGGTACCAAAATTTGAAGCTCCAAAAGCACATAAAGGAATCATAATCCATA
This sequence comes from Xyrauchen texanus, assembly GCF_025860055.1. Lineage (NCBI taxonomy): Eukaryota > Metazoa > Chordata > Actinopteri > Cypriniformes > Catostomidae > Xyrauchen > Xyrauchen texanus. The sequence goes on from NC_068324.1 coordinate 11,212,393, forward strand.
TGAATCCAGTATTTAAATCCATATCTTGAGAAGATGTGGGTAAGAAACAGATTCATATTTATTCCTATTTTACTCTAAAATCTCCTCCCTGACAGGTAGATGGCTATATGCACCAAGAATATTAATCGCCAAACACAAACAAAGAGGAAAGTGAAGGTTGATAGTAAAAAAGGACTTCAATATTGATCACACACACCTATCATTTCACTTCAGAAAATATAGACTTAACTACTGGAGTTGTATGGATTACTTTTATGCTGCCTTTATGTGCTTTTGGAGCTTTAACATTTTTGTCACCATTCACTTGCATTGTATAGACCTACAAAGCTGAGATATTCTTCTAAAAATCTTCATTTGTTTTCAGCAGAAGAAAGAAAGTCATAAACATCTGGGATGACATGAGGGTGAGTAAATGAGAGAATTTTCTTTTTTGGGTGATCTGTCCATTTAAGAGGAATAAAAAATGTTGACATACAATAAGAGTATTATAGAGCTATTCATTTAATGATGCTAGCATAGCTAAAATAATTGAATTTGGATTATTTTGATGAAAAATGTTTGAGTTCATATTTAAATCTCAGACTTTTGATGGTTGCAGACTAAATGTGACTTGGTCAAATTGTATATTATGTTTAAGCCTGTTTGTTTTGCAACCCGAGATCATCAAGATTGGCCTTTTAGATAACAACATTTCTGAGGCACATATTCTCGATTTTTCACACAGTTGTTTTCTTATTGAAGTGACCACTTCCAGTGGGACAAAGATCCCCAAGCCAAATTTGTCAAAAAGTTAGTTCAATGTCCTCGTGTGTTTGTTTTTGTTTACTCCATTGTTCTGCCTTACAAGCACAAATTCTACATTAAGTCTTACTAGTGTTAACTCAAGGGCTTTCCACTGCCGTCGCTATTATGTGGGTAAACATTGCTTAATATCAAACAGGAGAAACATCTGTTATGTGGATGCATGTAGAGTTCAGCTCTGTTAAAATTCTGAAGGGTGACTGGCCTGACGCTTCAGCTCCCACATATTGTGTCACATCTCGGGCATTTCAGCGCTGTTTCAAAACTTCTAATATTGGAAACAAAGTCAATCAAGTCATATCTGATCATTATCTCAGCTATCAAAAAGGCTCAGCATGATAGACCGTAAAAGTGTTATTGGCCTTGGCGTAAGTCAGCCACAAAATCTTTGGAGAATCCTCTCTTACATTTAACAGAGCTTATAAGCCAGAGTGAAACTCTTAGATATGATTACATTTGTGAAAAATGTTTATTGCTGAAGTGCTGAAACGAATTCCATTTCAGTTATTCTTTTGCACTGATATTAAACCCAATTATAGAAATATATTTACGCTAATCTAATGCTTTATCATTGCAAAGAAGCAGTAGTCCATAACTTTTCAAGATTTATAATGCTTCAACACACAATTAAAACGTTTTTGAAACGTATGATTTCATATTTAATATTTCTTCCTCTTTCCTCTTCATAGTGTGGGAGAGATTTAGCTATTTTAAATGGCATTGTGTGTTTTGTGTAGAGCTAAGACATATTTTAGAGTCAAGTGTTCTCATGTACACAAGGATTTTTTGGTGATAGCAGAAACAAGTGGACACAGAACATTACAGTGAGACACAGAATATAAAAAAGGTTTGCATAGACATATAATAGGACATATAACAGAATGACGTATGTACATGTGTAAATGGTAATGTATATGCAAGGTAGGGGTATATAGAATTAAATATGTGAATTTACATATGGACATGAGACATTTATATAGATATGTATTACATAGAGTCCTGAGGCAGTTTAATTGTTCATGTTGAAAATGGCCTGAGGGTAAAAACTGTTCTTGTGCCTGGATGTGGCTAAAGCACATAGCTGTTAATCAGAAGGTCGCTGGTTCGATCCCCACTGCCACCACCATTGTGTCCTTGATCAAGGCCTTAAATCCAGGTTGCTCTGGGGGGATTGTCCCTGTAATAAGTGTAAAAAGCATAAATGTAAATGCGCTCTGTAGCTGGCCAGAGGGCAACAGCTCAAAGAGGGAGTGGGCAAGGTATGTGGGGTGACATTTCCTCACTTTTGAGATGTATAGGTCTTGGAGGGTGAGGGAACCAATAATCCTCTCAGCAGTCCTGACTGTCTGTTGTAGCTTCCTTCTGTCTGATTTGGTGGCTGAACCAAAGTTATATATGTACACAGTACAGACTCAATGATGACTGTACTGAGTCAGCAGCTCCAGTGGCAGGTTGAACTTCCCCATTTGGTGGAAGGAAGTACAACCTCTGCTGACCCTTCTTCACAATGGTGTCTATGTGGGTGTGTCACCTCAGGTCCTGAGAGATGGTAGAGCCCAGGAACCTGAATGACTCCACTGCTGCCACAGTGCTGTTCAGGATGGGGAATGGGGATGGGGGATTGCCAGGAGAAATCCACTATCATCTCCACTATTTTTAATGTGTTCAGTTCAAGGTTGTTGTGACCGCACCAGACAATAACCTGTTCAAACTCCCATCTGTATGCAGACTCGTCACCATCGCAGATGAGTCTGATGACCTTGGTTTTGTCTGAAAACTTCAGGAGCTTGACAGTGGGGTCCTTTGCAGTGCAGTCATTTGTGTACTTAGAGAATAGCAGTGGAGAGAGAATGCATCCCTGAGGAGCAACAGTGCTAATAATGAGGGTCCCGGATGTGAGTTTCCTAGTCTCACTAGCTGCTGCCTCTGTCACATTCAGTTCATCAGCCATTAGTTGACTCTCTACAGAGCGAGGGGGAGGTGTCTTGTACTTGGTGATGCTTTTCAGGCCTTTCCAACAGATGGAGGATCGCTGGCTGAAATCTTTTTTTTCAGCTTTTCAGAGTAGCTTCTTTTAGCCACTCTGATCTCCTTAGTAAGTGTGTTCCTGGTCTGGTTGTACAATATTTTATCCCCACTTCTGTAAGCATCCTCTTTGGCATGACAAAGCTGTCTGTATTTTCCTGTAAACCATGGTTTATCATTATTGAATGATAAAAATGTCCTAGTAGGGATGCACATATCCTCACAGAAACTGATAATGGATGTCACAGTATTTGTGAGATTATCCAGGTCTGTGGCTGCAGCTTCAAAAACATGAAAAACGGGAGAAGATGAACTAGACAGTGAGGGACAGAGTAATATGCATCCTTTACAGTGGTGTAGCAGTGGTCAAGTATATTTCTGTCTCTGGTGGGGCATTTTATGTGTTGTTTGTATTTTGAAACGCACTGTCCGGGAAACGCACTGTCCGGGATAGCTTCATTCAGTCAGGTTTCCGTGAAACACAGAGCAGAGTTAGAGATATCCTTATTTGTTTGAGTGAGCAGAAGCAGTTCATCTGTTTTGTTGCCAGATGAATACTCGACAGTGGAGTACTAAAGCCGCTTCCCTCGCATGCGTCTTTTGGATCGTTTGTAAAGCACTGTTGTGCCTCCGACTAAGGTGTCTAAAAAAATGTCTGAATAATCAAACACTGGCAAAAAATTATCAGGTATGCTCTGACGAATATTCAGCAGTTCATTGTTGGTGAAATGGATCAGGGAAGAGTGACAAAAAAACATGACAAACAAACAAAAGAAACAAAAACGCTAGAAAGTTCCTCACCGATGCAGACATCTGTGGTGCCAGATTTACCTGTATAAACTGTATTTCTATAAATTATGGAAACACTAGAATTTGTTCACTTTGATTTGTGTTTGTAACCATTGTTGGATGCTTAAATTAATATCCCAGATTCAATATAAATTAAGCTCAATTGAAAGCATTTGTGGCATAATGCTGATTACCTCGTTTAGGCTATTAAAAAAAGAAGAAGCATAAACTGTGATAACCGTAAGGCACTTAACGTAGAAGTGAATGGGGCTTCTACGATGTAAACAGTACAGTGTTAACATGATTTTAGTGTGATTAACGGGTTTACCCACGTTACATCATCATGACAACAAAGTTGTAATATTGGATACAACTTTCCACAGATGAGGTTAGTAAGTGATTTATATCACAATAAAATCATATTAATGCATATTGTAAAATGTTTCAATCTTGTGGCTATTCTTTTGAAGCAATGTGCATTTTAATGTTAACAGAATATGGACTGGTTCCATTCAATTCCATTGTAAGTGGCTTACTGTTTTACTCAATGCTATCCATTGAGCTTAATTTGTGTTGAACCCAGAACGTTGCTTTAAGTTCATTGTACACTTACTGACATGCTTTGTATTCTATTTTTTATTATTCTTTTTTTCATGGGCATAAATTCAGTTGGAATAATTGTGAAGTGTCAGCTGTGTCATTTATTGCCACACGTCATGATAACTTTCCTGTCTTGGAAAAAAAAATCAAAGATTAGATTAAAATGATTATGTCTGAATTTTGTTGTGATCATCTTATCACTGAGATGATTTCCTTATAACTATGGAAAACACAGCTTTTTGATGTAGGTTTCTTAACCAGGCTATCAATCATTTTACACTGTAAGGACTTAACATGTGGAAACATATGGAAGCTCAGGTGTGCCATTTACAAAAAATGAAGGAATAAATGATCAATCTATTAATTTGAATATAAAAATGTAAATAAATAAACCAATTTGGTCCAATGGACAATAAATAGACACATTTAAATGTGTTTATTTAATTAAGGCTTAAAAACGTCATTATATTTAACAATAAAATTGTGCAATAATAAATCATATTTATATGATTTAAATTGTCATTAAATGTAGCAATAAATTAGTACATTAATGATTCTTTTAAATTAACTTTTTAATGCACTTTAAAAAGCACCTTTTAAATTGCATTTTAAAAAGGCATTTATTTCTTTATTCATTTGCCAATGGCTTTTCTTTTTCCTTTTTTTTCTTTAATTGAGAATCGAGTTTAAAAAATGCCATTGGACTGTTGACTCTTGGGAGCAACCGAGGAACTTTCCACTCAGTTATAAGACACACCTCCTCTCCCACGTGCCACTTGAAGAGGATGTAAATCCCGTGCATAAGAAATGGATGCGAAGCAAATCAGAAGTTAATGGTAGCTCGTTCACTGTAGCTGTGCTGAATGCTGCCCTAAATGAGCATGCACAGTGATATGTGTCCAGGATGGGACCTGGTAATCTTGATGCTGTCAACAGAACCAGCCTCCTGATCCGTGCCCCGAACTGAAACACGTGATGGAGGTAAGCAAGGGCAACAGCTTGGGTCGCTGGAAAAAGCCGATTGACTTTCCAGAACTTATACTGAACAAAACGCACATCCCCTTTCAGTTATATCACATTCATTTTAAAAACACTGTATTATCATCTTTAAATATTTAATTTTTAGTAAAATGACTGCCTCTGTATGATGGAGAAAAGGCAGACTCTCAAACACAAGCAAGCACACTTTTGTGGAACAAATGTTAGTGTTTAAACTAATGTTGTGTATTACTTATTTGTATTACGAAAGTGTTTCCACAATGTACACATACTTTTTGTCACAGTGTGTTTCCGTCGTGTTTCCAACAACTCTTATTTTGAAGTGGTTTTTGTCCTCTGTCTTCTGTTTCCCCCTGACTACATTTCCCATAATGCACTGCCTTCATCACTGCCATCTGTTCCCCATTGTTCTCACCTGTTCTCTATTCCCTCATTAGCCCTTGTGTGTATAAATACCCTCTAGTTTTGCTCCCTCTTTATCAGTTCTAGTTTGTTGCTACTTGCGTTCACATTTGTTTGTGTCACTATCATCTTCATTAAAAGCCTGCAATGTAGCATGACCATTGTGTAGTTTTATTAAATATGATTGTAATTTGTGTATAAAAATTAAATGATTAAAAGCAATTGTATTTAGAATCCCTGTGAGCAAGCTGAAGGTGACTGTTGCAAGGAACACAAAACTCCATAAGATGTTGGTTAATGGAGAAAAATAACCTTGGGAGAAACCAGGATCACTGTGGGGGCCAGTTCCCCTCTGGCTAAACAACATGAATATAATGCTAATATTAGTTATTTGTGTCATGGTTTAAAAATTTGTATTAATTAAGCGTTAAGGTCCATTGTTTAAAAAAATATTTTTATGGACTTTAAGATTAATAATTCAAAGACTAATGTCTTTGAAGTCCATCCTGGATTATCTGCAGATGTTAACATAGATGCATTGTTCTTTATTAGTTGGCTGATGAAGGCTTTTGTTGGCAGTTAAATGATAGTTAATGTATTTCACTTCAAGAGTGTAGTCCATCAATAGACAAAAGGTCATGTAGGCAGAGATCAATGATGTGCATCACAGTTCAACCTGCAGGTCATTTCGGTGAGGGTCGGTGGGGTCCATACTAAGTCCAAGGTTCAGGCAGTAAAATATGAAGTATCCCATATCTTACAGTTGGAGTTGGCATCAGTTCATCCTCTGAAGTTAAAATACTGAAGTGATGTCTAGCACTGGCTGTAGTTTGTCGTCATCACTCAGTGACACGTAGCAGTGGAGTCCGACACCAAGCAGGAGCAGAGCTGGATCTGGCCAGCTCTGGTAACCTTGGGATATGAATGAGGTTGAGACATGGAAATAAATAAAATAATATTAGTGTAGATGCCATTCAGTATTATGTAGATTTATAGATCATGATAGATGTTTCTGATTTTGGCAGACCTAGCTTAAGCAGCCTAATTGTGAGTTGGATAAATTAGGTGCATGCCTGGCTAAATAGATGAGTCTTTAGTCTATAATTACATTTAGCAAGTGTGTCTGTGAACAAATTGAAGTTCATGTATTGAACTTGCTGGACATCCTCCAAATTATACATTACAATAATCTAGTCTTGAGGTCATGAACACATTAATTTCTTTTTTCAGTAACATAGAGCATGTGTTGTAATTTAGCAATATTTCTGAGATGGAAGAATGCTGTTCTACAAACACTGGAATTTTGATTTTCAAAGGACAGATTGGTATCAAATATAAAACCTAAGTTCTTTGCTGTAGAAGATGACGTAACAGTACATCCAACGAGAGTTTTTTGGTCCAATATTTAGTATCTCTGTTTTGTTGGAATGGAGTAGAAATACATTTCTGGCCATCAAATCTTTGATTTCATTGATACACTGCTAATTTGGAGAATTGTGAATTTTCGTTGGGTTTAGAAAAATATAAAAGTTGGATATTGTCAGTGTAGCGGGACCTTAAGAGGAAAACTACCTCTACATATGCCAGACTACGCCACCCTGTTTGACCAGGGAAATATTAATACTGGTGAATTTAACCACCTACAAAAGGACACACAGGAACGTGGGTTTTTGAAAGGAGGGCCGGAGATGTGGATACAAAATAATACAAAAGCTTTATTTAAGTAATCAACGACAATCTTAAAAACAACATTAAGAAACTAGGTCAACATTCATCCTTCAACATTCACGACTTTTAAAGGAACCAAAAAGAAGACCGAGGCTTAACAATGGCAGGTACTCTATTTTAGGGAGCACAAGGCTCCGATAATCACTCTTACCACCCTGTGCACAGATGTCAACACACGCACTTCAATAAGGTCAAACATGAACGCACAGCACTCCGTGACAAAACCTCCACCACCGCACGTGAGGGCCTATTATAGGAGCCTGAAGCCTCGGCTCCTATAAAGAAAGCAAAGTTACCACACTGGTCTCAACATTGGACACTTAATAATTACAAAAAACAATAATAAACATTTAAATTAATAAACCAGAAATCAAGAAACAATAATACACTAATGGGGTTCACAATTGGTACCGAAGCTGGGTATATGTTCACCTCACTGTCCCTCTAACAACACCCGTAAAGCAAAACAGAGATAAAGCAAAAAACTCACTACAAGAAAACAAGCCAAATAAAAAACAACAGTCATAAAAAAGGAATACACTGAAAATTAAAGGAAAATAAATATACCAAAAGCAATTAAAGTAAATCACAAACAAATTGAAGGACTAGTTGAAGAACCCATCGATCACAAGCACAAATGCTGGCGGGCAGGCGTCACACAGAACGCATATATCGACCCCATACGTGTTGACGAGAAAGTTTGTCACAGGAGAGAGTATATACAAAACACAAAACAGCAGCGTCAACAGTGTTGCCCCGCAGGCCTCGCAGAACAGTCTATTTCACCTAAAATGTAAACATAAAACATATAATTGCGGTATAAAAATGAGCGCTGCACAATAGCGGTAGTTTCATGTACCTTCATTTCATACCCAGGTGCACATCCACATTACGCGCACACACAGAAGGTTACCACATCACAGAAGGTTACCACATCAAAACACGGGACTGCGCGAGAGGCATGAAAGGGGGAAATAGCAGCCACCAACAGCCCACAGCAGCGAACTATTCTCACAACTACAAACCAAATAATTATTACAAAAGATCACGCATCTGTGTTTTAACTAGTTAGCCAAACAACACATACCTCAGAGCGGAAACAGATGAGAAATCCAGAAGGGGCGGTCCCCGGGCAATGACGCACCACACAGATGGCAATCACACAAACGGCAATCACACACATAGGACTAGAGTCCCCTTTTATACAGTAGCGCACAGTTCATAATTGGATCCTCGATGACCCAAGCGCATTAATATAATTAGAGACGCAACAGTACATACCAACAGTACGTATATCACCACATCAGCATAACAGAGAAACTTATTCCATGATTCCTGATAATATCTCCCAGGGGAAGCATGTATAAGTAAAAAAGAAGAGGCCCTAAATCTGATCCCTGTGGCACTCCATACTTAACTTTTGTTTGAATTGACAATTCCCCATTTACACATACAAAGTGGTGGCAGTCTGATAAATAGGACCTAAACCATGCGAGTCCACTAATGCCAACATAATTCTCCATCTTATTAAAGAGAATGTCGTGATCTGTCATATCAAGGGCAGCACTAAGATATAAAAGCACTAGAAGTGAAATGCAGCCGCTATCAGATGACAAGAGCAAGTAATTTGTAACTCTGATAAGTGCAGTCTCTGTACTGTGATGGGGCCTAAATCCTAAATACAATTTCTCTGTCAAAATGAACATAGTTGGGAGGAGATTACCTTTTCTAGTATTTTTGACATAAATGGTAGATTTGAAATTGGTCTGTAATTAGCCAATTCTCCAGGATCAAGCTGTGGCTTCTTAATAAGTGGTTTGATAACTGCCCTTTTAAAGTTTCTTGGGACATGTCCTAAGGATAGCGAGGAGTTAATAATGTTAACAAGAGGTTCTGAAATTACAGGGAATTCCTCTTTTAAGAGCTTAGTTGGTATTGAATCTAACATACATGTTGTGGCTTGTGATGTTTTGATTAGTTTTGTTTGCTCTTCATGACATATGACAGCAAAGGTTTGAAGTTGCTCGTGAGGAAAATTATGAGACACTGTTTTCTGAGGTACTGTGACAGTTGATTGCATAGTTCCAATTTTATTTCAGATTATTTTAATTTTATCAGTAAAAAAATGTATGAAGTCATTACTATTGTGCTGTGATGGAATTCAGTCGATGCTTTATTCCTAACCAAATTAGCCACAGTACAGAATAAACATCAAGGATTGTTGTAGATATTTTCTATTAGTTTGCTAAAATATGCTGACCTGGCAGCTTTAACTTTAACTTTTTGTAACTACAGTCACTAACCTTCCATGCACCACAGAATACATCTAATTTTGTATTCTTCCACTTGCTCTCCATTTTCTGAGCTTCTCTCTTGGGAGTATGAGTGTGATCATTGCACGATGGTGTGTTTTTTTTTCTGGAATGTTTTTTAATTGAAGGGGGCGACACTATCAAGAGTGCTTGAGAAGACTGTATTTATATATTCTGTTATTACATCAAGTTTTTCTAGACTTCTTGGCTTACTGAGTATGTGAGACAATTCTGGAAGATTATTAGTGGAGCTATCTTTAGTGGTCGAAAGAATAATTCTACCTGAATGAAAGTGTGGTGTAGATTGAGTGACATTAGCTGATCACAGCAAACAAGAGATGAGGTAATGATCAGAGATGTCATCACTCTGCAGGTAGAATTTCTATAGTATCAACATCGATTCCATATGAAAGAATTCAATCTAGCATATGATTATGACGATTTGTTGGTCCTGTCACATTTTGTCTGACTCAAAGAGTTGAGAATATCTAAAAATGATAATCCCAATGTGTCATTTTCATTATATATGTGAATGTTCAAGTCACCAACAATTAAAGCTCTGTCTACATAAACTACTAGATCTGATAGAAAATTTGCAAATTCACCAAGGAAACCAGAGTATGGCCTGGGTGACCTATACACTGTAACAAGGGCAAAAGACGACAGATATTTTTTATTTAAAGTACTGTGAAAATGTTTTAAGCACTTAACTTTTTCTTAAGATGGTTATTTATATCTTAATCTTTAGTGTGTCAATAGGAAAAATAAATGTTAGACTCCCAAACATTACGTTTGCAAATAGAAATGCTTAGAATAGGAGAACAGGGCGCTCTGCAAGAGATGGCATTTCCCCCACAGAGCTCCCCACTGAACATCGAGTTAGTCTGGGATTACATGAAGAGACAGAAGCCATTGAGACAGCCGAAATAGATAGAGGAACTATGGTGAATTCTCCAAGAAGCTTGGTACATCCTATCTGCCAACAACCAAGGAAAACTGTGTCCAGGTGTTAGTAGGAGAATTGGAACTGTTTTAAAGGCAAAGGTGGTCACACCAAATATTGATATAGCTTTTTTATGTTTTCTGGACTTTGTATGATGTTAATTGATAAGCTAAAGAGGCAGTGGTGCCTCAGTGGTTGAGGCTCAGGGTTACTGACCAGAAGGTCGGGGGTTCAAGCCCCAGCACCACCAAGATGCCACTGTTGGGCCCTTGAGCAAGGCACTTAACTCCAAGTTGCTCCGGTTTGTCCCTATAATAAGTGCACTGTAAGTCGCTTTGGATAAAAGCGTCTGCCAAATGCATAAATGTAAATGTCTAAAAACTATTTATGGCATTCATTTTAAAGCATCCTCACTATGCAACATTTTTCACAAGTACCTAAAACTTTTGCACAGTACTGTATTTCTGACGGTGTCACATTAAGTATTAGTTCAAAAGACTTAAACTTATATTCTGTCCTCTGAGTAACACCATAAACTTCACTGTAAACTTCACCTCCTCCTCAACCCTTCAGAGGAGGCTCATGTTTGTAACAATAACCTGGGGGAGTAGATTCATTTAAACTAATATATTAAAACGATTTAAGCCAGGTTTCAGTCAAACAAAGCAGATCCAAACTATGATCTGTAATAATCTCATTAATAATTAATGTTTTGGTAGAAAGAGATCTAATATTTAGTAGCCCTACCTTTTATATGATGTTTAATGTATCTTACATTTTTTGTTTTTTTCAAGTTTGTCCATAATCACATTTTTTCTAATAGATTTTTGTGTAGTGGTAGTTCTGGGAACAGACACAGTCTCTATATGATATCTAGGTGATATAGTACATGTGTTGTAGTTTATGTGACCTATGCGACTTAGCAAGGCTGCTAGCAGACATTCAGATTAACCAGTTTGTCTGCTTCCTGACCTGGGCCCCAGTTAATCAAATACTATCACTATTAAGACTATGAGCCAAATTACTAGAGACGAGATCGGTACCTTCCCTGGATGGATAGAGTCTGTCTCTCTACAGCAGGTCAGGTCTACCCCAAAAACTCTTGCAATTGTCTATAAATCCTATGCTATTTCCCAACCACCACTCAGACATCCAACTATTCAGTAACACTAATCTACTATAAACCACATCACCACGATGAGAAGGTTGGTGGCCAGAGTTTATTACAGTGTCTGACATAGTTTTACAAGTTCACACACCTCTTTAACAGTATCTTTTGTGATCTTCGACTGGCGAAGACGGACATCGCCGATATGAATAACAGTTTTAGAAAATGTACGTTTAGCATTAGCCAGCACTTGTAAATTTTATCTGATGTCAGATGCATGAGTCTCTATTCCCATGTTCCTTATAGTAGAATCACCATTTATTAAAGCTCTTTCAACATGATTCTCAGTTGGTGCATCACTGATTGGGGAGAATTGATTGGAAACCCTAACAGGAATGGGAGAGTGGTGTTGCTTTGCAGAGCGAGTATGCTGCTGAGATGTCATCCAAATGTCCTGCTGCGGGGGCTCTACAGCCGGAACCAAGTGTTTGTGTTTCTCTACTTAAAGACTTTTCTAAATTTGGCTAATTCATATGATATTGTACGACTGCACTCTGATTTCAATATGAATTCAAACGACTTTCACTACAGCCAATGACATGACTGGACATTATTTCCATCTAATACACGACAATTACTTGCTTTTGTCACACACAACTGCTTCCTATCATGTTTACACACTCGACTGATTGGTTAGGTTTAGATAAGGGATAAGGGCATAATATTAATAAGCATGTCCTTATTGCCTCGTGCGCGAAACTGACGCTTACTTCTAGGGCTTAGACATCAGGGCATTTGCGCATGATGAAATCATACAAATTTATACGAACAAACAAAAAAGTAAAATAATAAACCAAGATAAATATTAAAATGATGTGTCTAAAGGACAAGTGTGTTGAGCTCCACAAGTCTTCAACAGAAAACCAGAGAAAGCCATCGTGCAGCTATGAGGCAGATTCCACCTATCTGTGTACTTTCACCCTAGACAGTCCACTCGGTAAATATGTACAGTTTCTATATGTTTCCTCCTTTGCCTATGTTCGTATGAACAGAATAGAAAGTATGTTAAAATTTACTGTGTGCAGGCCGAGCAAAATCACACTCAATCTTCTTTCAGTTTCAGTGCAAAAATCGAATATGGCAAACCCTGATTGGATTAGAAGCTTGATGTACAGTGATGGCCAAAAATATTGGCACCCATGTTAAATGTTAAAAAGAAGGCTGTGAAAAAAAAATCTGCAAGCTCTTTGCCAAATAACATAGTCTGCTCTTATAATGCATAATGAGGTTGGAGAACACCTGGCAAGGTATTTGAGACCATTCCTCCATACAAAATCTCTATTGATCTCTCAAAATCAGAGGTCCATTTTTGGTGGATTCTCCTCTTCAGTTAAACCCACAAATGTTCTATGGGGAGAACCTTGATTTTGTGGTTAGTGAATCATTTTTGTGTTGATTATGATGTTTGTTTTGGATCATTGTACTGCTGGAAGATCCAACCAGGGCCCATTGTAAGCTTTCTGGCAGAGGCAGTCAAGTTTTTATTTTTTATCTGTTGGTATTTGATAGAGTCTGTGATGCCATGTGTCCGAACAAGATGCCCAGGACCTCTGGCAGAAAAACAGCCCCACATCATTAAAGATCCAGAACCACATTAAACCACAGGCGCTGGGTACTTCTTCTTCCTTGTGTGCGCCAAACCCATGTGGTGTTTGCTGCCAAAAAGCTCTTTTTTTGTTTCATCTGATCATAGAGTCTGGCAAACTGATGACATAGCTTGAATTTGTTGTTGGATGAGAGCAGAGGCTTTTTTTTCTTGAAACCCTCCCAAACAACTTGTGGTGTTATAGGTGATGTTTGTTATATATTTGTTAGACTTTCTGACACCAAGACCCAACTAATTTCTGCAATTCTCCATCTGAGATTCTTTACCCACTTGAACCATCCTCCTCACTGTGCATGGAGACAATCTAGACACACACACTTTTCCAGACAGATTCTGAACTTTCGATTCAATCCAGGATCCAGGAACTTGTTAATTATTGCCCTGATGGTGGAAATGAGCATTTTCCTATTCATTATTTATCCCCAATATTGGAATGCCCAATTCCCACTACTTACTAGGTCCTCATGGTGGCGTGTTTACTCACCTCAATCTGGGTGGTGGAGGACAAGTCCAAGTTGCCTCAGCTTCTGAGACAGTTAATCCGCGTATATTATCACTTGGTTCGCAGTGATTTGAGAGCCAGAACCACTTAATTGCTACCACAAGGAGGTTACCCCATGTGACTCTACCTTCCCTGGCAACCGGGCCAATATGGTTGCTTAGGAAACCTGGCTGAAGTCACTCAGCACACCCTGGATTTGAACTCGCAACTCCAGGGGTGGTAGTCAGCGTCAATACACACTGAGCTACCCAGGCCCCCGGAAATGGGCATTTTCTATGCTTTGGCTATTTCTTATCCCTATATTTCTGTAAGGTAAGCTCACTATGATACTCTATCAGGCACTGTAGCCTTGATTTAGAGAGATGTTACATTCATAATTAATTTCCACAAAGAACGCATGTTAGGAGCATATTTCTCTGAAAACGTATTTCATGATCTTGTTCACAATAAAAACATATTCATTCACATTTTAGACATATGTAGATGTTGTGATTAGTAATTAATTAGTAGTTATTTTAAATTAGCCACAGTTAGTTAATAGTTCTTAATAAGGCAAATCAAATAAACAGTCATTATTGATTACATGTGAACTACCTCAGTCAACAGTTTGCTATTACTTACTGGTAATATTTACTTGGTCCGTATTGTTCAACTAAAATATTGCACTCAATGTATATCACATTGCATCATATTTGAATAAAATAGATGCCTTTCATGTAATTTTACTCAAATCTCTGGAGGAATATGCCTTTGTTCCAAGAGGTAGCCAAACCCTCACAATGTTATCAAGTTACTCTTTTGAAAATATTCAGTAGTATACTCTCAAAAGAATCAGCATTTCAAACAGCCTCAAACAAGATGAAGACCCATCAGTGCTCATTGTATGTAAAATGAAACACTTCGGCTTTTGCACCACTTTGCCTCCTGGGATTCATTAATCCTTGATGTTATAAAAATGCATGAACCATCCATCCATCCATCTTCAACCACTTATCCGAAGTCGGGTCGCAGTGGCAGATGCTCCAGCAGGGGGCCGCAAACTTCCCTATCCCGAGCCACATTAACCAGCTCTGACTGGGGGGGACGCCCCGAGGCGTTCCCAGGCCAGTGTGGAGATGTAATCTCTCCACCTAGTCCTGGGTCTTCCCCGAGGCCTCCTCCCAGCTGGACGTGCCTGAAACACCTCCCTAGGGAGGCGGCCAGGGGGCATCCTTACCAGATGCCCAAACCACCTCAACTGACTTGCATGAACTAAATAAATTAATTTGACATTTTTGCCTTAGATATTACATTTTTCTAAACCCATTTAAATTGCTAAAAATGGGAGACTTTTTTATGTGAAATATTAACTATTGGTTAATGGAATTTTTCAATTGAGGGCCAAGCAATATAAAACAGATGCCCAATTTGTTGAAATCTTTATTATTATAACCACATACAAATTAGTACTCGTTGTCAAGTTATAGCATTTCTCTGTTGTATAAAGAATAATTACAACCTTTTAAAAGCTTGGACAAACACTTAGTGCCTTCACAGTAAGTTCTTCTTCAAAGTGATAAAAGAGTCTTCATGACCAGTCCTAAAATTATTGACCCCTCTTTAAGGCAGTTTCACCATCCAAGTTTGCTCTTCACTTGATCTTCTTTTACTGAAATTTGTTGTAGTGGTACAAACAATATAAAACAGATGTGCAATTAGTTCAAATCATTTAATACTAGAATTACTTTTAAGTTCAAAATACCAATAGTCTCCCTTTTGTAGAAGGAAAATATGTTCTTCTTCCAAGCTTCTGTCTGATACATGAGTCTTCATGACCTATCCCAAAATCAGTGGCTCCTTTAAGATTTTAACATCCAAGTACACTCATCTGAACACTCCACTTTCACTTAATCTTTTCGGGAAGATTTCCAGGCTGCTATGGTATGACGCTAATCAGGATAACATCATAAAAGGCGTATTTTCAATTGTATCAGTTGGAAAATAGGTATGGCAAAACCTTAAATGTATTAACAAAATAACTCCTATGACTTAAATTGCTGTGTTATTGAGCAATGGATTACTCTTGGAGCCATACTATAATTGCTTAGCAATTTGGCATTTAATATCGATCATGTTCATTACAGTATATGGAATTGTCTTGTTTTGGTACAAACAATATAGAACAGATGCCCTAATTTGTTTCAATATGTATTACTCGGATCGATCACATAGTAGGTGGAACTGGTACCCGAGATTAAATAGATGTTACTCTATTGTAAAAGGACAAAATGGCATTTTAAAAAAAAAATTGTGATTGCTTAATGCCTTCAGAAAAGGTCCTTCTTCAAAACTTGTGATAAATGAGTCTGTGTGGCCTGTCCCAAAATCAATGTTTCTTCAACATCCAAGAACATCACTCTAAATGTTCTGGTTCATCTGTTTGGGATGCTTTTCTGAATGCTTTGTTACACTGTTAAAAGGGGTAACCCGCAAATTATACCTAAAGGTTCTATTTCCACTTGAAATGACACACACATTGAGTTTTGTCTGTGTAACCTTATGTTGCCAGGTTAATTCAGTGATATTTAATCTATTTTTTAATAATATTTTTTTTATATTGTAATATTTTTTGATGTTGCCACATGAACCACACTTTTAGGTTTCCTGACAAAGGATTTTTTCACAGCAAATTATACCATTCACATGACATAGACTTCATTTCAATTGTATAAATTGCAAAACAGATGCGTGGCATAGCAAAGCAATTTAATTTGAGTTGGCATAATTAGCATTGCTCAAACAGTGAGCAATGGATAATTTTTATTTTACATGGCAGCCTAGCATTTATCTATACTATAATGATCATATTAATCATCATAATCTTTATGCTAAATGTTGTTTTTGTTGTACAAACAATATAAAAACAGATGTCCAATTTGTTTCAATATGTATTACTGTAATCACATATGCACTGAAAACACATTAACCTAAAAAATGTGCTTCATCTGCACACATCTAAATTAACTGTTTAGTTTCACAAATATGAGTTAACATTTCTGAATCAACCTGACTAGATAACAGTACACCAGCAAAACAAAGTTTAGGATCAGGTAGAAATAGCTCCTTAAGGTTACAATGTCAGGATACCATTTCTTAGAGAGTAAACTGTAAGAACCACTTGCCAAGTATACAGTTGTAGACAGAGGTTTACATACACTTAGGTTGAAATCTTTAAAACACATTTTTTGACCACCCCACAGATGTAATATTAGCAGTCGTTTAGCACATCTACTTTGTGCATGAGACAAGTAATGTTTCCAACAATTGTTTACAGACAGATTGTTCTCTTTTAATTGATTATATCACAATTCCAGTGGATCAGAAGTTTACAAACACTAAGTTAACTGTGCCTTCAAGCAGCCTGGAAAATTCAATGGAAAAGCCAATTAGCTTCTGATAGGAGGTGTACTGAATTGGAGGTGTGCCTTTGGATGAATTTTAAGGCCTACCTTCAAACTCAGTCCCTCTTTGCTTGACATCATGACAAAATCAAAAGAAATTAGCCAAGACCTCAGAAAAAAATTGTGGACCTCCACAAGTCTGTTTCATCCTTGGGAGAAAATTCCAAACGCCTGAAGGAACTGGTATCTGTTAAACAATAGTACGCTAGTATAAACACCATGGGACTATGCAGCCATCATACCGCTCAGGAAGGAGATGCATTCTGTCACCTAGAGATGGACATAGGTTGGGGCAAAAAGTGCAAATCAATCCCAGACAACAGTAAAGGACTTTGTGAAGATGCTGGAGGAAACACCTAGACAAGTGTCCACAGTAAAACAAGTCCTATATCAATATAACATGAAAGGCTGCTCAGCAAGGAAGAAGCCACTGCTTCAAAAAAAGCCAGATTACATTTTGCAAGTGCACATGGGGAGAAAGATCTTACTTTTTGGAGAAATGTTCTCTTGTCTGATGAAACAAAAATGGAACTGTTTGCCCATAATGACCATCATTATGTTTGGAGGAAAAAGGGTGAGGCTTGCAAGCTGAAGAACTCCATCCCAACCTTGAAGCATGGGGGTGGCAGCATCATGTTGTGGGGGTGCTTTGCTGCAGTAGGGACTGGTGCACTTCACAAAATAGATGGCATCATGAGGAAGGAATATTAAGTGGATATATTGAAGCAACATCTAAAGCTATCAGCCAGGAAGTTAATGCTTGGTTGCAAATGGGTCTTCCAAATGGACAATGACCCCAAGCATACCTCCAAAGTTGTGGCAAAATGGCATAAGGACAATAAAGTCAAGGTATTGGAGTTGCCATCTCAAAGCCCTGACCTCAAATTTGTGGGCAGAACTGAAAAAGGATGTGCGAGCAAGGAGGCCTGCAAACCTCATGTAACGTATGCTGGCGCTGACAATCACAGGCAGACGAAGACGATGATGATGTAGGAACCCAGGTGCAGTTTATTCGAACGAGAGTATATTCCAGAATGTAAAACCAAAACAGAATCATGAACATTGGCTTGACTTAAACAGGGACTTGACTTGAACATGGACTACATTACACCAAACAAAGATACATTCACAAACAAAAAAGACCTTAACACAAAACATGACATGGAAACATGAACATTAACACATCTAGATATGACACCTGACTCCATTACAACAGTTTTGTCTGGAGGAATGGGCCAAAATTCCAGCATTTCATGGTGAGAAGCTTGTGGAAGGCTACCCAAAATTATTTGCCCCAAGTACAAACAATTTAAAGCCAATGCTACCAAATGCTATCAAAATGTATGTAAACTTCTGACCCACTGGGAATGTGATGAAAGAAATAAAAGCTGAAATAAGTCTTTCTCTTTTAACTATTATTCTGACATTTCACATTCTTAAAATAAAGTAGTGATCCTAACTGACATGAGACAGTGAATGTTTTCTATGATTAAATGTCAGGAATTGTGAAAAACTGAGTTTAAATGTATTTGGCTAAGGTGTATGTAACCCTGGTTAAATAATTGTTTTACAGATATTATTTATTTTTATGTAGCTTGAATGGAATGTTATGATTATTCATACATGTGAAATTCTAAAAGAAAATATATTTATAAATATATATCTGAATTGAGTTAAGAGATGAGTATCCACCAATCGGAGAGTTTGGTTGCTGGCTCACGCCCTTGCTTGCGAATAGCATTGTGCAGATTAGACGAGAGATGCAGAGCGACAGAGATATCTGATCTGGCGACGAGAGTGTGTTAAAATTGAACAAATATAGTTCTTAAACTGTTCAAAGTTCACAAAAACTGAATAAATCAGAGGGTAACTACAAGATAGTGGATGATCCAGTGTGATTGTGTCAGTCGGGCACTTCAGAGTTTACATTTTGACTCGGTGAGTTTACCAATGTTATAAATAGTCTTAAAAGCTGAATGACAACACATTGTATGTAATAGCTGTTTATTTGTTTTATGCATATGAGACAAAATTGTGTTATATTCTGATGTTGTATGGGTTGGATTGTTCATTTGCAGTGTGGTTGTGTCAGACCGCATGGTGTATTAAGTGTTCACTGCTGACGCCATTTTGGTTGCGCGTGCCTGTGGAAGAATAAAAAAGAGGAAAAAGTGAATAGACAGGTAATTGAGTACAATGTCATTTGTTAGGATGATGGTATGCATATATATGTATTTTATTTGTTTCCTGTGTTATATATTTAATTGTAAATCATTATTGATATACAATATTGAATGCATATTCTGGTCTGTGATCAGGCCAGGTTTTTTTCTTGTGTGTGAATGTTCTTTCAAGATGGATTTCCCTAATTGATGGCGAGCCTCCCACTTCGATTCTGAAGGATCACTGAACTTAGAGGAAAGGACAATTTTTCATTTCGTTATTTCTACTCAGATAAGTAAGAGAACATTTTCAGAGACTGATATATTTTTTTTCCCTTGGGACTGAAGCATCTCAAGAGTGCAATTGGGAAAGTTTAACACTGATCAATATTCCAATTGATATTCCATCTGAACTTGAAGAAATTATTTCAGTGGGTTATATGTAATACCACTGGTGATTTTGTTTTGTTTTGTCTTTCATTTGTGTTCACTTGAATACATTGGATGTGATTGTGATTATTGATATACGAAAAGTTATTTAGAGGGTGCACCCAGGAGATATATAGCTTATTGATTTTATTTTCCTGGTCCATTAGTGAGTTATTACCCGCTACAACTGTGGCGAGCCAGCCAGGAGGTGGCGCTGTGTCTGAGTATTAACAGCTGTGATTTAAACGATTAAATTAGCATCTTTTGACCCTTAACGAACAAAAATGGATATAGTTTAGGCCGAGGGTATTAAAGTTCCCAACTCTGTGATTGTTAGTGGCTTGACGAAAACCGAAAGTGATGATGAGTTAATTGACATCCTGAAAAGGTATGGTTCTTTTGCCAAAACCATTTTCATTAGTGACAAAGAATCAGAGTTTTACCAGAGCACAATAATTGAATATAACAGTGGTCAAGCTTTGGAAATGTTAGAACCCCAGCTGCCTTATACTCACCAGCTGTCCAGTGATATAGATATCACTTATCACGTGAGGGCATTATCTAGTGTCTTTACACACCAATTGGGCAGTACTGTCACTAAATCTTACCTTGAAGAACTGAAAGAAATAGCAAAACTGAGTAGAACCAATTTTGAGGCTGTGTTGAGTCAGATGCTATCTCAAATGAGCACAGAGCTCACACCAGCATCCACTGAACTTGAGGCTGGAGATGGAAACCCTAATGGGCAAAAACTCCCTGGCGAGTGTGTTGAAGCAGCACCTGTTAAGCCAAGTCAGGTAGAGGAACCACAGTCACAGCACAGAACTGTTAAATCGAACGGTCCACCTCTCTTTCCCTCTCAACAAATACTCAGTCCACCTGAAGTTCAGAAGCTCATTGTCGAACATGTTGTGAGGAGTGGTGAAGTGGCTGCCCAAGGGCCAGTACAGTCAAGGCTCAGGGTGTTCTCCAGTAAAGGTCCTAGACCTGGAAATGAGGTTGATTATGATACTTGGCTCCAGTGTTGAGCTTGTTCTGAAAGACCCTGGTTTATCTGATCTGCATGTGTCCAGGAAGATAGTGGACAGTCTTTTGCCACCTGCAGCTGATATCATAAAACATCTAAGCCCTGAAGCTCCATCCTCAGCTTACCTTCAGTTGCTAGATTCTGCTTTTGGCATTGTTGAAGATGGGGATGAACTCCTAGCAAGATTTATGAATACTCTCCAGGACGCCGGTGAGAAACCATCCGCTTACCTGTATAGATTGCAGACAGCCTTGAGGGTGACTATCAAAAGAGGTGGTATTACTCCTGATGAGGCAGACCGGCACCTTCTCAAGCAGTTTTGTAGAGGCTGCTGGGATAATGATTTGATTACTGATCTGCAGCTAGAGCAAAAGCGCAACCGTCCCCCTTTTGCGCAGTTTCTGCTCATGCTACGCACAGAAGAGGACAAGCATACAGCAAAGGTCACTCGTATGAAGCAGCATCTTGGGTCTTCTAAACAGAGAGCTCTGATGCATTCCCAACGAACGTGGGTCTCTGCAGAACCTGAGAAAAGAGAAGTTCCAGGAGTGGTTTCACTTGCCACTGAAACACAAGAGCTCAAGAAACAGATTGCTAAGCTACAAAGTCAGTTAACCAATCTTATGACCAAACCAAAAACCCAGAAGAAATTCCCACTGCAAGAAGCAGCAGACAAACAGTACAAAACGAAGGTAGGAACTGCCGGTAATGTGAGTGCGAATCCAGTCAATAAGAAACCAACAGGCAGGCCGAGGCCATGGTACTGTTTTACATGTGGCGAGGATGGCCACGTTGCATCTTCTTGTACTTCTGAACCTAACCCTGCACTTGTCATTACCAAACGCAAGCTCCTAAAAGAGAGGCAGCTTCAGTGGGACGCTCAGAACCCCACACCCAACCTTGATTTAAACTAAAGCCAGCCCTTGTTGTGGGACAGACAGGGGCTGAATTTAAAGCAAACCGTCCCACTGTTAAACATGTTTCAAACAAATGTCAATCTTCTAGTAAGCAAAGCGCTAGCCTGCCAAAGGGTTTAGTCAGTGCTAGGTGCATTGCAGAGGTCAGCATAGCCGGTGAAAAGTGTCATTGTCTATTGGACACTGGATCGCAAGTCACAACAGTCCCCAAGTCCTTTTATGAGCAGCATCTCTCAGAGTACTCCATTAACTCCATCAATGACATCTTGGAAGTAGAAGGTGCCAATGGTCTATTTGTCCCATATGTAGTAGTAGTAGTAGTAGTAGTAGTAGTAGTCCTTTATTGTCACATAGTAAACCAGTGAAATTGGCCATCGACCTGTCCATACAAACATACATATGACAAGGGGATAGACAGGACAGGAAGACAGGGAATTAGAAGAAATACAGCATGACATGAGGAGAGGAGAGGAGAAAAAAAAGGCAGCCCCCAGACTATGCTCCTTAAGAAGTACAGTGTGGGAACAGGGAAAAAAACACCTCAGCAACATTAGCACATAATCAGTACACTCTACAACATGAACAAGACTTGCAACAGGGGAGGGATTGGGGGTGGAGGTGGCCCAGCACAGGCAAGCAGCCATCCGGACCTGCAGCCATGTTCGGCGCTGGTCACAGACCCGCCTGTCAGACTGGGGGTACAAAGCTGCTAAGGCGAGGGATAGGGTATCGGGCGGATGATTGCATATCTGTATATATGTGTAAGAGTTCATGTGTGTGTAGGCCTGGAGAGTCAGCTATGCCAGCATCTAATCTAGGTGCCTCAGTCCGCAGGGTTGTCATAGCGATACACAGCAAGTTGCCATGGAGACAACCTTGATCAGGTCCCAGACATAGTCAACAATCACCAGGTGTCTGGGGAGTCGGGAAGGAACGCGAGAGTGGCTCACTGCAGTGCTTTTCCGGGGAGTTGTTGTTCCAACAGCGGCCTTGGCCAAGGCCAGTGCTGGTTGAGGGTGGCCGAAACAGATAAGATTGGGATTGTTTGGTCTTAAGGAGAGTCAGCGCATTCTAATTTACACGGCTATTCTCCTGGTCCATTTTGGTCTCTGAAACGATCCATTTGCCTTTGCAAAGCTGTGAGCTTCTCCATGATGTTATCCGTATTTTGGTTCATAGACCCAGTCTGAGTGCAGACAGCTCTGCCCACTGTTTCAATCATGACGGGCAGCCTTGTGAGGCTTTGGACAGCTGTCACCGTCTTCTTAACTCCTCGATAAACCAGGGCAATGCCTAATCCAATCAGCAGAAGACCTGTTATCATGGTACCGAATAGGTAGATATCTTCAACGTCCTCCACGGAAAGAGCCGCCAGACACACGACCCGCCACCTCTCCCACGCGTCCATCGTGTAGCCAGCTGCTGAACGTTCCGTCAGGGCAGACAGGTTCCCCGAACCCAAGCTTCTCGTCGAGAAGATGGTGTCAATTGCGTTGAGAGACCAGTTGATCAAATCCATGATGACTTAGTTTGAAGAGCAGTGCTGAGAGAGTCTCTCAAGTACAAGACAGTAGACTAGATATGACGAGAGGAGCAAAGCAGGGAAGATAAGGGTAGGGAGAGGGTGAGAAAATGCGACCGCCTTCGTTGAGAGCCAAGAAGAAACTCGAAAAAATATGAAGGCTATATAGAAGTAGACATTACCTTTCCTGAGGAGTTCCTGGGTGTGAGTGTTGAGGTTCCTACCGTAGCCTTAGTAGTACCTGATGTGAAATCTCACAATCAACCATTGGTTTTAATAGGCACAAACACCTTGGATGTTCTCTATGAGCAACATTTGAAAGCAAACTCCCCAACGTACCAACCGTCTTCATTTGGTTACAGAGTGGTTTTGAGCACACTTGAAACAAGACGGAAACAAAACTCAAATGGTGTTCTTGGTCATGTGCGGTTGAAAAGTAAAGTACCTGAGGTCATGGCTGCAGGTCAGACAGTAGTTGTGGAAGGTTCCGTTGCAGTATCCTGTGGGGTTGATAAGTGTGTTGTGGTGGAGCATCCATCTAACTCATCTTTGCCTGGTGGGGTATTTGTGAAACGCTGCCTACTTACCCTTTCTAAGACTCAGCCTTACCATTTACCAGTGGTGCTCACAAATGAAACCGAACATGATATAGCTATCCCACCAAGGTGTATAGTAGCAGAACTTCATGCGATCAAATCAGTACTTCCTCCTCCAAACACCTCTTTGACAGATAAGCACCCACCTGCCCAGGAGCTCAATTTCACCTTAAATTTTGGTGAGTCCCCATTATCACAGGAATGGAAGGACCGTATCACTAACAAGCTCAGAGAAATGCCAGAAGTTTTCAGTCAGCATGATTTGGACTTTGGGCACACCCAGAAGGTGAAACATCGCATAAACCTGAACAATGAAACTCCTTTTAAACACAGAGCATGACCAGTCCACCCACAAGATATTGAGGCAGTCCGCAAGCATCTGCGTGACCTGCTAGCAAGTGGAGTCATACGAGAGTCCGAGTCACCCTTTTCCTCACCCATAGTGGTGGTGAGAAAGAAAAACGGAGATATACGGCTGTGTATTGATTATAGGAAGTTAAACCTCCAGACAGTGAAGGATGCGTATGCACTACCCAATCTTGAGGAAACCTTTTCTGCTCTGACAGGTTCCAGATGGTTCTCTGTACTAGATTTGAAATCGGGATATTATCAGATAGAAGTTGAGGAGTCTGACAAACCCAAAACCGCCTTTGTCTGTCCATTGGGGTTTTGGGAATTCAGTCGTTTGCCCCAAGGTGTCACCAACGCACCAAGTACTTTCCAAAGATTGATGGAGAAGTGTATGGGGGACATTAATCTAAAGGAAGTATTGGTCTTTTGGACGATCTGATAATATTCTCTGACACTCCAGAGGAGCATGAGAGACGGCTATTAAATGTTCTATCTCAGCCTCAAGGAGTACGGACTAAAACTTTCTCTGGAGAAATGTAAATTTTTCCAAACCTCCGTTCAGCTATCTAGGACATATTGTGTCGGAGCAGGGAGTAAAAACAGATCCTGAAAAGATAAAAGCCTTAAAAACCTGGCCGAGTCCCATGAATCTAAAAGAACTGAGATCATTTTTGGGTTTTTCCGGCTACTATCGCCGGTTCATTAGGGATTATTCAAGGATCGTGAAACCACTCAATGATCTTACTTCAGGGTATCCACCGTTAAGGAAAAGTGGTAAAAAGAGTGACAAAAAGGGTCAGTACTACAATCCTAAGGAGCCCTTTGGGAGTCGTTGGACACCTCTTTGTGAGGAAGCTTTTCAGTCCATTATTGGGAAGCTAACTAGCGCACCTGTTCTGGGTTATGCTGACCCCAAACTCCCCTACTTTCTTCATACAGATGCCAGCACCAAGGGTTTAGGAGCTGCACTGTATCAGGAACAAGGTGGGCAGATGCGTGCAATTGCATTCGCGAGCAGAGGGCTGTCGCACAGTGAGTCAAGGTATCCTGCTCACAAACTTGAATTCCTTGCCGATAGCCTTTCAAGGCGACCTCAGGAGCCTTTTCCAGAAAACCCCTTGTCACAAAAGGAGCATGAAAGGATCCAACAGTTCATACAGCATCAGCTTACCGCCACAGAAGATTCTGTCAGCGCTACGAATGATGTAGTCAAGGCCATCTGTGAGAAGCACCTTGTTAGGCAATCAGCTGATGTCGGGCCAGGCATTGCTCTCGTAAACTCCCTTGCACTACGTTCCGATGCTGTACCCGACTGTTATGAACAAGAAGATAGTTCTGATTGTTTCCCTGTTATACCTCACCTTTCAAAAGACCTTGGTGATAAACAAAGAGCCGATCCAGTTCTTCAAGAGGTGATTTTGCACTTGGAGTTGGAAGAGAGACCTTCACCAACGGTAAGGAAGGAACTTCCTGGTCTTTCCTATTTCCTAAAAGAATGGAACTGCCTTGAGGTAAAGGACGGAACACTTTACAGGAGACGGATAGATAAGGATTCCGTCACTTACCAGCTAGTGCTTCCTGAAGAGCTAAGATCCACTGTGATGAGCAGTTTACATGATAGTATGGGTCACATGGGGATGGAGAGAACCTTGGATCTGGTCAGATCCCGGTTCTACTGGCCAAAAATGGCTGCTGAGGTAGAACAGAAGGTCAGGACATGTGGTCGTTGTGTGCGAAGGAAGTCCTTACCTCAAAAAGCTGCACCCTTGGTCAACATCCAGGCCACCAGACTGTTACAATTAGTTTGTATGGACTTCCTCTCATTGGAACCAGACAGAAGCAACACAAGAGATATCTTAGTGATCACAGATTTTTTCACTAAGTATGCTGTGGCAATCCCTACCCCAAATCAAAAGGCGAGAACAGTAGCAAAGTGTCTTTGGGAGAATTTTATTGTGCACTATGGGTTCCCTGAACGCCTTCATAGTGACCAGGGCCCAGATTTCGAGTCCCGCACAATCAAAGAACTTTGTGAGATATCAGACATTAAGAAAATTAGAACAACGCCTTACCATCCTAGGGGAAATCCTGTGGAACGCTTCAACAGGACTCTGCTGAATATGCTTGGCACATTAGAAGAGAAAGACAAAACTCATTGGAGGGATTTTGTCAAACCATTAGTCCATGCATATAATTGCACGAAGCACGAAGTTACAGGGTTTACCCCTATGAATTGATGTTTGGAGCCAACCTCGTTTGCCTGTTGACCTTGTCTTTGGGTTGCCATATCAAGACAGTCCACAGAAATCCCATTCGAATATGTCAAGCATCTAAGGTCTCATCTGGAAGAAAGCTATTTGCTTGCCTCCCGTAGAGCATTAAAGAGTGCAGTCTGGAACAAAACCAGGTTCGACAAAGGTGTGACAAATTCCTCCTTGGAAGTCAATGATCGAGTGTTGGTGAGAAATGTTCGGCTGCGTGGTAAGCACAAGTTAGCAGACAAGTGGGAGTCCGAGGTGTATGTAGTAGTAAAGCGAGCAGCTGACTTGCCAGTCTACACAGTTCGGTCCTGAGAGCAAGGATGGTCCTCTCCGTACACTTCACAGAGACCTTCTGCTCCCTTGTGGGTTCTTACCAACACCAGAAGTTTCAAGCCCTACCTTGCCCAAACCTACTTCTAAACCCAGAACACGCCAGAACCCTGGTGTTCCACCATCAGATGATGACTCATTCAGCTGACCCAGAGGAGGAAGATCTTAATGGAAGGTATAATGCTTTACCAGTTGTGGAAACAGTACGGTTCTCTACAGTCCATGACATCTATAGATCAAAGGAAACTGTGGATGTTCCTTTAGATGCTGACTCAACTAGACAAGAACCTTCTGATGTTGATAATCCAGTGGAACACTCACCTGTTGATGCCCCAGATGAATACTTACCTGTTGATATTCCAGTTGACGATTCACCTGTTGATGCTCCAAGGGTTCCTGAAACAAGTAATATACTTGACGAGGACCAAACTGAAACAGAAAAGAACCTTCCTGTCCAAAGTGAAGATGAAGTTGAAGTGACAAACTATGCTGAAATATCAGATGTTCCTGTTGAAGGGAGAGAACAACAGCCAGAAATTGAGGGGGGCATAATTCGGATATTCCGCTCAGATGCTCTAGTAGGCAGAGAGGGAACCTGAGAGACTTACCTACTTTCAACTTGGAAACCCCTGTCGTTTGTTGTTCAGTCTTTGTTTCAGGGTTTAAGCACTGCCCTTGTTAGCTCCCTCAATGGTGTTGAAAATCCAGGTGCCCTTTCCATTTTACCTGATGTTTCACCAAATGTAGTGACTAATCAGCCACTCAGAGCATGCAAAGGGGCTTGCATGATTTCAGGGGGAAAGTGTAACCCTGGTTAAATAATTGTTTTACAGATATTATTTATTTTTATGTAGCTTGAATGGAATGTTATGATTATTCATACATGTGAAATTCTAAAAGAAAATATATTTATAAATATATATCTGAATTGAGTTAAGAGATGAGTATCCACCAATCGGAGAGTTTGGTTGCTGGCTCAGCGCCTTGCTTGCGAATAGCATTGTGCAGATTAGACGAGAGATGCAGAGCGACAGAGATATCTGATCTGGCGACGAGAGTGTGTTAAAATTGAACAAATATAGTTCTTAAACTGTTCAAAGTTCACAAAAACTGAATAAATCAGAGGGTAACTACAAGATAGTGGATGATCCAGTGTGATTGTGTCAGTCGGGCACTTCAGAGTTTACATTTTGACTCGGTGAGTTTACCAATGTTATAAATAGTCTTAAAAGCGAATGACAACACATTGTATGTAATAGCTGTTTATTTGTTTTATGCATATGAGACAAAATTGTGTTATATTCTGATGTTGTATGGGTTGGATTGTTCATTTGCAGTGTGGTTGTGTCAGACCGCATGGTGTATTAAGTCGGTGCCTGTGGAAGAATAAAAAAAGAGGAAAAAGTGAATAGACAGGTAATTGAGTACAATGTCATTTGTTAGGATGATGGTATGCATATATATGTATTTTATTTGTTTCCTGTGTTATATATTTAATTGTAAATCATTATTGATATACAATATTGAATGCATATTCTGGTCTGTGATCAGGCCAGGTTTTTTTCTTGTGTGTGAATGTTCTTTCAAGATGGATTTCCCTAATTGATGGCGAGCCTCCCACTTCGATTCTGAAGGATCACGAACTTAGAGGAAAGGACAATTTTTCATTTCAGTTATTTCTACTCAGATAAGTAAGAGAACATTTTCAGAGACTGATATATTTTTTTTTCCCTTGGGACTGAAGCATCTCAAGAGTGCAATTGGGAAAGTTTAACACTGATCAATATTCCAATTGATATTCCATCTGAACTTGAAGAAATTATTTCAGTGGGTTATATGTAATACCACTGGTGATTTTGTTTTGTTTTGTCTTTCATTTGTGTTCACTTGAATACATTGGATGTGATTGTGATTATTGATATACGAAAAGTTATTTAGAGGGTGCACCCAGGAGATATATAGCTTATTGATTTTATTTTCCTGGTCCATTAGTGAGTTATTACCCGCTACATGTATGTAAACTTTTGACTTCAACTGTAAGTATTTCTGTGTTGTAGAAGAAAAAATTACAACATTAAAAAGCTTGGACTAACACTTAGTGATTGCTGAGTGCTTCCACAGCAGGTGCTTCTTCAAAGCATCTTCATTTATCCAAAAATCTGTCCCAAAATTATTGACGCCACACTACATGCTCCAGTTTCACTTTTCTGCCCGTTATGGTGATGCCAATCCAGACCACAGATTAAATATGCCTTTTCAATTGTAATGCAAAATAATAATTGACAAAACTTTCATGATTTGAATTGCATCATTTCATTTTAATCTTAATGTCATTGAACTAGTGTAAAAATTTCTGCTCTTTATCCAATCCTTTTCAGCCATGACATAGCCCCTCCTCTAGGACCCTGTGAGAAACGCAGTGGCATTCGAATGGCAGGCGTGTCCACCTGCACCTCGTGAGGCGATGCTTAGTAACGAGGGACCCTCTGAAGTGAACCTGATCCTCTCTGGCTTATTAGATCTCTCTTCTTCTGTCATGCCTATGCAGCAGTGTCATCTCTTCACCATTCACTCTCCCCTTTAGTACAGGACGCTTAGTTCTGAGACAACCCCTCCCCCTTCAGTTTCTTCGTAGCTTGCTGAGGGGCCATAGAGTTCTATATTACAATGCTTCTGCCCACAGACATGGCTATTGGGAGGCGGTTGAGAAGGCCTTTCACAGGAGTATTACAGAACAGCGTCAGGCCCTGATAAGCCTCCAGTTACGGCCCCCAGGGACCAGACTCGTCCGCCTCTGCTCTCCACCTGGGGGTGAGCGCTTTCTCTTGCGGCTGCAGAAAGGGCTTAGTAAAAGGGCAAAAAGCATGCAACAGAAGGCAACGCAACTCTATTGGTAGAAGCTTTTAGTAACCTAAAACTATATGACCTGTGACTAAGGTCCTGTGCCGATTCCCACCGCTGAGAAAAATCACACACAATTTTAATTCATAAAGACCTTTGTCACACAAAAGTGAAGGATAATGCCCTTTTTTGTACGTACTGCCACAGGAGTGGCTGGCATTCAGAAGACAGGCTTTTGGTGTCATCTGCCTGGGCTCTCAACCAGCCTACCAACCCACACAAACAGTGCTTGACTTGCGCTAATACTGGCGAGAGACATATTTAAAGAGACAGTGGGACTTAGAATAGGGCAGCAGAAGTCTGTTTTGTGGAATGTTTTCCATTTTTATCTTTATTATGCATTTTACAATCTGCATTAGTTCATTTAGTTGAGTTTAATGTAGTGCAACTGAAACACAGTTCCTGTGAGTCTGCATATATTTTGCAGCGGGAGAGCTGCCCACACATGGAAAGGAGAAACAAGTGTGCCAATACATCCTTTACAAGCGCAAATAAACAAGATCAAAAGAGACATTTTGCAGTTATTACTTGTTTAACCATTAGCTAGTGAAAATGACAACGTCATTAATAGACAATACTTGCCTCATATAACGGTCTAAGCTTAGCTGTTTCTGTCTTCCGCTTGTGAATAGAGGGCTATAAACTTCTGAAGTGAGCCTACGCAACCAAGTTTACAACAACATAATCGTGCAAAGGTATTTAAAGGCTATGCAGGTATTTGCGCTCAGCAGTATTATGTGCCATACAGATAAATACATTTTACTCTAGTGTTTAGAGTATATTACCACAACAAGCGAGAGAGATTATGGTAAAATGGCTTTACCTCATGGATCTTGTTAGCTAGAAGTTTGGCCTGATGTTTACAATTCACCCTAACAATATGTGATAATGATCATTTTTGACACAATACATTCTCACTCTGCAGGGCTATTACTGTAAATATCACCCGTTAACTGTATTTGACCCTATAAACACTTAAAATGATGTAGGTGTAGCATTTGTTTTCAACACCCACACCTTTTCAAACCGGTTTGACTTCCTTTCGTCAAAGGATCACAAAATATCCACTGATAATATTCCTCTTTGCTGTAGCTCTCAAATATCATTTACATATGACCTGCCAGATTTCAAGATGCCGACTTCAAACTTAATTAGTTTTCATGTTTCTTGTGTCAATCACAATAAGGTGTGCTTTACTGAATTGAACGCGTGGATGAATTTGATATTAGAGCTTTATTGAAGGAAAATATTTTCAGAGAATAATGACTTTGGTGCGTTTCTCAGACAAAATTATTGTACGGCTTCAGAACTCTTGAAATATAGTGCACAAGTCATATGGACTACAGTAGTTTTGTGGTGCTTTATTGTCCTTTTTTGTTCATCACTCCAAAAGGCACACACATTTAGAGGCAATGTCGAGTAATTTCAAACTTGTCACGCTACAAAACATGAGATTAATCATGAATCATTTTAATTAACTGACAACCCTCAAACATTTGAACAGTCATTTTACATATTAATACGATTTACTTACATTTCTTTGTGGTCTTTGAAATGTCTGATGAAATTCTAGGTTGTGGTGGTTGTATCGGACAGATATTTTTGTGTTGCATATTGTGCATCTGGCAAATCTTTTTTTATTCGCACAATCCAATTCAAAATCTTTATATCCAAATGAGATTATTTTGGGAACTCAACAATCATCTGGCATTTTGGTGCGTTGTGAGCACAGCGTTAACTGCGCAGATGCAGATCAGTGGTGCTGGTGGGGTTACATTTTTACATATGAATTAATTGATGTTGCAATATTTTTTTAAACACATTTCATTACTGTTTATAATAAATTATTGAAAATAATAATAATAAAAACATTCAAGTCATTGTGGAGTCATGCAGTTCAAGTCAAGTTTCGAGTCACTGGTTCTCAAGTCCAAGTCAAGTAATTTTCTTCATTTAGTCAAGCAAATTCACAAGTCCTTACATTTCTGACTCAAGTCAATTCATGTAATTCGAGTCCCCCACCTCTGGTTTTTATTAACCTTAAATCTGAAGTGTGTAATTCCTGTGGCACTAGTGTCACCAAATGGTTTCAAACAGGTTTCCCGGACACTCCCTCCATCTGCCATTTGTCAATCAAACAGACAGTCCCACCCAAACTCACTCCATTGGTTGAGCAGTTGCAGTGCCATGTTGGACACTCCAACAAACAAAGCGATGTTCTGAAAACACCACAAAGCCACAGTGTTTATAATTTCCGTAGAAATCAACATTCTTTCTTGGCTTACTTATAGTTGTTTCTGCATATTAAGCTGGGATAGGGGAAAAATTATACACTTCAGCCTTAATATGAAGTAAACCCAAATGGATAAATATGGTGGATAAATGTACTTTATTCACATCTCATACATATATTTGCATACATTCATATAAAATACAGAATACAGTAGACTGTTACCCAGAAAATGTCTGGGCCACAGTTCCTTGTTTACTTTTGGCACCCTGACTGGCTTCCTGACTAGCTGTGTTCTGCAGTCTTGTAAAATATGATCCAGTATCCGATTACAGTAGTTGGGATCATGCCGAATTAAAAAATAAGAATTTCCTGGTTCAGTTCCATTGTTTGTCCCTCTGATCTCAGTATCACAAACCAAGAAATGGCTGTTTGTATAACAATGCTTTCAGACACTGTGCCAACACTCCCAGTAGTTTTAGGGCAGTGGTAGTAATTTCACAGGCTGGTTTATATTGTCTGTGGAGGATGCCACATGAACACTTTTTTTCATAACTTTAGCATGTTTCACACACAAAAGTCATACAACATTAATGATACAAACTTTTCAAGTTTACACCAGTGGTTCTCGAACTGACTTTTCAAGTTTACACCAGTGGTTCTCAAACTGATGGGTCACAACCGTGTTCTGCAGGGGAAAAACAATGCTAAATGCAAATAACATGCTGCTAATAACCATATTATCACATATAGTTAGCAAAATAAACAGGCTTATTAACTTTTAAAAGGGAAGAGAACATTCTTCCCACATCATTAGATGTTGACATCAAATGCTGTGCATCCAATTAAAGTCAATGGTTTAAATTCATCTGTCACTTGGTAGAAGCCAACATGGACATGTTTTGTGACATGCCCTCTTTGAAAACCATGAATAAACCTACACAAGGTAAAAGAAAAGATGATTCAGACTACATAAAATAATGCTTAATTTGCAACAAGGATGAACATGGCTTGTGCCGACCACAATTGGGTAATAATTTTGCATATTTTTGAACCAATTCATTTTTGAATATAAAATAATCATTTATACATTCTGTTGTTTGAGAAACAATTTTGGTGCTATGTTGGCTAGCCAATTGATGTCGATTGTGATGTCCTGAAGCAAAACCAGCTGAGAACCAATGGTTTACACTTTTTTTGTGGTGCAGCTTGCAGTACTGTATCTTTTTACTTTTATTACTTGTCTATACGCAGAAGGTTATCTGGGCATCGACAAAGGCTTTTGTTGTCAAGAGCCAAAGGAATCTTCGCCCATGCATACCTCTACATAGTCTTGAGTGCAACTTCTCAACCAAATTAGCCAAAGATGTTTTCCAGCATCACGAAATCATGCCAACATGAAAATGAATTACTGTATACGATAAACAGCACAACATCTGAGCTCACCAAATTGCAATCTTTAACACTGCCAACACTGTCCTGAACTACATCAAGAGGGTTGAAAATATTTGACAGGAAATCCGTGATTGAAACGCAAATATTTTGTATAATGACACGCTTCACTGAGAGCTTTAACTGTACTCTGATTGTTGGATTAACTGGACATAAATTCGTAAGAACACTACGTTCAGGGAAGATTAAATTGCTGCTAATGTTAATACAGATTTCTGTAAACTTCCACCTAAACCACGATGAGAGAGTATTCACCAATTGTTAGCTTCACATATCTTAAAGACTGCCGAACTCTAACTAAGAAAGTTATCTTAGTGAAGAAATTTAAATTACAGAGGCAGACAACAGGTTATTCCCCAAAATACATTATGTAGATCATCACAACCAGTTGGAAAAAAGCAGGGTATAAAATTAAATATGATCTTCTCTGAATTTCGTCTCAAAATCATTACAAATCAATCAATACAAATTGTAGCTATCATAAACCAGTATGTACAGATTTAGAGCAAGCAATGTAAGACGTCAGATGTGGACCTGCATATATTGATTCGTACTCAGCAGGAGACCATTCTGGAACTGGATCATATTATGCCAAATGGCGGTCTTGCTTATCTTTGAAAATCATCTGAAATGTCATAGAGGAATTTTTGAATATAACTAGTGCTATATCGTTACGATATTATCTTTCCATAATAAATATATGGCTGGTTATCCAAGAGAATCTTTACAGGGAGAGCCATGCTATGAAAGGCAAAAAAATACAAAAGTAGAATCATACATATGGTATACGTTTTATAATTCAGTTTGTTCTATTTGCTAACTTTCTATCCAAAGTTAGTGAGATCTTCTATTTCAGTTGTCCACTATAAGAAGTAATTTTTCGTGTTGTGAAACTACACTTTTGTTTGTGTACCGCTCTTAGAAATGTTGTCAATACTCTTTTAGTTCTTATTTGACCCATAAATTAATTATTTAGTTAGCTATAAAACAATCCATGTTTATGCATAGTTAAGTTGATGTGTATGAACGATCGTTGATTTTGCATATGCAAGTCAAATTATATTATGCCATAAAAGACTTTTCTTTTAAATTAAAATCTGATATTATCTGAATAATCCGTTAAATTAGCAGCCACTAGAGGTTTATACTAAATCACTTTTAAAATACTGAAACAGACTTTATATATCAAAAAGCCATCAAGGAAAGATTGTTTTTATCTTGGGTGTGTTGAAAGACTACTTTGAGCAGTTGAGAAAAATTGATTTAATATACAGCATAAAAACAAATTCACATGATGGCTTCTATCAAATGAGGAGCTATAATTGTGTACTTACAAGGTTGCAGCTAGTAGTGTAGGGTTTATTGTTGAAGTACACAAGCAATTAAGGATTACAGGATATGTTTTAGGATTGAGATAATTATTTATTATCTCAATCATTATATGATGCCATACATGATGCCATGCAGGTGTCATTTCATATTCAGAAAATAAATTAATTAATTCCACACCACCAGTTTATAGTGACAATAAAACAATTCACAAATCAGATGATACAATCTGAGAATGGCTTACTGATTCAAGCACTGAAAAAATGGAAAGGTGTCTATCTGGACACCCAGACCAAAGAAAAAGAGAGAAGACAAAGGAACAAAGAAGGACAGAAGGAGATGGACCAGTGCTGATGGAGGTAGTAAGTTCTGCTTTAAATCTTTTTAGATATAACCGTATTTTCTCATGCAACATATGGCTGCTCTCTTTCTGAACTGCAGCTCCCGAGCTCAAAAATGCGATCTCAATCTGCATTCTGTTTTTCATCAAATACCTCCTGCACAGTCTCCTTGTGATCTCCAAGAGGAGAAGGCAGCGTTAACGCGCATGAAGAGCAATTCTCAGAAGTTCTCAGAAGGAGTGACCATATCTAGCCCAAAAGGTCTTGCCAGTGGTTGTTAAGAGAGGGCATTGGTCCTCAAAGAGCAGTTATTGTGTTTCAGGCCAGTTTGTGTCCTTCACAGCCAGCAGTTTGGTAAAAGACGTGAGAATCTTTCAGAGGTGATGCTTGCTTGTTTCTGTCCATTGTGCCATCTGAAGAAGTGACTGAAATGGTGTGTTAATGAGAAACAAGATTAGTGTTGCAACTTCCATTAAAATGTAATAGAACTTAAAAAAAACAGATTAAGTTAATACTTTATAACTCATCAATGTCACTTTACCTGTGCTGATTAAACTGAAAGCTGGATTTACACAGCCCTGATAATATTTAATCTGTTTCTGAAAAGAAAACAGGAAGTGCCTGTTAATCGGTGCATTAAATCAACTTGATCATCACAGATTTTAATACATAATTGATCAGTTTTAAATCTTGAAAAGACTAAATTGTACATTGAGACCCCATGAAATCAAAATGTAAGTTTTGTGACTGTCTATTAGCTTTGAGGCCATCTATAAAATGATCTTAAACCAGTTTAAGATGCCCAAAAGTTCCTCTAATACAAGTCAACAGAGCAACCCAGCCAGTCTGGAAGACTAGCTTAGACCAGCTAACAAGCTTAGGCTAGTTCAGTTTTTAAGCGTTTTAAGTGTTCCAAAATGTACTTTTAGAAAATATTCACATTTAAAATGTACAGTCTGACACTTCTCAGACCAAAAATAATGTTAATAATTAATATTTATATCCAATTAAATGCCCTAAAGAATGAGAATGTCCTGCCCCCTAATACCACCTACTTGTAGATGGTAGCAAATCATGTTCATGTCTGCGACATAAATAAAAGTCTATTAGCCATTTAAAAAAATAAGTGATGAGCAAATGAATATGTCCTGCCCCAATTTCCCGTTTCAAACGGAAATTCGTAAAATACTTCAGAAAAGAAAACTGCGATCGTCAAGCCTTTTCATTAGGTCTTGAACAAAAACACAACATACTAGGCAGATAGCAGATTAGATTGTGCTGAAAACCGACATTACTTTTCAGATATCTCCGCATCTAATGGGGGTATATTGGCTTCCTCTCCTGAGAAAAGAGCAGGGCCTTCTTCTATGCCCCGTTCAGTTTGGGGGGCATTTCTGCTGGATTTAATCTGCATGACAACAGGACAAACAAAAGATAAATCAGGAGATGATTGCAAGCAAAAATTTGAATTTATGTTAATGTCATGCTCTCGAGTCAGATAGGGCCTCCAAAAATCGATGTACCTTCCAGAACAGCAGAAACACCACTGCAATTAACGGGATGGCGAGGAGCGACAATAGGCTGTACTCCACCACTTTTGGAATGAGGACCCCTACCGAGAAATGGACAGACACAGTCATGTTTATTTAGTCTGACAGACACTTTTGTTGTACAGGGATGTAAAGGGATGAGAAGACTCCCCCAAATTGATATGAAAGTGTAGAAGACATTAACAGTATGTAAAATCTCACCTTTTTCTGTATAATCGGGAGAACCATTGAGTCTCTCTAGGAAAAAACGAGAAACAGAGAAGCATTAAAAGTCGCTGATAAAAACTGTCCATTGTTCGACGCTGTAATGTTGGACACAATCTGCTTTTCTTTCCTCCCCTAAAAGATCTGATCTGTCTGCATGGGAAGATCTGAAGATTGCTCTGTAATCATCATGGTAACAATTGGACTTCGATTCTCCTCTTCCTTTCATGCTGTTCACTGGGGATTATCTCTTGGTTTTGAAACTTGGCTGAGGCTCTGTCATAATAGGGCTGAAAAAAAACATGTTGCCTCTCTTGTTTGGTCCAGTGGCTCCATTTGAAAAGACATGGAACACACACACACACACACACACACACACACACACACACACACACACACACACACACACACACACACACACACACACACACACACACACACACACACGTTGGCCTACCTTTCATTATGAGGACTTTCCATAGACATAATGATTTTTTTACTGTACAAACTATAGATTATACCTGTCAACATGTGGGTACCAAAATCCGGGAGACTTCTGAGCTGAGGCATGCTAAATACATACAAATTGTGCCGTTGTGATTTAATGTGCTGAGTAACGCCATTTTTCCAACCATGTCTGATATTAAAATCAGTGCGACACACTTTGCAAAAGGCGCGGGCATTGTCGATATGGCTTCGAGATATGAAATTAAATGATTCCGGTCCAGCTGTTGTTAAATTTATATGTTTTTTTTTTTTTTTTTTTGCCGAAGCACCACCTGAGTCTCCTCCTCTCATCTACCAGTGATGCTAGATTCAACTTCCCGCATCTACTACCTGTGCAGTATACCTACTGTGTTGTAGATTGCCATGTTGAGGTCACAAATGGTTTGTATGATGTGTCGATTGTGTGAGTAGGATGCGTTTCATACAAGATCTGGCAACTGGACAACCTTGGAATAATATTGATGTGATTATTCATATAACGAGGTTTGGGCCATACAAATTACGGGAGTTTCCCGGGAGAAATTACAAAACGGAAGGGGGGCGGGAGATGGGTGTGAAATACGGGAGACTCCCGGGAAAAACGGGAGTGTTGACAGGTATGCTATAGATGCTATCCCCTAAACCTAACACAACCCCTAAACCTAACCGTCACAAAAAACATTCTGCATTTTTACATCAATTAATATGTTTTTTAAGCTATTAAAATTATGGGGGAACTAGAAATGTCCTCATAAACCACATTTATAGCATAATACCCTTGTAATTACCAGTTTGTAACCTAAATTGTCCACACATTGCAACCAACTCTTACAAGAGATATGATTTAAAAGAGGGTGTTAACATTTAAAACCTTAGTTTTGAAATGAGTGGCCTTCCACAAACAGCATTCTGTGTATGCACAATAGATTAATTTAAAAAAAGAATGAAAATATCTTGAAGTTTTGTATTAACATGTACCTTACCATTTGCAGTATGCTTTCCTGATGTTGTCGACACTGTAGTGGTTGTCGTAACTGTTGTTTTTGTAGATGTGGGGCATGCAGGAGGCTCGCAGTCCTTAGCCTCTCTCGACGAATTGGCAGTGTTGAAAAAGTCCACAACAAATTCAAAATACCTTGCTGTAAGCCACATCTCCTCTATGTAGTGACACTCGAATTCTAGCATGGAATCCTCCTAAAAGTGCAAAAAATTAATAAAAAGCGAATTCAATTGAAGCAATTTAACAAAAACACATTCTAATCCAATAGTGTATTCAAAGAATGCAGAGTGTTTTCATTCAAAAATATTTAAAAATTAAACGTGAATTTCTGTTAAAATACTTTTTCCTTACACAGCTTATGCTGTTTAACTATAAACAAGAAAAGCTCCGACTATAAAAAAAATTAAGTTCCAACTGTAAGCAACTTATTTGTAGGCTGTTTCACCAATAAGTGTAAACACTGCTCTGTTGTTCGGCAACATTGGCTCAATCAATGACATGAGTTTGAGGTGGGGCTATTTGTTTGTTCAACCAATGGCAGACAGATGTAGTTTTCGAGGAATCTTTTTGAAAATAATTTGTTTTGTAATTCCATTTGGTGATGCAGAAATTACATTCTTCAACTTTAAGAAAAATATGTGCATTAGTATAAAAAGCTAGTAAAATTGGGAAAAATCCACAATCTACAGTCCCAAATTGCTTCCCCATGTATGTATATGACTTTGGTTTAAAATTTTTGATTTACAAATAAATGTTTATTATCAGTCACTTGGTTTCAAGGTAACTTACCAAGCCAATTCCCATGTGGTACCGCATCTCTTGCAGTATTTGGACAAAAGTGCCTATATTATCTTTATTGGTGGATATATTCCCAAACTTCTGCATCAGGCCTTTTAAGCTCACCTCCAAGTGAAATACATTAAGCTTCACCCAGCACATACCACTCTTGAAGACAAATGAAAAGCATAAAAAATTAACTACATTATCACCCTGTTTTCTTTTATTGCTGTGAATTATTTATGAAAACACAATAACTCACCACTTCTTTCGGTATATAATGTAGTGTAATCTTGTAGTCTTTCGGGATATTCTGTTTCTAATGAGAAAGAAAAAAATCATTATAAAGCCAACTCTACGTGTCAAATCATAAAAGCAAACTACACCACATGTTGTCTTGAATGAAGTCTTAGGAATGAAAAATTAGTCATAAGTAATCTAAAAATAAACAAGGAATGAATCTAAATATAGCTGCATGCAGCGATGACAAGCCCAAGCACCATGGGTACATTTCCAGTCGGTGGCTTTTGGAAAACAATGCAAGGTGGACACTAGCATTAGGCATTTGACATTATTCAAAAAAATTTGAAGCAATTTGAGTAAATATAAGAGCTACAGTTCTGACTGTAGGTGAAAATGGAAGTGCTACAGAAGCCATCTTACACACACATTTAAAAGGGGGCACTACAGAGCCATACACGCATATGCGTGAACGTTTGCCCAGAAATTATGGCCAATGAATCTGATGTGTGTGCAAAATGTGATTACATTTTAAGCACTAAATGTATTGCTGCGCCATGGCGACACTTTTCAAAATATAAAAAATCTGTTGGCAATTTAGCATCTGCAATGTCTTGGCATGATGTTGCACAAATTTGGTGCCAGTCACATGAATCCCCTAGGAGGAGTATTTAAAAGTTCAGTATTTAAAATTTTTAGAAAATCCAAAATGGCCTGGTTCCTGTTGGACAGACCTAATGACTATACTAATGAAAGTTCTCCAGCTTGATGAGAACTATATAAGTACCAATTATGGTGAATATAGTTTTTTTTTTCACTCCTCCACAGGCTGCACCAGCCTAATGATTCCCAAAAGACCATATATGCACAATTATCTGAGTAAACTTATGCAGGAATTGGCATAAACACACAATATGAATTTGAGAACAATTATACAAAAAGTTCAGTTATATGAAAGCTTTTACTAAGGACAGGACATGTCTTTTTTCTTTCTTTCATAAAATGCCATAAAGTTGGGAAAGTAATATAAAAACAGTTTGGGATCTAAACAAAACGTCTAGGTTACGGATGTAACCTCCATCCATGGAGGGAACGAGACGTTGTGTCGAAGAAGCGACACTAGGACTCTCTCTTGAGAGCCTTTCGGATCTCTGATCTATGAGAAAAGGCCAATGCGAAATTAGCAGACAGAATTTGCATGTCCCACCCCGGACATATGGGTATAATGGGAGGGACATGCATCTGTTTCATTCAGGATTTTTCTGAGGGGCCGACAATGAGGTTCGGCCGCAACAGTGGCTCCGTTCAGCGACGTGGCCGGGAGGACACAACGTCTCGTTTCCTCCATCATGACCCTTCCCCAACACCCCATAAAGTCATCAAAGCCTTCTGGTTCTTTAACCCCGACAGGGGGGAACAAGGCGACGTGCCAAGCATGGTCTAAAGTCAAACTTTTCTAAAGAGTTCTAGTCTTACACTAAGGAGCCATTCACATTGATTGAGTTTTGTGTCCATCCACACTGATTTATAACTGATTTAAATATAAACGTGTGCTAGATAGACGTCTTTGATGGCTTGTTAGTGTTTTTAGATGCCACGTCATGTCAAAAAGAACCTAAACTCTTAAACGTCTCGAGTCGAAAAACCTAGATTTTGCTCTTTTGTGGCGCTGTGTGCAATTTTAGTGCAACAACAAATGCATTCCAGCATGTGAATGGCACCTAACATGTTTTCAAACACTTAAGCTGAAATTTAAAAAAAATATTTTTAATATTAGCTTACATATAGGACTATGTAATAACACAAACACAGACAACACAAGTCGCGCCAGCTTCTAGCAGAAAAAAAACAAATAAACACATTCAGAGCTGAATACTGTGGCTGTTTACTTTGTTTATATTGGTGTTTATGTTATGATGTTTCTTTTAATCAGCAGAAGTGAAAGACGGTTTGGAGCGATTTGGAGCACATGTTGTGGAGAGTGACTACTTCCGAATACAAGCTGTTATTTCTAATGAAGAGAAATAGATACAAGATTTATTTTAACAGCACAAATCAGCAGAAATCGAGCACAAACAAACAACACCGGTTTGGAGCAGTTTGGACCACATGGGGTGGAAAGTGACATCACACAGCCAAAACAATCATGTCTAATATCTCAAACACCGAATCAGCACAAACGTTAATTTCTGCAGCACAAATGAATGGAATAGATTTGGTAATGATTTAATTATATGGGGTGCCAAATTCAGAGGTGGTTTGTTTCATACTGGCTATTTATACTAAGCACATTCAAAATGGCAAAGCATATTACACACATTAAATATTCTAACTGCTTAGGAATTTATACTAATCATAAAATTATACTAATCGATTTTAATCCTAAAATCACGTGATAAAAAATAAGCTCTGCAAAAAACAAACATTGAGCATGCATATGTCATGAAATATTAACAATCTATTTTGAGTGTGGTATTCTAACATCCATAAAATATATACATATATTTCATTATTCCATACATAAACAACAACAATTTTACCAAACAAAGACAACATGAGCGCTAAAAACACATAAAATATAAAGATCGTCACCATTGAGTTAGAGTATGCATGTTCAAACAATCATGATTGTAGGTAGTTTATTTTTATGGAAAATAAAATTTTGTGCAGTACATTTTAATTACAATACATTTAGACTTCTATAGCATTTTATTTCACTTTAAAAACTGTTTTCACTTTTACAGTAAATTGCAATGGAAACAGTATTTAAGATATCAAATATCCCTTTACAATTTTGCATCAGCAGGGTGTTGAAATTACTCTAAAATTATTTAAAACAATTCACACAAACACAAGAGGGCCATTTTAAAGTCTGTTAAAATTGCCTGGTGACCGTGGAAGAAACTGACCCACCCACTTTTGTCAAAAGGTGGCAGGCACTACAGAGCTCTTCAGCCATGCCCATGCTTTAACATTTGCCTAAGCCTAATGGCCAACAACTCTGATGTGTGAGCAAAATATTGTGACAATTCAAGCATGCCAAGTACCTCAAAATGTGAATATACATAAAAAGGAATCATAACATTTAATGTGTTTTCATAACAACAGTATTTAAGATATCAAGAATCCCTTCAGAATTTTAAATCTGCACTGTTTTGACATTCTTAAAAAAAATATTTTTGGGATGCAATTCAAGTAAACATAAGAGGGAAATTTCAAAGTCTGTTAAAAGTGCCACACTTCCTTCCGCCAGTTGGTGGTGCTACGACTTTGATAACAAAGTCGTAGCATAACAAAATCAATGTGATCAGCCCACAAGTACAAACACTTGGCTCAATTTTGATGAAAATCACACAATGCACACAGAAGATATGAGACATTTCCTTTTTTCAATTTTTTCGGAGCTTATCACTGTCAGTGCAAAAGTTGGTCAGCTTGATGAGATCTATATGTGTACAAAGTTTGGTGACAGTAGCTCAAAATGAATATGCTACAGAGCCCCCGAACATGCCAAACTTCTTGATGGCGCTACAGAACCCCCCCTGTACGCCCCCCCTGCAACTTTGCCAAGCCCTTATGGCCAATAACTCTGATGTGTGTGCAAACATTCAAGAGTTTTCACACGTTATGTACCCCCAAAGTACCGAAAAGCTTGAAAAGAAGAATAAAAAGAATATTGCTGCAAGCAACAATGACGGTCCCAGGCACCATGGGTCTATTTCCACTCAATGGCTATCAGAAAACAATGCATGACGGACACAGCAACAACTCAACATTAATGTAACTTTTAATATGAGCACAGAAGTCATTTAGGCTTGTAATGTCATTGCAATTCTGTTGTTGAATTTCTTTCTATGTTCACTGTCAAAATAAATGAAGTACATTAACTGTATTCTGTAGTCTGTATTCGTTATTTATATGAACAACTGTTTAAATAGCCTCTAAATTAATGTTGGGCAAATGAGGACATAAATTAGGTTAGAATACTGCATGTTTGCCAATTGAATAATTATTTAAAGAATAAATTACCAGAGGTGGGATCAAGTCACACGTGTTCAAGTCACAAGAAAGTCTCAAGTCTTAACCATCAAGTCTTGAGTCAAGTCTCAAGTGCAGTGTAGACAAATCAAACAAATCAAGTCATGTCAGTGACTCACCTCAAGCAAGTTATGTTGAGTCCTGATGAGTTTCAAATCAAGTTGAGTCAAGCCACAGTACTAAAATATATAGAGGGTAATTTTTGAAATAAATATTTATTTTTGCTCTGAATAGATGAAATTATATACATATCTTTACATACATTTTTTATATGAATTGTATAAAAGTAATGTGTTATACTATATATATATTCTGGTTCCAAAGGAGGAGATGACGGGCGAGTTGTGACATGTGGTGGGAGCGTACTCCGCCATGGCGATATATGTAGGCCACCACTGAGGTGCTGTCTGACCTGACTAGGACATGTTTGTCTCGAATTAACGGAAGAAACTTCCTCAGGGCAAAGAAAACAGCCAACAACTCTAGGAGCTAATGTCTTGGACTCTGGATCGGCTGTCGGTTGCTGAGCGCAGTTCCTGAAGCGTGTCGGGATCAGGGCCACCCCTGTGTATGTTTCTGAGTGCCTTGGCCTGGTGGAATTGCAGGAGTGCCATGGCATGCAGGGCGGCAGCGGCGCCTCCAGCAGCGCTGTAGGCCTTCGTGGTCAGCGAGGATGTTGCCCTACAGGGCCAGGAGGGGAGTACAGGGCGACCCTGCCAGGTGGCGGCGTTCTCGGGGCACAGGTGGATCGCAACCTCTCTGTCCACCTGGGGGACCGCTGTGTACCCGTGGGCCGCTCCGCCGTCGAGGGTAGTGAGAGCGAATGAGCAAGAGCCTGTGGCCGTCAGGAGCGGAGAGCACTCTACCTCATCCAGGAACTACACAGGGGCGGAAGGGCATCGCATGCACATGGAATTG
This sequence comes from Xyrauchen texanus, assembly GCF_025860055.1. Taxonomy (NCBI): domain Eukaryota; kingdom Metazoa; phylum Chordata; class Actinopteri; order Cypriniformes; family Catostomidae; genus Xyrauchen; species Xyrauchen texanus. The sequence goes on from NC_068324.1 coordinate 11,256,769, forward strand.
ATATTAAAGACCCTGACAAGCTGGCATGGAACATTGACAAGTTCACACCAAATCCTGCTGAGGGTCGCAAGTTCCATGTGTAAGACTGGCACAAAATTGTCTGCATCACTTCCAGGAAAGTTAAGAACTTGTGAGATAACATCGTCAAAAAAATCACACACAAAAGGGATAGCTGCACCGAAGTGGCACCCCTGAGAAGACATCTCCACCGGAGACAACACACCCCACTGATTAAGGACCATAAAATGCAAATCACACTCACATCTACTCTCTCTCTCACCTCAGGTCACTTTAAGAACACCAAAAACTAAGTTAAGTCTTATCCTGTTCTGTAATGTAAAAGATTTTCTGGAGAGTCGGAATTCAGATATCACACACAATTACAGTGTGTAATGATAAAAGTAATCAAGGTCTCTGTAGCAAGAGGACCCACACAGAAAGCTTTGTGTGTCATTTTTTTTATCTGCTAGGTTTGCAATTTTAATTTTTAGGTTTGGTAAATGGAATGCAACTTTAATTATATTATTATGCTTGGTTAACTGATAGCTTGGAGTTTGATTTATTATTTAAATTTTATTGTTTGAATGTATTACTATTACCTGGTAAAATAAATTGTTTTTATGATTCATTCTGAGGAACTGTTTTCTAATATATATCTTATTAACTACAAATCTATGGTCAGAGTTAGCTTAACTAATCAACTTCAGAAGTAACCAATTTGTTAAAGGGGTCATATAATGGTACATGCACTTTTTCAAGTTGATTGTACTGAAATGTGTTGGCTGTGCCTGTACACAACCATCCTATTATGATAAAAATCCATCCAGTGTTTTTGTTTTAATATCCTTATATATTTTCCCCTGCCTCAAATCGAGCCGTTCGACCGTGTGACGTCACACGGTCGGACGCCCCTCCCAGGATTGTTGATTGACAGTAGTGTTTCAACACAGACCCGCCCTCGCTCGTGAGCGAGCTGTCAATCATAGTCCGTCATCATTGTTGATACACTGGAGCAGAATGGCGCCTAAGCGATTTAATTGTGGTGTTCTGTTCTTCGGTGTAATAACGAACACAGCAGTCATTTTGATGTTCCTAAATCCGAACCGCTGAAGACGCAGTGGCTGAGTTTTGTTTACGATGGGAATATTCCCCACGAGCAACGTCAATGTGTTCATGTTTGCGCGAATCATTTTTCACCAGACTGCTTTATAAACGAGGGTCAGTATAAAGCTGGTTTTGCTAAGAAGCTGCTGCTGAAAAAGATTCGGTACCAACTATTTATATTCCCTCTGCACCTCCAGAAGAAGTAAGTGTAACGTTTTATTAACCTTTATATTAATCTTTGCAAATCGCTTGCACGCTTCACAATGAATGTGGCTAATGTTTACACTCAGGGTACATTACGGCATGTTTTCCATAACGTTACGACGTTCTCAATATAATTCATAATCCCACGTTTATAATGAACAAGGTGTTATGGTTATTGTGTTATTAAAAACTGTGTACGGAGGGGCGGGTGACCAAAGCTCATTATCATTTAAAGTCATATGCTCTGAACGCAGTGCTGAAAACAGAGCTGTTTTTGAGCAGGTAAAATTAGTGTTTTCTTAAAATACTAATGAGAATTTTTATTAAAAGTATATTACAAAGTTTTCATTTAGACCCTAAATATTCATATTAACTTGTACAAAAATGGCATTATATGACCCCTTTAAGTATGTACTAAAAGGCTAAACGATGAACCGAGAATCTATAATAGAACTTAGCCAAGTAGAATTACATGGGAATACAAAGAGTAGGACCGAGAATCTGCAAAACAGAACTTAATTGAATGGGGAGAACGGTGAGTCAAGAATCTATACTGAACTTAGCCAAATATGACTAAACAGATAAATCATAGAACCTATAAGGACTTAGTCTAAAACGTACTAATATCTGAAACTGATGAATTTGTAGTGAAAGTACCAGCGTCCGGACGGCACAGGACCCGAATATCATTGAAATACCAAATGCAGTCTAGAAGAGAGAATTACTATAAAATTATAAAAGTAATAAGATACAAAACTTAAATTCAGAGCATAGATACATCAATGAGGTTTTTCATAATTGGAGTCTGATGAAATAAAGAAAAGAATAAATTATAAGATTAGCTACATTTAAATGCGCACGAAAAGACAGAATGCACAGGAGACCTTCAGCCACACTATTGGACCAATCGGTGGACCTTACACATGCTTACCTGTATGGCATATACTGCCACCTGAATATGAGGCCTCAGATGACTAACAGAGACACATTATGCCTACTATGGATAACATCCAGACATTAGGTACAAACATTTCTTGACAGACAGTCAAACCACACAAAGTCTAACTACAAACTTCTGAAAGAGGCCCTGATTAATTAATTTTCAGACTCAGAGTCTGAGCAAGAACTGTTTCATGCCCTGAACACCAAACAGGGACAGAAAGAGACCATACAAGCCTACTACCATAGACTATGGCAAGACTACTTCCGGTCTCGGGACGAACCTGAGATGGAAGAAAGCTCTTTCCAGCCTTGTGGAGGTGTACAATTTTGTCTCTAGTGTTTTTGGACAGCTCTTTGGTCTTGGCCATGTTAGTAGTTGGATTCTTACTGATTATATGGGGTGGACAGGTGTCTTTATGCAGCTAAGGACCTCAAACAGGTGCATCTAATTTAGGATAATAAATGGAGTGGAGGTGGACATTTTAAAGGCAGACTAACAGGTCTTTGAGGGTCAGAATTCTAGCTGATAGACAGGTGTTCAAATACTTATTTGCAGCTGTATCATACAAATAAATAGTTAAAAAATCATACATTGTGATTTCTGGATTTTTTTTTTTAGATTATGTCTCTCACAGTGGACATGCACCTACGATGACAATTTCAGACCCCTCCATGATTTCGAAGTGGGAGAACTTGCAAAATAGCAGGGTGTTCAAATACTTATTTTCCTCACTGTATATACAGACATCAAGAACTGTGTGAAAGACTTCTATGAACTGTGGCTTCATCAGCACCCACAGTCACCAAGAGGATCCAGATTAGCAAAGACACAAATTGCCAATCTTCAAATGGGCCCACCAAAACCAAGTTAACAGACAAGGGCACCTTGGGGGAGCTTGAAACAGTCTGACACAGTTTACAACAGTCTCACATACAGCTAAAACAGTTTTACATAGTTCAAACTGTTCTTACAACACACCTTTTAACACACCCAACCACTATAGGGAAATATCAAACAGTTTTCCTTATAGAAAAAGCACACAACATTACTTTAAGATACTTGAAAACTCTAGCTACCCTACACTAAGTTCATTCAAGCACACTAACCACTCAACAATTGTTAGGTTATCTTACACACACATTATGATAGGAAGCACTCAGATTCCTCAATAGGCAAAACGATAAAGCTAATCCAATTGGCCTGCAAGAAAGTCAATGGCACTATATCAGGATTGACTCCTTATGCTTTTCGTTCACGAGCAACCAATAATGCATAGAGCATTCAGAAAGGCTTGTGCAAATAAGACATGTATGCATGATATGCCATGATACTGTGGACAAAAACTTTCCAATTAAATTGAAGGAACTTACCGCATTAAGCTACACAATTGAACCATGTGGATCAATTTCCAAAAGAATGCTAGCCTTCAGTATGTTATGAGTGGCTCAATCCTTCTGGTTTTAAATGGGTACTCCTTCACCCTTGGTTCTGAATCGCGAAAGAAACAAGGTGAAAGGAATTCACCTAACTGAACTGAGTTTAATCAACTCAATTTCACAAACGATTGCTCATATTCACGACGATACACCTCAATCAGATCCAAATGACCCTTTATTGGTTTCCAAAACACTAAAGATAATTAAAGATTACTCTAAAACACGAACAATCATAGAAGAGTCCCAATAGTACCTAAACATCACAAGAATCCTCTGAATGCTAGAACACTTAATGAATAATTCATTCCACACCAGTGCTTTAGTGCTTTGATGGAGGTGTTGTCTTGTTGTTTGTTTGTGTTTGTCTTCTTAAGCTTGTTTTCCAGCGATTGCAGATGTCTGCTTCCACTTCAAACTTCAACAATAGAAGGTGAGGATAGTAGGTGGAGAAGAGCATACAATTGCTGCAATATGACTTGAAACTAGAAAAACCTGGAATTCCTCAACATAATTTAAAAGATTCGGCTCGACTAAGCACCAAGAAGTCTAGCTGAAGCTCATATCTGGCCAATAAAATTAACAAAAGGGATTCTTCCAGATACCACATGACTTCAGAACTTCATGCTTCTGAAGAAACCTCCACCATTTCAAGGGCAGAGGTTATGGACAATAAAAGACAGTTAATAAACCTTCCCTTGTGAGATCCTCCTGAATTACAATTCTATGACTCTTTATTCTGGACAATAACCAATTTTCTAGGCTCCAAATTAGTCATGAGATCTTTGTGATCATTATACTGCAAACAGCAGCTAAAAAGGAATCCATGAACATTTCAAACAAAGTCCCAGTACTTGTGAATTAACCCTCTAAAATGTACAGAATGCAGACAGTTTAATTTCATTCCTAACACACATACTAGTGTTGTCACGGTACCAAAATTTCAGTAGTCGGTACCAATACCAGTGAATGTTACGTTAAACGTGATCAAATGTCTATTCAACAACAAACATTTTTCTTGTCAATTTTGTATTTGACGATGTCGATAAAGTCGACTAAACGTTTCAGACACATATGTATATGTCCTCCACGGCGGTCGCGCCGCTGTTCATCACCCCCGCCTGCCGGCAAACTTTCAAACCCTGGACAGACCTCTGCTTTCTACGGACAGGAGTACCCTTGCAACAGGTGTCCCGGCGGGTCCTGGTCACCACAGACACCTCCAAATTGGGTTGGGGTGCCGTGTGCAATGGACACCTAGCCGCAGGCCATTGGAAAGGGGCCAGCTGCACTGGCACATCAGCTGCCTAGACTTGTTGGCTGTACTTTTTGCCCTGCAGAGGTTTCTCCCACTAATTCAGGGCAAACACGTCTTGATCCGATCAGACAGCACCACCACAGTAGCATACATAAATCACCAAGGCGGTGTATGCTGCCGTCACATGTCACAACTCGCTCATCGTCTCCTCCTTTGGAGCCAGCAGCAACTCAAGTCGCTGCGTGCCACTCACATCCCAGGCAACCTCAACGTGGTAGCGGCCGCACTATCACGACAACGCTTGTCCAGTGGAGAGTGGAGGCTTCACCCCAGTCGGTCCAGCTTCGGCAAGGCCCAGGTAGAACTGTTCGCCTCCCGAGAGACCTCCCACTGCCCACTCTGTTACGCCCGAACAGAGGCTCCCCTCGGGGCAGATACGCTGGCACACAGCTGCCCCGCGGGGTAACGCAAGTACACATTTCCCCCAGTGATCCTGCTTGCACAGGTGCTTTGCAAGATCAGGGAGGACGGGGGAACAAGTCATTATAGTGGCTCCCTATTGGCCCACTCGGACTTGGTTCTCGGATCTCGTACTCCTCGCGACAGACCCTCCCTGGCAAATCCCCCTGAGGATGGACCTTCTTTCTCAGGGACGGGACACGCTCTGGCATCCGCACCCAGACCTCTGAGCCTCCACGTCTGGCCCCTGGACGGGATGTGGAAGATATAGCTGATCTACCTGATGCTGTCGTAGACACGATCAACCAAGCCAGAGCCTCTTCTACCAGGCAACTTTACGCCCTGAAGTGGTGCTATGTAGCTGCTATCACGGCCCACCACGACACAGTAGATGACAAGTCTTTGGGTAAGCACGACTTAATAATCAGGTTCCTAAGAGGTGCCCGGAGGTTAAATCCCTCCCGGCAGAGCCTGTTCCCCTCCTGGGATCTCTCAGTGGTCCTCTCGGCAATTCAGAGACCCCCATTCGAGCTGCTAGAATCAGTTGGACTCAGGGCCCTCTCCTTGAAGACGACCCTCCTGATCGCGCTCGCCTCCATCAAAAGGGTCGGGGACCTGCAAGTGTTCTCTGTCAGCGACATCTACCTGGAGTTCGATCCGGCAGATCCGTGACCGGGCTACGTGCCCAAGGTTCCTACCACTCCCTTCAGGGACCAGGCAGTGAACCTGCAAGCGCTGCCCCGGGAGGAATCAGGCCCAGCCCCTTTGCTGCTGTGTCCGGTACGTGCTTTGCATATCTACTTGGATCGCACGCAGAGCGTTAGACATTCTGAGCAGCTCTTTGTCTGCTTTGGTGGACAGCGGAAAGGGAACGCTGTCCCCAAACAGAGGCTTTCCCACTGGGTAGTGGACGTCATTACGTTGGCCTATCGCACCTTTGCTGTGCCCCTCCCCCCCCCTGTGGGTCCAAGCACACTCAACAAAAAGTGTTGCATCCTCATGGGCACTGGCCAGGCCAACACCTCACCTTCGTCCAGTGTTTTCTCAGGTCCAAGCCGGTAGAACTCGGTACACGCTGACAAACTGACCGGGTGGACCACTTGCACATAGCGCCCTTTCCCTCCGCTGAGGTAATACCATGCGCCTTTACCCCAGGAGATCCCCCAAACTTGGCTCCTTGGATGACTCCTCCCTAGCCGTCTGGTCCACGAATTCAGGGGAGGAATTTGTCGACCAAGACCAATGCGGGTACTCAATTTACCCTGTACTGGAATAGGTGCTCCACAAGATGGGCTCCCACGTGGACTTTTCCCCCTGTGTGTATTTTCCATGGTACGGACCCTTGCGAGCGGACCCGCGTCTCCCTTGGGCAGTCCTCACGGACCCCCGGTCACCATGTTTGTAGCAACTCCTCCCTCCAAATGAGGCAGGATCTACCACCACGCCATTTTCCACATGTGACCTAAAAGCCCATGTGATGTATTTCACCACTCTTTACCTCCCCCAGTCTGGGCAGATGTGGTCTCCGCAGGGTCTTTCCCCCCTGAAAGAATAGGAAAACTGGGAAAGATCGCCTTCCCTGATGCGTATGATAGCGTTAAGATGATCCCAGCTGCTTTAACTCTATGCGAGAAACATGCTTGGCACGTCACCTTTTCCCCCCAATAAATGGCAATGGAAACAATATCTAAGATATCAAAATATCCCTTTACAATTTTTCATCAGCAGTGTTTTGACATTATTCTAAAGAATTTTGAAGCAATTCACGTAAACACGAGAGGGCTATTTCTGTTAAAAGTGCCTTACTTCCTGCTATCAGTTGGTGGCGCTATGACCGTGACCCATAGTAGCTGAATAAATATGATTAGCAATTACAAAACATAGAGCTGAATTTTCATCAAAATCATACAATGCACACAGACGTTATAAGGAACTTACTTTTTGCCCTTCATTTATTGCCTCGCCATGGCAACACCATTCAAAATATCAAAAATCTGTGCACAATTCATAATGGTATAATATTGCATAAGTTTGGTGCCTGTCACATGAATCTCCTAGGAGGAGTATTCAAAATTCAGTGCCTGAAATTTTCAAAAAATGCACATTCAATCCAAAAATAGCTGGGATCCGATGTGGGGTGTAGCAAATTACTGTAATTTTGAAAGTTGTCAGGCTTGATGAGTACAATATATGTAGCAAGTTTGGTGACTGTAGAGGATGCTGACCCCACCACTTTTGTCAAAAGGTGACGCTACAGAGCTCCCCAGCCACACCCATGTGTCAACATTTGCCCAGACCTAATGACCTAACAACTCTTATGTGTGGAAATCAGACAAAAACATTTAGGAGTAGTGAAAAAACATGTTTCCTTAAAATTAAAGTCAGGCAGAAATTTAAACCAATGTATGAATTAGACTTGGTGTGAGCTCAGGAATCAGGGGAAAAATTATTTTGTCTCTAGGACTTACAGTTCAAAATTATTAGTGTAAACGCAAATGCAACAGGCTTAATATCTCTTTGGTATTTTTTAATTTTTTTTTATAAATTTGGTTCTTTCAAATTTGTTTGTGAAACAATTCTAAACAACAAAATCTATTTGCTAATATTTTCAGGCATGGCCTGCATAATCAACAGATTTCAATTTCATGTTGATTGGACAAATGTTATAGGAGTAATAGCAACAACAAAACATTTACATCAAATCATGTCCAACCATGGTATCATCATTCTCTGCATGACCCACGCAATCTAACAAGACAAGTCTCACAAAAATGCAAACATACAGCCTCAAGTCCATTTTGGTGTGCTCAATGTTACATTTTTTGATGATTGGCCAATGGCTGCCATGTTTCTCAATATATGCAACTGTCCTAATTATCAAGGATGACAACTTCCACAAAGACACTGAATGCAAAGACACTGCATGCAAATTTAGAAATTAATCGGACCAGTGTTTCTATATTTAGAGCCACTTTCATATTGTTCCCTGTTATAGCACCACCAAATGGCCAAACCCCGCAACTTTTCTGTGTGTTCTCAGGTTGAGCCCTTATATAAGTGTGTCAAGTTTGGTGAAAATATCTAATTTCACTTAAGATTTATATCAATTTACGTAAAAGCAGAGACCACTTTTAAAATTCATTAAACTCCAAATTTGCTGTGGTATCAATTCAGACTGTCTTTGAGCAGTGTGCAAAATTCTATAACTTTCCTGCGAATGGTTCTATGAGCTGCTATAGACTCACATGGCAGAAATAAAAGAATAATAAGAACACTAACGATTACAATAGGGTTCTTCGCCCCCTTTCAGAGCTTGACCCCTAATAAATAATACTCCTTAGAAGAACATTAAGGCATTTCAATGATTGGGCCCTAATAATAATAATAATAATAATAAATATAGCTGCACGCAGTGATGATGGACCCACGCACAACTTGTCAACGTCCACCCGGTAGCTTTCGGAAAACAATGCAAGGTTGACACATGCATTTGACATTATTTGAAACAAATTTTAAACAATTTGAGTAAATATAACAGGACTATTTTAAAGTCTATTGTAAGAGACACACTTCCTGCTGCCAGGTGGTGGCACTATGACCGTGACCCAAAATAGTAAAATCCATGTGATTAGCCCCAAGACTAAACATACATATCAGTTTTGATCTATATCACACATTTCACACAGAAGATATGTGACACTTCCTGTTTCCCATTTTTCTCCATTAATAGAATGCCTCGCCATGGGAACACCATTCAATATATCAAAATCTGCTTGCGATTTAGCATCTTCAATGTCTTGGTATAATGTTGTGACAATCTAATGAATCACCTAGGAGTATTTACAAATTTCAGAAACTGCCATATTCAAGAAGTCCAAAAGGGCAGACTTCCTATTATGTAGACCTAATGACTATAATTATGAAATTTTTATGTGATCTATAAATGTACCAATGTTGGTGACTGTGGGTGAAAATGGGGGTGCTACAGCGCCCCCCCTTACATGCCCATTTTCAAACACACACAGTGTGTGTGTGTGGGTGTGTGTGCGCGCATATTCCTCTATTATTGTACTTTTTTTTTTACCAAAAATCTGCAGTTTTTCTTTCCAACACACATTAAATATTATTTTTATTTTTTTTGTATTTTGGTTCTGTTCCCTGTCTAGATGATCACTAAATCAGCCCATGTTGAGGTCCCTCGAAAACGAACTTGGGAAGGAAATTCCCTCGCAGATTTACAGGATAAAGTTGACCATTATCTTACCAACAATGAAATTTTTTTGATGTCATCTGTTATGGGATTTCCTATTTCACTGGAATAGGCAGCAACTGGTATGTACAGCAATAAATAGACACAGGCGCATATCCAGATCTGCAAAACAAAAGGTAAAATATTAGATGGAATCTAAGGTGAATTAATTAAATATCTGTAATCTTGAATAATACAGATCTGGATCAACCCATTTTATCTGAGTCAACCCACGCTAAAACACCTTTGTATCCTGGCTGGTATCTTGTAATCCCATTGTTTGGGAGACATATTAGGCAAAACAGAAATCATTTCAAGTTGTAGTGCTATTTTGAGGACAAGTGAGTCTATTTTACTTTATTAAATGAGCATTTACTGTATGTCTAGCAAACTTTTCATCCCATCTGCTGCAATAATGATGTTGCCCCATGGTAGCTTAGAGCTAAAAGCTTCTTCTCCACTTTTCCCAGACCTCCAATTTGAGCTTGATTCATAACATGAGGCAGATTTGCTCTTAACCCTGACTACAAGGGAGATCCTGCACAAACAATGCATGAGCCTTGTCGGGAGAATCAGGCCAACGATGAAGTTTAAGTGTTTCTCTAATGGCAATTTTCCATTGCACATTACGGTTCAACACGTCTCAACTCAACTCTGCTCGATATACTTTTCTGAGCTTGCTTTTCCACTGCAGTTTAGTGCAGCCTCAATGTGGGTGGGATTATAGGCTGATAGTCATAGTTGTGCTGCCTCTACTGCGTGACATCATCTTAAACATGACACAAACACACAACAAAGGAACAATGGAGGATATCGAAGGAATGGTGCTCTTGATTCTCGGCATGTGGCTGTTTTTCACAGCAAGACGACAAACTTTGTTTCAAAAGAGGCTGACGGCAACAAGACAAAATACCACAGAAAAAAAACAATCATACACCAAAGTGCAGATGAGGACATCACTGTGTTAACTCGACGACACACGGGGGTATGCTAACCTGCCATCTAGCTTATTGATTCTCTCTGACCAATCAGTGATCTGCAGGGTTTTGGCTCGGCTCGCTTGGAACCTCGACCGAGGTGGTTTTCACTGTTTAAAGTACTGTTATGTAGAGCACGATTTTGGAACAATCAGATTTCACAGTGGACAGGGCTGCCAAGCGTGACGCCACAGAAATAGAAACCAAGCAATCAATAATGTTTAGTTGTTAGATTCATCAGGGCAGGTTAAGACAAAACCTACACTACTTGAAGCGTAATCACTTTGCGCCTGGTTTGGATATGGTATTACACTTGGGTTAGCCACTGGAATTAATTAATCATCAGTTTTAGGGTACACACTTGAGAAAGTGCTGACAGAGCCTAGGCAAATAGGAAGAAAGATCCATGTCAAATCAAGTGGGAATACTGAAAATTGGATTTCCGAAAACACAACTGGACTTGCCTCTCTGAAATTCTCATTGGTCAACAAATGCTTATATCAGAGTTTGTTGCAAAGTTACAATTATCTCAAACTTTGGTCACATGATTGGAGCATCACTTTCCCTTGCATTGTCCTGCAATTTCCTTGCCACGCACCATCCCTATTGAAATCAGCAGCTATGTAGTGTTCTTTGACATAGAGCAGTGGTTCCCAAACGTTTTACAGTGACGTACCCATTCAAATACTCAAAATCCTTTCGTGTACCCCCTCTCTAACGCATAGATAAAATTCACACAAGCTAATTTGAAAATATATTTTAAAACACAATTATCTTTGTAAAAGAACTCCCTTAAATTAAACATGTTATATTTTTACATGTTTTGTACATGTTGTATTAATCATATACAGTACATACTGAATAAATGGCTTATTGATTTAAATGGGAATGCTAGATATGACATAACTGTATAAATTGAAAACTCCCCCCTCATCACGTCACGGTATGCAAGAATAGTATTTGGTTATGTGACTGGAATTGCACATCATCATGGCTGAATTCAAGCATTGCGGGTAAGTATATGTGCAATTGTGCATTCAGCTCAAGGTGCTTTTTTATGTCACAGTTGACTGTTAGCAAGGTTGAGCTCATTTGCTGAAAAAACATCATGCAACAATGTAAAAACAGGTCCCAACCATGCAAGCAAATGTGATTGAAAATGACTGCGTGAGAATGTGGAAAACCATTTGTGTCATAGTTTGTCTCCACCGTGTTCAAGGACTCTTGAGTGAGTGAGTGTGAGTGTTTGTCTTTCTGGTTAAGTTTATAATTAAAATGTTATTATATCATCAAGCCGGTTCTCGCCCCCTCCTTTCCATTAATCCCGTTACACTGATCCAAGTAATTTTCAAGTGCACAAAGTTTCCATTTAAAGACAAAATATCCTTGTTTCCAATCAAATCTTCCAAAACATATTTTTATGGTTCAATAGTACATGTTTATTTGTATCATAAGATAAATAGATTGGTCACATGCAAATACTTAGTTTTTATTTAAATGTATGGAATGCATCAACAGCAAACAAAGAGCCTCTGGTATACATGATACCATCTGGAACTTTATTTCCACTCAAAACAGCAGTTTATGGTAAGCTAGTATTTCAGGCAGCATGACTGGGGACTGCAGTTATTTTTGTGTGTTCATGAAACTGAGACCATCAATGACCCAAAAGAGGATTTGTTGAAATGAATCACTGAAATAACAAATGGAAGCCCAGATGTTTTGTTTGCTAGTTTTCAATTATTTAAATTCCTCAAAGTCTTTAAAGTGACTCAATAGTCATAATTTTAGGTAGGGATGACATGGACACATCCCTACAAACTTTCAGGAAATCGAAAAATCTTCACTGTGCCTCTGTCATTTCATCTACCCTTAGATTACACCACAATCAAGATTAAAACAGCAACTTAAACAACTTTGGTAATCAAATTAACTAAAACTAGACTGTTAATGGCGTGCATGACATTAACTCAACCAAAATCTGCGTAATAAACTACCTATATAGCTAGTATAAATCTGTCAACAGTGATGAGCAAAAATTAACCATTATTTCAAAAGATATTAAGAAATGTTATCAACACTTTCTATAAGCTGCAGTTTTAATTGGTAGCGTTAAACTATAGTCCTCAATTAAAGCTGTAAAATCAGTATATGAAAATCCCCAGTGATTTTATAAAAGGAAACCAAAGATTACATTTCAGAAGCTTTTATTTTAAAACATATTCAGTTTTTGCCTTTTTGGTAGTGCTATATAACATTGGTGCTTTTATTATGAAGGAGGAAAAAAACTTCCCCTCAAGCTTGCAAATCATTGTCTGCTAACAACGACAGCACCTCCAACTTCTGATTATTTTGGCAGGTACCTCTGTCTGCCATTGATTGCTGCCAGCTGCCAATTTTTCTCTGAACACTTACTGAAATAATTTACACATTAATAAGTATACTAAGGAAATTTAATATTTGTTAAAATGAAAATAAAAACATAGTGTAAAGTTAAGGTATTTTTTGTGTGGTAAAATTGCCCAAATGTTGGTCGTGAAAGCTGAATTGACTTGACATGACATGATGTTGACAAGTATATGTATATTTGTCGGGTATAATTTTTAGGTATAATTAATAGGTATAATTAATTTATAAGGTATAATTTTTGTCGTTTTCAATACTACTCAAATGCACAAATAGGTTCGACAGTAACACTAGACCAACAACAGAATAAAAATTTACATTAAACATACAAATAATATACCAGACTGCCCTACCAAGCCAAAAGATAAATCAACACTGAAGTTTTTAAACTGGATTATATCTTCGTCTCTGCTGGAAAATCACTTGAAAAAACAAGTATTTTGTTGTTTAAAAATTAATATGAACTTGTTTTCTTTGCATTATTTGAGGTCTGAAAGCACAGCATCTGGTCTTTTGACCAATTTTCATTTTCTGCAATTAAATGCTCTAAATGACAATATTTTTATTTGGAATTTGGAAGAAATGTGTCAGTGCTACAAAAAGTTAATTTTACTCAAACACATGAACAAAATGTTAATACGAAAAGGCAAATATGAAAAATTTTGAGGATTTTAGAGGATTCAAGCTACATCCTATTACTCCACCACTCATACTTTCTATCTATCACTCCATCACTTTCTTTTTCAATCTGTACATAAATCTTTTTATTCTTTCTTTCACTCTATCACTTTAACACAATACATTGTCGTTCTTGAAAGGGGGTCACACTCGCAATAAGGTTAAGGACTGCTGGTTTCAATGGATATCTCCTGATAAGACCCTAGATTTAAATTTAATATTATTATTAGTGGTGCTTGCAAAGCATCATTCTTAGAATCCCACACATTTATTACTATTATTATTATAATTTTTCTAGTGCTAAAATATGATAGCAATGCCTAGCAACATATTAGTAGCTCATTTGACTCATTCTATCAAGGAGCCTTTTGAGCATCACCCTGGTTACTGCCTAGCAAGCAAATGAGCTCACCCTAGCAACCAAGTAACAAAACACATATCTCTACACCAGAACATCGTAGACACTTCTGGGATGGTTCATTTGACTTTGATTATCACCTTGTTAACTGGCTAGCAACCAGATGGAGTTACCCTAGCAACCAAGTATGTGGCAGGGTGGAGGGGGGGTCGGGTCGTGATCCTGCGCGCCCGGTCACGTATTAGGCTAATTATGCCTCCGTGAGGTTTAAAGGTCGATTGCAGAGGGCTGTGCGGGAGAGAGAGATCGTTAGCGGACATGTCCGTCATGTGTGTTTGTGTTGTCTTTTAAGTTTTCCATTAAACTATGATTTATATCGTCAAGCCGGTTCTCGCCTCCTCCTTTCCCATCCTTTAACTATTTTACATAGTACTAAAAAATATCTCTGCACCAGAACATTGTAAACACTTCCGGTTTTGTTCACTGGACAAAGGGTAGCAAGGAGCCTTTTGAGAATCATCTTGGTAACAGCTTAGCAACCAAATGGGGCTACCCTAGCAACAAAGTTACAAATCATATATCTCTGCACCAGAACATCATAGAGACTTCGGGTTCTTTCATTTGACTCAGGGTAGAAAGGAGCCCTTTGAGTTTCACCTTGGTAACTGCCTAGCAACCAAATGGGGCTACCCTAGCAACAAAGTAACAAATCATATATCTCTGCACCAGAACATCATCAAGACTTCGGGTTCTTTCATTTGACTCATGGTAGAAAGGAGCCCTTTGAGTATCACCTTGGTAACTGCCTAGCAACTAGAGGGGGTTACTATAGAAACCAAGGAACAAATCACATATCTCTGCACCAGAACATCGTAGAGACTTCTGGTTTCATTTCATCCATCCATCCATCCATCCATCCATCTATCTATCCAATTTGAAATGGATTTATTGGCATGACTGTGAATAATACAATATTGCCAAAGCAGACATTGTATGTAGAAAATTAAACATTAATGAATAGTTTAACGAAAGTTAAACAACATAATATATACAATTCTTGAATGGCAGAAGATCATGAACATGTTTACCTACTGTTTACACATACACTATATTCACACACATACATGTACTGAGGATCACTATGGTGAACAATTGGGTGATATACTGGGGTAATACATAAAACATATTAACCCACTGTCTCTAAGGCTGTGGCAGGACATACCCTTCCAATTCATAGTTTTATTTTAGAGTCCGATAGTATTGTAATTTACTTTGTGTTTTAGTTTCTTGATCCCAATGTTCCAGATGGCTGATTTTAGATTGTTTGATGATCTGATTTATTCTGATGTTTGGTTGAAAAGAATTGCTGGTCTGAGGCTGTTTAGTGTTAGAAGTGTTACTGGGTTGGTGAGTCTCAGAATCAACTGACTGAAGGGACTTTTTTCAGGCTTCAGTTTGTAGCACTTCAAAATGTAGCGATTTTTTGGGACTTGATTTTAAAAGCATCCAAAATTTTAGATATCTTTTTTGTATGTTAATAATCAATGGGAATTGTCCTAATTCTGCCCTACATGCATTATTGGGTGTTTTCCTTTGTATTTATGTATTTATACTGTTGGATGTTTGTCCCATCTAGTGTATTTCTTATCACTGAGTGGACCCCATACCTCCCTTCCATACAGTGCTATGGGCTGTATGACATTATCAAAGGTTTTACACCAGATTGGAATTGGTAATTCAATATTATAGAACGTTTTCTTAACAGCGTATAGAGCTCTTCAAGCTTTTTCTTTAAGTGCATTCAGTGCCTTACTGAAACTCCTTGATGCAGTGATAATCAGGCCAAGGTAAGTATACTGCATTGTGTGGTCTAGGGCGGTGCTGTCTAGAGAGAACTGGTATTTGTGTTCCTGACATCTGGGCTTTTTTTGAAAGATCATAATGTCTGTCTTCTTCAGTTTTACTGACAGGGGCCAGTTCTGACATTAGTTCTCCAGCAGGTCCAGATGTTGCTGTAGTCCCTGTGGGGTGGGTGACAGCAGCACCAGGTCATCTGCACAGAGCAAATGTCTTTGTCTTGCAGAGTGAGTCCAGGGGCTGTAGACTGTTCTAACTGCACCGCTAATTCATTAATGTAAATGTTGAACAATGTTGGACTCAGTCCACAGCCCTGCCACCCTCCTCTCTTCTGGGTGAAGAACTCTGTATGTTTGTTGCCAATTCTTATTGCTCATTTGTTGTCCAAATACACTGATTTTTATGATGTCATAAGCTTTACTTCATACACCACTTTATAAAAATGTATAATATAGTCTGTCATGCCAAAAATAATCAAATGCTTTTTTGAAATCAACAAAGCATGCAAATATTTTCCCTTTTTTGGTCTGGTTGAAGTGTTTATTGATTAGGTTATGTAGGGTGTGAATGTAACCCATAGTTCTATGATTTGGAAGGAAGCCAATCTGACTCTTGCTTGGGACACTGTGTTTGTTACGGAAGTTTAGAATTCTGTTATTTAAAATACTACTAAATAACTTCCCTAGATTACTGCTCACACAATTGCCTCTGAAATTATTATGGTCCAATTTGTCTCCATTCTTGTGAATTGGAGTCTTTGGCTCCAGATGTCAGGGAAACAGCCTGAACTAAGTACAAGGTTGAATAATTTGAAGCTCAGGTATTCTGTGTTTCAGCATTTCACCTAGGATGTTGTCAGCGCCACAATATTTTTTGCATTTTTGGCTTTTAAGATTTTGAACCAATTCATCATATGTAATTGGAAAGTAAAGTGGATTTTGATTCTTTTTTTATTGTGTTCATATAATTGTAGTCTTTGTTTGACCTGATTCTAATTCTCATTTAGTTGTTTTGGTGGGATTTCTTTATATATGTTTTCAAAATGTTTTTTTTCCCAGATTTCTCCTTTTTGGATTGGGAAACCTTTTTGTTGTGCTCAAATTATTCCACAATCCTAGAACTGATTTTGATTTATTGATTGTTCAATTTCATGTAAGCTTTTGATTTTTACTCTAATTGTTTGTTTGTATTGTTGTAATTTTGAACAGTAGTCAATCATTATTTCTATATTATTTGGTTCATTATATTTCAGATTTGTTTTCTTAATGTTTTTCAGTCTGTGTCAAACAACATTTTGGTTGCTTATTAGGATGTTTTTTGCCTTTCGTTTTCAACTCAGTTCCCTTTCAAAAAGCTACACTTATGATGCTGCGCTGAGTTAGCGCTTTGGGAACAACTTTAGTTGTGACCAACTGTGAATATGTGTGCAACACGTCAATGAACAGAATTTATAGCCTTTGCCAGTGACATCATTGAATGCACCTGTAGCATTGCTATAAATAGATGCGTCACAGGTGCATCGTCAGATCTTTTGTCTTCAGATAACTCTGTGTGTTTGTGTTTCATGAGCCTGTCAGAAACTTTCTACTTTCCACTGTTAGGAGTTAGAATTGTTAGGCAGTGCGCAGAAACCTTTCTCTTTCTCTTTACTTTAAAAAAAAAAAAAAAGAAGAAAAAGAATGACTGATAAACAAAGCAAGCAGTGTGTTTTCTCATGTTAATGCTCCATGGCTGAAACGGACACACACCAGTTTTGTTTTGTGTGTTTGGGGGAAGAGCATGCTGCTCTTGCGTTGCGGCAGGACAGGTGCAGGCATTGCAATCTGTTTACAGTCAAAATGCTTCACACTCGTCTCGCTTACTTCCAAGAGCCAGCTTCCACTCTTTTGTCATGGGGCTCTCGCATAGATCTGGCTGAGGAGCGAGAGACGGGTCTGTCCCTATCGCTCGCTCTCTCCCCAGATCCAGCTGATCCTTCTCGTAAGCCTGAAGTGCACCTCGGGCGCCTCTTCGGTTCACGAGGGGGACGCTGAACATCTGTACATTCCACGCACAATAATAAAGCGGCTGAGGAATTACTCGAGGTGGTTAAATAAATATAAAAAAGGTAAAAATATATCAGTCCCTTCCTTTCTTCTATGACCTCCATAACGAGCATTCTCATTCATGGAGGAATCTTAATACTTCCCATGTCTTCGTGTCCTCGACGTTGACATATTCGACTATCGTGGGTGCTGAGGCTCGGGGGATATTCGGTGATGCCCTGCACACTATGGCAGTGTTACAGACGTACTAGGCTAATCTGCTGAAGTAGCCGGTAGAAGAGACACTTGCGGGTTATCTCTCGCCTGGCTCGGCATCATCGCTAAAGAGACCCACTCTCCCCACAAAACTGTGCAGGACCACCTCCACGGTTGTGGGAAAGGCTTATCAGGCAGCAGGTCAGGCTGGTGCACACTATGGCAGTGTTACAGGCGCACTAGGCTAATCTGTTGAAGGACCTGAGTGCGGGCACCATGGTCGATGAAGAGGCTTTCTCTGAGCTTCGTCGAGCCACGGATCTGTCTCTCTGCACGATCAAGCAGACGGGCCACGCCATTGGCCGGTCTATGTCTGCTTTAGTCAGCATGGAGAGACAATTATGGCTTAACCCAGTGGTTCTCAACCTTTTTTGAACAAACGCCCCCCTGACCTCTTCATGATCCTCTTAACGCCCCCCCCTAAAAAAAAACAAAAACACTTCAGAAATACTATTACAGCCAAACAATTGCAACACTGATACCTGAAGCCTGAGTTTTTGGTAAAAAAAAAAAAACTGAAACAGAAGTTTCTTATTGTATAAACTACATGTAAAAGCCTCAAGTTGAGTAATATTGTGTTTGGAAAAAAATGCAAAAACACATGGATTGTTTGAAAGGTATTTCAAATGTATTTAGAAATTCAAACAAATTCAGGCTCACACAAAAATTTTTTTAAGATGAACCAATCACGTGAACAATAACGTAACTAACCTAAATGGCCAATGAAAAAGCAGCGGTCGTTCGCAAGCACTCAATTAGGCAATATATACTAGGCTTCAAATTTGAATAGCCTACAAACGGTCATTTCTACCACTCTGACAGCTGCGGCATTTGTTTTTAGGCGTTGCTATGGAGATCATTTGCCGGTAACTAGGCGAGTGGGTTATTAGCAACATTTAAATATGAATTCATTAATTTGCACAGACATAATTTTATTTTACATTCAAATGAACATTGTATGAGTTGTCAGAGGCTTAAACGTTGTGATGAATAACAGTGAGTAATGTAGGGTGACCACCTGGCTATTGCTCTGTTGCAGGTCAGCAGACCTGATTTTGCGGGACACGAGGGAGAGAACTTAAGTTAATATTAATATACTAGGTGAATAGCTGCAAAAGACAAATAATATAAAATCAATATTTATATTATTCTGACTTTATTATTCCCATCGGCCAATTACACATTGCAGAGTAGAGATGCGCGGATCAGCTCTAACGTCACCCGAATCAGCTGTTAAAAACAAACTCACCATCACCAATGATTTTCTCCGATTAGATATCCGCACCCGATCATCACATTACAATTAAAATTCTCAGGGCCAGATGTACTAACGCTTTTGCGCCCACTTCAGGCGTATTTGTTTCGCAAAGTGCGCATAAAACCATGGCGAGGTATGTACGAACGGGACGCACCGAGATGAAAGCACAGATTGCCTGTCGCAATTGAAAATGGCAAAATGCGCTTTTCGTGTCATGCATATGCATTCATGGGATGGACAAGGGGAAAGTGGGAGTGTCACAAAAATAGATGGGAGAGGAAGCGTAAACTGCGCCTAATTATGTATTCCGCGTTATGTACAGCAAAAGCCGGTGAAAGCGCGCCTCTATTTTGCGCTGAAAATTCTCCGCCTATTAAAAGCATGTGTAACTTAGGAAGCGGCTCTCCTGGCATATCCTCCTGGTGAAGTGGCAGAAGTAATCCGAGCAAGACGAAGACATAGGCTAAGTAGAAGAGCTGAAAAGATTTTTGCGCAGGCCGCCTGTTGAGTACCTCTGAGTAACGCCCCCCATTTGCGCCTGAGCGCCCCCCTCTCTGCTGCCTCGTTCACACCGCCCCCCAACACTGTCCAAACGCCCCCTAGGGGGCGGTACCGCCCCCGTTGAGAAACGCTGGCTTAACCTATTGGGCATCAGAGACAAGGACAAAACTTTCCTTCTTGATGCCCCGGTTTCGCCTTCTGGTTTATTTGGTGATGCTATGAATATAGTTTTCACCAGGTTCCAGGAGGCAAAAAGTCACGAGGAAGCCTTCGGGCAATTCCTTCCTCACCACACTCAGGGGGAGGGGCCGTCGGCCACCCAGCCCCGCCCCGGTCCTTCTAGACAGGAGGCTCAAAAACAAAGCGTGGCAAATCGTGCTCCCCCTCGTAAAGACTGGGGGCCGGTTCGTCGCCCTCAGCAGCCCCCAAAGCAAGACCTCAGGGCAGTTATTTCTAAAAAAGAAAAAAAAAAAAAAACCTGACGGTTTTGCATCCAGCCTTGTGGGGGTAGCCCCCCCGGGACGGGTCATGTGAAACATCCACCTGTACCCTCCCGATACCCCCACGAAACCGCTCCATTCCCACCGCCTCTGGTGTTTCGGGAGTTGGCGGTTTCCAGCAAAATGTTGGGTGTTCCGTTGCTTCCTGCCATAGTCCAGGACAAGGGACACTTGACATCCCCTCAGAATCGATACCCATCTCAGAGAACCTGGCAGCATGTAAACTACTGCCAGGTGGTTCTATGTGGGTCCTGAAAACAGTAGAAAAAGGCTACAGAATTTAATTCATTCGCAATCCTCCGCGTTTCAACTGCGTGGTTCCCACTACCGTGAAACCGGAGCAAGCATGTTTACTGTGGAAAGAACTGCAAAATCTCTTGGTTAAAGGGGACATAGAACATGTTCCCCTTCCAGAGAGAGAGTCATGTTACTACAGCAGATACTTCCTAGTTCCCAATAAGGATGGGGTGTTGCGTCCGACCTTCAAGGCTTGAATCGCTTCGAGGGCATTCAAGTTCAAGATGCCCACCGCCAAGACGGTCGTGTCTCAAATCCAACATCGCAATTGGTTGGTCACGATCGATCTCATGGACGCGTACGTTCATATAGAAAGTCTGCCACAACACAGGAAGTTCCTGAGGTTCACTTTCGGGGGCGAAGCTTTCCAATATCGGGTTCTTCCATTTGGTCTAGCCTTATCACCCCGCACATTCACGGAATGCATGGATGCAGCACTGGCTCCTTTGCGACTCCGTGGCATCCGCATTCTGAATTACATAGACGACTGGCTCATACTAGCACAGTCACAAGAACTAGCATTACAGCACAGGGATATCGTCTTAGCTCATCTGGTATCTCTGGGGTTGAGGCTCAACGCCGAGAAAAGCGTCCTCTCTCCCATTCAGAAAACTACCTATCTGGGGATCGTATGGAATTCGATCACAATGCAGGCACTATTGTCTCCCACTCTAATCGAGTCCATTCAGAACTAGCAATGTCAGGCTAGGCCAAAGTTGCACTGTTCGTCAGTATCAACGACTATAGGTCTCATGGCAACTGCGTCCTCGGTGATCCCTTTGGGCCTTTTTGCACATGAGACCATTTCAGTTGTGGCTCAAAGCCAGGGGATTTCATCCAAGGGCCAATCCCCTAGGCTGATAAGGGTTACGCACCACGTGCTACATACCCTTTTTATGTGGTTCAGACCCCGGTTCCTCACTTTGGGTCCCACTCTAGGTGCGTCTTGGGTCCCACTCTAGGTGCGACAGACGCCTCCCTGACGGGCTGGTTAGTGATCTTAAGTGGTCATCCAGCTCAAGGGGAATGGGAGGGTTGTCAGCTCGATTGTCACATTAACTGTCTCGAGTTGATGGCTGTATTTCTGGCCCTGAAATACTTCATCCAGAGGCTGCCATGTCTTGGTGCTGGTGGACAACACAGTGGTAGTCTCTTACATAAACCATCAAGGAGATTCTCCTTTAGGCCCAGGGCAAGCTCCTTTTAATCAGAGCAGCTTGTATCCCAGGATGCCTGAATGGGAGCAGATTTACTGTCCAGACAGAAAATACTGACGGGGGAGTGGAAACTCCACCCCGAGGTAGTGGAACAAATCTGGTTGAGATTTTTCAAAAGCAGAAGTGGACCTCTTCGCCTCCCAACAGACAAAGTAATGTCCCCTCTACTTCTCTCTGAGTCACCCAGCCCCCCCTCCCGGGTCTGGACGCGATGGCACATACATGGTCCAGAATGCGCCTGTATGCTTTCCCCCGGTATCTCTGCTACCGAGAGTCTTGGTCAAAGTTCGCCAGCAAGGGTCCTGCCTCTTACTGATAGCGCCGCGCTGGCCGAACAGGGTATGGTTTTTGGAGATAATGTCTCTCCTCGACGGCTCGGCTTCGGCGATTCCAGGACAGGACAGACCTTCTGTCTCAGGTGCAGGGGACAATATTTCATCCTGGCTCGATCTGTGGAACCTTCATGTTTGGCCCCTGAGGGGTACCAACTGAGGGACACTGGGTTTTCGCCTGAAGTTATCGAGACCATTCTAAGTGCTATGGCTCCCTCTACCAGAAGAGGTTATGGCAATAAATGGGGTGTCTTTGAAAGATGGTGCAGTGCACATAATGTAGATCCAATTAACTGCCAGATTTAGTTTCTGGACTTTCTGCAGGAAAAATTGTCAGCAGGCACATGCCCCGCCACTCTCAGGGTCTATGTGGCCGCCATCTCGGCTTGCCACGCCTTGATTGATGGGGTGCCATTGGGGGGACATCCTCTACTCGCTCGCTTCATTCGTGGAACTATGCGACTGAGGCCTCCTGCTAGGACCAGGACCCCTTCATGGGACTTACAATAGTCCTTGAGGGTCTGGTTGAGACCCCCTTCGAACCTCTAGAGTCAGCGTCTGAAACTTCTGACTCTCAGGATGGTTTTTATTATGGCAATCACCTCTCTAAAAAGAATTGGGGATCTACAGGCTCTGTCTGTCTTGCCAGCCTACTTAGATTTTGCCCCAGGAATGGCTAATGCAATTTTTCACCCTCATCCAGACTACCTGCCTAAGGTTCCTTTCTCGACCTTACATCCGATCACTCTCGAAGCCTTCTGCTCCACGCAGTTTACAATGCCGGAGCAGGAAAGGCTTCACAGACTTTGTCCAGTCTGTGCCCTTCAGACTTATGTCCACCGCACTAGCAAGTGGCGTAAGTCAGGGCAACTATTCATTTGCCAGGGGGGCGGCCGCCACCAAGCAGACTATGTCACATTGGGTGAGGGACGCTATTGCCCTGGCCTACGAGGCACGCGGTCAAGCTTCGCCAGTAGGTATCAGGGCTCACTCTACCAGAGGGGTCACCTCTTCTAAAGCCTTGGCTAGAGGTGTCCCTCTGCAGCATGTTTGTGATGCGGCAGGCAATGGTCCTCTCTGCACACATTCATTAGATTTTATAGTTTGGATGTTCATGCCTCTCTGAGCTCTTATGTCCTTGAGCACACTTCACAACCGTAGGGGTCCGGACATTCAAAGTGCGGAGGCGTGGGTATTCTCGTTCCCAAAGCGCTAACTCAGCGCAGCATCATAAGTGTAGCTTTTTGAAAGGGAACGTCTCGGGTTACTTGACTGTAACCCTTGTTCCCTGATAAAAGCAGAACGAGATGCTGCACTTCATTGCCGCACTGGGATGCCCCAGGACTGCTCTTCAGACAAAATACCTGATGATGCACCTGTGACGCGTCTATTTATAGCCCTGCTACAGGTGCATCCAATGATGTCATTGGCAGAGGCTATAAATTCGGGTCAATGTTCATTGACGTGTTCCACACATATTCATAGCTGGTCACACCTAAAGTTGTTCCCAAAGTGCTAACTCAGCGCAGCATCACTTTCCGCTTTTATCAGGGAACAAGGGTTACAGTCATGTAACCCGAGACATTTTGCAGGCTGCTTTTTTTAAATATACTGTTAAATATATATCATTTGTATCCAAATTTACACCATACTGGTTCATTTCAAACATTTTATGAATAAATGTAGTAATTCGGTTTTTCAGTTCTTCAGAATAAAGTGCCTGGAGAAATGTGTCTGTACTATCTGGAGTCCATCTGTATCTATGCTGGACTTGATACATTTTGCTGTTCTCCATTCTACTTTGTTTTGCTATGTGGTGTCTTTTAAAATATATATTAGTTTGGTTATGGTCTGAGAGAGGAATTTGCTGTCTGACAGTGAATGCACTGAAGGAGGAGGGTTGCATGTCACTGATGGCATAGTCAACTACACAAGCTCCAAGACCAGCATAACATGCTCGCCTCCCTAAAAGAGTCCCCTCTTATCCTGCCATTAAGTATGAATAGACCTGAGGTTTGGCAGAGGTGCACTAATTCTGTACCATTTTTATTTACAATACGGTCCAGATTGTTTCCGTGCTGGAAGATTTTTTTGTGAGGTTCAGAGGGTTCTGGCTAAATACATGATTGTTGCCCTTTGGGTCAATAATATCGGTTTCAGTTCAGGTTCTTGCATTAAATTCTCCACATAGCAACACATTTCCCTGGGCCTTGAAAAGGCTAAACTCTGTGTAGATGTTGTTCAGATATTCCTCATCATGGTATAATGCTACAGCATGGTTTGCGCTGGAGGATTGTAGATGGCACAGCGATATGTGTTAGTGGTAGACATGCCAATTTCATTGTTTAGTTTTAACCAACAAAGGAATTTTCCAAGTGTAATGGAAGAAATGTATTTGGCCAGATCCTCCATGTACCACACCAAAATCCCTCCCGAGTCTCGTCCGCGATGGACTGTACTAATTTAATTGAGGGCACAATTATTTCAGAGTAGCCTGAGGGACTGTGGGTTAGCACATCCTGTCAACACTAGGTTTCAGTTAGATGTTAACATTTTTTATATTGTTTAAAAATTCTAGGTATGAGCTTTTATATCCAAATATCGAAGAATGAAGATATTTGGATATAAGTAATGAAGTAATGAATGCATTGATATTATTAAAGATAAATCTATTTGGTATGACAGAGAGAAAACATGTAAAATATATTGTACATGTAAACACCTGCATGGCAAACAATTTGCATTAGTAAATGTTTTTTTCTTAATTTTTTTTTTGTTTATTACGCAGTGTGTGTGTGTGTGTGTGTGTGTGTGTGTGTGTGTGTGTGTGTGTGTGTGTGTGTGTGTGTGTGTGTGTGTGTGTGTGAATAGTGTTCTTATCTCTGTAATAGCTAGTTGCACAGTGATGTTGTGAGTGTAGGTGAGCTTCAGCATATCTCTGCTGCTTTTGGGAAGTTTTTTGTTTCCTTTTCCTTGGGGGTGGATGGTCAGCAGATGGATGTGGAGCAGGTAAGTGTAGGTTTACAGGTGTGTAAGGAGCCTCAGGTAGCTGTGTTGGGGGACTGGACGATGTTAAGTGCTTGTTCAGCTGTTATCTTTCCTCATCGGGGTGAAAGGGGCATAGATGGGCATGTAGGGGTGGATGGGCTGGTAGTGTCCTGGTGTCATTGGAAAGGGGCTCAGTGATGTTGGATTGCAGCCCAGGGCAGCATCCTTTAGGTTCTTTGCAAAAACGCGCACTCCGTCCATCATAGAGGTGGTGAAGGCCGATGTTGTGGTGGCCAGGTGCATGTTGGGGAGCATAGAACATCCTCATGAGATTTCAGTACTGACGCTGTTGATGATATGAGGTGGTGTGTCACGCCTAGGCAGGAGTGTGGAGATCACAATTCAGGTTTCTGGGAACTTTTTGCTGGTGATTTCTGCAACTTTATTCACAATATAAGCAGTACTGTTGTGCAGTGAGTGAAGATCCACAGTCTCTATGGAGCTGGTGGGCATGGCCTGTTGTGCTGCATCGTTTCGCTGTAACTTTGTGATGTGGGAAAAGCTTCTGTGGGTCCAGGAACTTCCCATTAGAGTCCATCGGGAGGAAAACATCTGAACCAGGGTCTGATGGGTTACAGTGGGGAGGTTGGGGTGATGAGACCTGTGTTTTCACAGGTGTCTCTGTGTTAGATGCAGACTATATGTCTGTGTCATTTTTGGGGGTTGCAGGCACTGTAGTGCTGCAGTGAGGTGTACTATCTCTGATATTCTCCTGTAGATCTTTTAGCTCTTAAAACTTTCTAGAGAATCTTTACTCTACAGTGTCTTCCTTTAATTTGGCAATCTGTGCACGGAGAGCATGATTGTCTTCTTGCTGTTCTTTGAGAGCTGCTGTAAGTTCAGTGATTGAGGAGCTGCTATCTACCTTCAGCTGCTGGAGTTCATCTATGAGCTGCTGGATGCAGATGTTTGTGTTGTGTGTATCTGACAGTCTGTTTTGAGTGTGTTCTCTGAACTCAATAAAGTCCAGTTCCAGCAAGGCCAGACTATCTCTCAGCTGACGCTCAGACTGTGAGGGGTATTCTAGACTCTCCTCCTTAGAGTCGGAGCAGTTTGCAGGGGTCTAGTCTCTCTCCTTCTCTGCTCTGGCTTTCAGCAAAGGAAATATTTCCTCAAATTAGTTCAGGCTTGCCTCATGCCTATAGAGTAGTAAGTTATGGTGAGAATATGTTTGTCTGTGTCCAGCATTTCATCTTCACACACAGTTCATCTCCCACCTCTGCCAATTCCTTCTTTAAAAACAAGCTTAAATTCATCACACATGGCTGATTTCCATGCAGTAATCTGTGTGGTGTAAAAAATGAAATAATATATATTTTTTTTTTCCATTCAGTTTAATGTAGTCCGCTTAAAGAATATCAGGATTGTCTCTCAGGGTTTTCTCTTTGTGTTTTTTCCTTGCCTGCACACTTTTATACTTCTCTGGGTAGATCACCTCCCTGCACTCTGATGAGCCTTTAGTCATCACGGTGATTACTCTGGGAACTGTGCCAAAACAGTCTGTTTAGCATTTGGAGATGACTGTTGTAGGATGATATTTTAACTGTAGTGCGTTTAATTAGTCCTTTAGTGTTTTGGAGGGAAAATGCAAGAAGGGTCTTGCTGCAAACATGCAGATGCAGTCTCAGACTCACACATGCACACTGCAGACATGCACGCACTGGTTTAGACATGTGCGCAACACATAACAATTTCATCTCCACGACCGTACAGGAATTATTACCGTAAGTATGATATTTGTTTTGTTGTTAAAGTAAAAGTTTTACTGGCTCAGTGTGTTCAGGTTATTGGTTTTAAAAATTACAGGGAAGTTTGTAGATAACTTGTGTCAATATTGCATTCAACATAAAGAGAGCACTCTCTTTATAATAAACAAAGCAGACTGCATGTAATACATTTTTAGTGTAGATGTGGTGTCTTGACAACCAAAGCATTTTATATAAACACTGAATCTTTCAAATAATCAAGGTCATTTCAACATTCTTCTCAGTGGTTCTTGAAAACGAGAGAGACATGGAATATTACTCTGATAAGAATTATAACAAAAATTAAAAGAATATTATCAGACATCGGACACATCAGATAATGGTTTTCATATAGATTTATGTCTCTTCAATTTGTTCTTACAGATGCATCAATCAGAATTCTTAGAGGGTGAAAAACATCTCAGTTACTGTCCAAACCTCCATTCCTTGATCTTTGAGAAAAGGCCAGTGAGAATTGGTGAACAGAATTTGCATGCCCCTCCCCCGGACATACGGGTATAAAACAATGGAAGCAAAACCATCTGTTCAGACAGGTTTTGAGCTGAGGAGCCGAGAGTAAGGTCCCGGCCATTTCAGCGGCTTAGGACAGTTTTATGGCAAAAGGGACACATCATCTCGTTCCCTCCATCAGGGAACGGAGGTTATGACAGTAACCGAGATGTTTTTCACCCTCTAAGAATTCTGATTAATGCACCGATTGATTGTAATCGGATCTTGTTAGAGTAAAAGGTCATCATAATGTCAGTGAAATATGACTTAAATAAAATCCTGGCCCACCAATCCCGATGGTAATATTAAAAAGTTGTTAGCTCCTCCGAGCTCCACCCCGAAAATGGGGTGTTTAAAAATCCACCTCGTTAAACTGTCGTCATTTTCAGATAAATTTTAAGGCAGCGCTAATAGAATTGTCTTCTTTTCGGGGGTGCATTCAGTTTGTTTGTACACAGTAACTTCATCTTGTTTTCGATTTTCTGACAGCGTGTTTCCGGTTTCGACATGGAGAGAGTATGTGACATCATAGCAAATAGTATGAGTTTGAGACTGCATGTCTGAGAGTGTATCTGCATGTCTTCAGCCAGACTCTATTGGAAAATGCAGGCAGCTCATGTAGTGATGGTCCTGTAGCCAGATGCTAATCCAGAAGTTTTTATCTTCTTTGTTGACTAAATATATTTTTTCTAAGCAAAAATCTGTCTTCAAATCATTCCTCTATTGTTTTTTCTTGTTTGCTGTTATAATTTTACTGTCTATCTCACTTTTTTGGTTTAATCTTTGGGCTATCTATCTATCTATCTATCTGTCTGTCTGTCTGTCTGTCTGTCTGTCTGTCTGTCTGTCTGTCTGTCTGTCTGTCTGTCTGTCATCATTTAGTGCACCCTAACAACCAAAA
Organism: Xyrauchen texanus; assembly: GCF_025860055.1. NCBI lineage: Eukaryota > Metazoa > Chordata > Actinopteri > Cypriniformes > Catostomidae > Xyrauchen > Xyrauchen texanus. The sequence goes on from NC_068324.1 coordinate 11,285,304, forward strand.
CCCATTGCATCGTTTATATTAACTTAGATGGATATCTCTGGATCAGAACATCGTAGACACTTCCAGGTTGGCACATTTAACTTAAGCTAGCAAGGAGCCTTTTGAGTATCACCTTGGTAACTGCTTAGCAACCAGATGGGGTTACCCTAGCAACCAAGTAACAAATCATATATCTCTGAACCAGAACATAGTAGAGACTTCTGGTTTCGTTCATTTGACTCAGGGTAGCAAGGAGCCTTTTGACTAACACCTTGGTAACTGCCTAGAAACCAGATGGGTTTACCTAGCAACCAAGTAACAAAACATATATCTCTGCACTAGAACATCACAGAGACTTCCGGTTTCATTAATTTGACTCAGGGTAGCAAGGAACATTTTGAGTATCACCTTGGTAACTGCTTAGCTACCAAGTAGCCTTTTGAGTATCACCCTGGTAACTGCCTAACAACCAAATAAGCTCACCCTAGTAACCAAGTAGAAAAATGCACCTATCTATCTTCTATCTATCTATCAACTTTCAGACTAGGCTTTTTCAAGCCAAGGTATAGTTTTTCCTGACGAAATGTACTTCTCTAGTTCTTGTTATGTAATTTATATCATACAAATGTCTATACATACATATAGACTATAATAATAGTCTGTGTTGTGCACAGACATTTATTTAACCTTAAAACATTTTATTGCTGAATGAACAATTCAAGTTAAGTATCACATTGTGTAGTGCATTGTAATTTAAAATTATCTTACTCAGAATACAAGACTTGTAATGAAAGAGACAATGCTAACAATGTTTATACTTAATTTTATTTTATAAAATGAACTAACAACACTGAAAAATCATCAGTTTGTTATGGACATTCGTTACTCTTGAAGTTTAGTGATTGGCTGCTGTCACTGTTTGGATGCTTATGATTGGCACGTTTGGACGCTTATGACTGGCAGATGCCAGCAGCAGGTTCCTCCTCTTTCGACAGATATTGGCAGGCACTTCCTGCTGTCAGCTGCTGTTTCTTCACTGAACCCCCTCTAAAAGATTGCCCTACACTTTCTGAAGCTGCGCATAAACAGTATTGTCACGTGGCACCTCGTACATTTCTAAGCAGTGTTCAGGATGCACCAATCACAATCATTTGTAAAAAAAAAAAAATAATAATAATAATTTTCTGGAGATTATGTGGGCAGATTTCAATTGGTATTTTACATCAAGTCCTTGAAATTAGTAGATTTAATCAAGCATACTTTTCATGTACAAAATGTTTCTTGTAAAAAAGTCAGAAACATCCTCTGTCTTGCATGCAGCCTAGTGGAGGATTCTGCTTTTTGGGCCAGCAAGTGCCCTCTTTAGGAATACACCTTAAAATCTGAATGATTATGTAGGAGGTACAGCATTTTAAGATGCTGATATAACTTCCAATAAATGCTTTATTTTGCACACTGGAGAAGAGCATCGGGATTAGAAATTAATGTTTTGTCATTAAAATAAGGCATTCTCCTCATTATTTTGTGATGTCAGTTTGCACATGTAAATTGTTAATTTACCCTTTTCTTAGATAATGCATATCACTGTGCAGCCCTAGTGGTAAGTTCGTAATTTGTTTGTTCTTTAGAAATTTTCTAAAAAAGGCAACATTTTTATATGGTGGACCAGAAAAATAAGAAATGAGACTTGTTGTATGAGGTAATAATATTATTTTGCCTATATTACCAGACTGATTTTCTCGCATTTTCTTAATTCCAACATTTTGAATGTTATTCTTGCTAAATGTCCATGCCAACTTTCAAACCACACCTACACCCTTGAGTGACTCCAGAATCAAGAACACAAAGCCTTAGGTAAGTGTTGTGAACTAGGAAGGAGTGTCGTTGGACCCAACAAGAAACATCAATCTGTCTCCTATAGAGCACAATTCAAACTCTGTTCTGCTGAAATTCTGCCCTGAGTGCCGTAAATCAACCAAGGATAAGCTCTTAAACCCTTCCACTGACAGGATCATCTGAACAACATGCTTCCCCAAACCGCTTACCCCATTTGGCCACCCCTTCTATGGAATGTACATGGAAGTCTTCCAAAAGAATGTTATCAAGTTCATCACTTTAACTTGTATCATAAAGGTTAATGAATGTCAGCTTGTAATGAACACCCTAATTTGCCTCCTAAGGCAATCTCAAAGTATAAACTTTATGTTTCATTGACAGCAATACCTGCTAGCATAGGCTATACTGCCATTGTTAACAACCTACGATGATTGGCCATATGAGTACCACACTAAAATGAAATATAGACCCCTGTGATAAATCCCTCAGTTATATCAGATCGCTTAACTTTGACTCTGGCTTTTGTAGAACCGCAACATATAGACATAGTACAGATGGATGTAGTTAAAAAGGATAATAAATCCTGGCACAGAGAGAGGTCACTTTAACTTTAGTTGTATAAAGGAGATGTGACGGAGAACATACTCAGAGAACATACCACAAAGCCATGTGACCTACTTATGCAGTCCAGACTGGCAAAAGGACAAACATCAGTGGCTGAAAAACTAGCATAATCATGTCAGCCTCTGTTATATAGCCAGCGACCAGTATTCACTCAAAAACGTCTCAAATCAAATTTGTCTCCGCAAATTGCACTCAGTCTGTGTGTGTCTCTGTTCAGGTGCACTTAAAAAACCTCTGGCTGACCAAATAAACACTACAAAAGATGGTATCATATGTCTTGTAGAATATTTATGCTATCTCATGTTGCCACATCAACCAACCAAGCAACCATGACTCTACACTTCTGTGGGAACTAGTGATGTGAAACAATATTATTTCCTCTGTGGTTTTAGCCTTATATGGTTATAAATAAGAAAATGCAAACTACATATTTTCAAAATGAACTTATCAACAAAACAAAAAAAAATTCAGATTCACCTGATCCCTATCAGATGCATTTCTTAGAGGGTGTTTTACTTGAGACGCCTTCTTGCATTCAAAAACAGCTGGATGGAGGGCAACGGAATGGGACAGAACAAAGTGGTCTCGAGATGCGTTGTTTTATCTTGACACAGTGTCTTAAAAATACAACATTTGTGGAGGAAACACTCAGAAAAACAGTGTGAGACATAACACAATAGCATAATGTGGCTGATCCTAGGGTACCGGAAGTAGCAAAAACAACATGTTGAATTTTACAGTGCAAACCATCTAACAGCTAAATCACTGCATACTGTCAGCATTCTAATCATACCTATTAAAAATAATATCTGCTAAAAATAACACATTTTTTTTTTTTAATCTTGATAAAATAGTTGACCTCACTAATCCACTAGTTGTCCAATCATGACTTATTCCTAACTAAAAACTTGAAGCAAGCCAATAGCCAAAACATAGGCAGCACATGTATGTAGCTAAACATCTCAAGATGTATCTATCATGAGTCAAGTCTAACAGATTCTTGCTGGTTGTGGCGACATCCAGAAGGCAACATCAATTATACTGTGATGTCCCTCGATGAGTGTTTAAATAGAGGACAACAGGTCACATGAGTCTAGTGACATGCAATCTGGCCACACGTTAGCTACCCAGACATTGAGGGACTCAATGTCTGGGTGGGAACAAAAAAACAATAGCCTGTCCTGGAGGGAGGCCACTTTTTAAATATCCAAGAAAAGTAGATTGGAGTTATGCAAATGGAACCCACCCAAACCTCTGAGGCAAAGTGAAAAAAGATGAGAAAATCATTTATGAGAGAAAAGAGATGCAATGATACAATCATGATTTCACAGGCTCTGCATATCCAAGCACAAAATGAGCCAGGCAGACCAACAGCCTTGAAAAGATACTTCATGATATAATGGTTTCAGCTGTAGAACAACATGGAGATATGGAACACATAATTTATTAAGAGACTAATAGGAAATTAGTCAAGATCATATTATCCATTTGTATTGTAAAATAAATATTAAATTTTATTGACATGTTCACTGTAAAGTGTGCTCCAATAAAAGCAATTTCTTTCTTTGCTGGTGCAGTGATTTAATTTATATCATTGGGTTTAATCCACTTAATAGAGAATCCATTACACAATTAAGCTGTTACCAAACATGGATGGAGTTACCTTTTAATTTAAATGGACATTCAATATTGAAAATAATTTTATTTGGAATCGGATTATTCTGTGTGTGAAAAACTGGCTATGTAGCCAATATTAAATCCATGTAAGGAGATATGGCACATAGAAAGATGAAGATATGAACAGGCTTAATAGAATGAGTGTGCAACAATGCTGATGATATTCATTTTTATTAATTAATAGCGCTGAATGTGGGGCTGGATCAGCCCAAAAGACAAATGTTTATTCTAAATTTCACACCAAGGAATTTACAGAAATATTTCAAATCAAACTTGATAAGGTTTGCTAAATTATTAATGATTAGTTAGTGCATATTGTTAAATGTTTATTGCTCTTCACAGTATAAAAAAGCCTCCTTTTTTAAGTTTAGAACAAGTTAAATCCTTTGGTACATTAAAATTAGATTGACAGATCATAAACTTTCTTGTGCATAACAACTGCTATACATATTCAGCATAAAAGATGAACATTCTTTAAAACTGCATGACTAATAATCAATGCTAAAATTATTCCCAAAAACATGGGAAAGGATTTCCAAAGATCAAGATAAATGGGTTCATTAAATACCTTCCACCATTCAAAGATGTCCCTCCTGTTATGAAGAATGACCCAGTCCTAACCAAGGGCAATAGACTGCAACAATGTTTTCCAGTACTTGGTTCCAAAATTATGTTTTTTCACTATTCCTTTAAAAAAAATCTTCCGTTACTAGTTCTAAGCCTTGAACCAAACCAACAAACTCCAAGATCCAAAATTCACATTGAATAACATTTGATTGAGCATTTAAAAAATTAGAATAAAGTACAAAGGTACAAAACTGTGTACTGTGAGGAATGAATAAATCACCCATATCATATATATTGTGGTTTTTGTGTCTTGCAAAAAGTATAATTCCTTCATAATTTCCTCACCTGTTGTGAACCCTCACCCAAACCTGTGTGAATGACTTTCATCTATGTAACACAAAAGAAGATGTTAGGCAGAATGCAAGTATCAGACAATTTACTTATGTTGCATATTTATTGTTTACAGTCCGCCTAACATATTTTGTGTTCCATGAAAGAAAGAAAGTCATATGGGTTTGCAACAAAATGAGGGTGAGGAAATGTTGACATCATTTAAATTTTTGATGAACCAACCTCAGAACTCATAATAGGTCTGTCTTGAAAGGTTTTGTCACCAAAATTCTGATTCTTTATGGGGATTCTGAATGCAATTTTTACTAACAGAATTGTACTGTATCATAGCAACATGATCAAACAAGAAGTCGGAATGTTGTCTGGATTTTCCAGTACCCAGACATTGGCCCTGTTATGCCAAGTTACTAACAAGAGTTTACCTTCTCCTTTGGAATGATCGAAAGTGCATTGCATCAGCTGTGATGAGAGCAATTCAAAGATTTAATTTTCCCTCTACGCAAGGGCGTAGCAGCTGCGGGGGACGTGGGGGACACGTCCCCCACAGATGATTTTGTCCCCCGCACTTTTTCAAGCTAAACCCATACCAAGTCCAAATGGGGGATTTGTATACAGTATTCTTTGCATTTTGTTACTTTGGGCTGATTAAGCTACCATCCATCCAATCACAGGTGAGTTTCATTAGACAGAACAACCCTTACATAATTAGGTTTGGATTAGATTAGATTCAACTTTATTGTCATTGTGCAGAGTACAGAGCCGTTGACCATAACAGTGCAAGCGGCATCAAGAGGTAGAAATTATGTGCAGAGAACCGTGCACAGGAATGTGCAAAATCATATGCAAGAATATAAGGAGGCAACATTGTTAATGTACAGTGTAGAGACAGGTTATTGTACAGTACAGGTTTTTTTTTTTTTTTACATTTTACAAGTATTAAGTGGTCTGAGTGGGATGTAGTGTTTGGTGCCTGAGTTTAGAGTTCAGTAGGCTGACAGCTAAGAGAAAAAATACTGTTCCTGAGTCTGCTGGTATGACAACGAAGATTCCTATAGTGTCTCCCTGATGGGAGATGAGTAAACAGACCGTCAGTCAATAGGCCGTCAGTCAGACAGTCTAATCAACGCGGCTCCGTTCATTTCTACAAAGTTGCTTTCAACAATGCTCATTTGTCCATGTTTTTTATCGGCATTGATGTTGATCATTATTAATAATCTAGAGATGAGGAACACACAAACAATAGTTATTTATCAGCATATCATTCTTGATTACAATACTTCTTTTCAGCACACATTGCAAGTGGAGTTTATGTCAGAGCCTGTGTCTTCATTAAGTTATTATTTTTTAATTATGTTTGTGAGGTAAGATTTTGTTTGGTTCTTTTTGCCAATTTAAGCAGATTACTAGATCTTTGTTAAATATATAAAGCTATTACAATATCAGCACTTTATTTTTACCTCTATGTTTGTGTCCAGTAGGAACATTGTAGGAAAAAAGATAGATCTGCTGCGTTCTTAGAACATTTATGCATTTTGCTGAAGTAAATAGATATGAAGACACGCTTTTTTTATAAATGTTATTAATACTCATTCTAATAATTATAAGACTGTTATTGTTGTCTTTTGATAAAAGTCATGCTCAGCAGCTTACAAACTGCAGGGAAATAATAGATTTCATTGTTCTTATAATGCTTAGAACCTCTACTAAAGTCTCTTTGTAGGTTTGTAGACATACAAATGTTAGCGTAACTATGCTACTAACTTAACGAAATTTTTCAGTAGCTTGACCGTAGCTCAGCTGCTTTTAAAACCGAGTGGCTTTTCCAGTACCAAACTACTTTTTCCAGCAAGTAGCAGTGTAGCGTGACCAAACACTACATCATGTTGGTCAGATTATAACTAATAGACTTCCTTATTGCGTAGAAGCCAAACTTTTACCGACAAAACATCAGACGATCTGGCAGCATATTTCTGTCTGCTGATCAGAATCATGCAGATTCGTCTTCTTCTTTTGTAATGGTAGATAACAAACAAAAAGAGTGAATTACCGCCATCTGCTGAGAGCTAATTACAGCTCACTTGGATAAGAGAGATTGTCTGATGGTTATGGAAAAAGAGCAACCACAGTTTGATTATCTTTACAAGACGTACAGGGGCAGGTAAATCTGAAAATGATAAAAGAACACCATTTTATTCTTCTATGTAACAAAGAATGTTTCAGACACTTTGTTCTTAATAGATCAAACAACAGCATATTTACCTTTACTGTTTTAAATAAAATAATTCAAAAAGTTATTATAGCCTTTTGAGGGATTTTGTTTCTGTTCTAAATATGTTTATTTCGCTTCTCATCATCTGTGAGTTACTGGGAGCAGCGAGTGAATTATTATTATAATATTTATAAATATACGGTATATATTATTATTATAATAACTATCATAATATTTGATTTCTCAATTTATTAGCATTTAATTAACTATTATTTTCATATAAAAGAAATAAAATGATTGGTAAAAGAAATAATTTATGGCATGTATTATTATGCAACAATCTAGGATGACCATCCGTCCACTTTTTTTGGACCTGAACAAAGCAAACAAATATTTGTAGAGCAACCACTGTATGTGACCTGTAAAGCTGGCACTTGCATGTCAATGGCAAAAAGTCAGAAAATACAGTGAGCATGAACCCAGGTGAGGGGAGAAACAAGCCCTGAATCTTTATTCACATATTATCCACACTAAATATTATGTGGCAAGAACAAAAAATGCCAGCCCAAGGAGAGTTTGTCATAAAAATATAATATTTAGGGACATATGCTACACCTAGCCACAGCAGGACTGAAAAGTGTGAATTTTCTTAATCGCATCTGATCTTTTTTATTTTATACTGTTGTATTTTATTTTATGGCCATTATTAACTGTAATAATGTTACTATTCATTAAATGTATTAAATATTAAATATACTTAATATATTTAATTAAACAAATTAAATGTATTTCAATGTAGCTAGCTACTTTTTGATAGTAACTTGTAGTGTAGCTAACTACTTTTTCAAAAGAATAGCTTACCTGTAGCTTAATTACTTACAATTATGAGTAGCTTGTAGCTTGTCAAACTACAGTTTCAAAGTAGCTTCCACAACACTGCAAATTTTAAAGGATTACAAAATTATTTTGATCATTGTTGATTCAGTGACTAACTCATTTTAAACAAGACACTCATTTGTCACCACCTTCTGGCATCATCAGAAATGGTCACTGAACAAATCATTAAATTAATCTGAACAAATTTTGGTAAACATAGTCAAAACACTCGAGCCACTTGGATACATTTAAATCCCACAATGCACAAGCACAGAGTAAAAAATAAAATTGCGCACATGCACAATTGTCATTATTGAAATTAAATTATTTACTCAGGACCAGCTTGTGCTCAGTCTGTTATTGTCATGTGTGAAACAGAAGCAGATGTTCCACAAGATGCCCTTTATTTGTGCAGCTAATTTAGAAAAATTTTGCAATTAATGCAATACTTGAATCTTTAAAATACTACAATATACTAAAAACACTAAAATATATATTCCTCTTCATTGTTTTACATCCTTTAAATGAACAGCTCAAAAGAACAACTGCATTTAGCAATTTGAGTCTAGAATCTTTTGCAAGCAATTCACCTGTAAACTGGAGCTCACATGTGCCCATACCTTCAAAAACACTAGGGTAAGTGCTTTGAATTTCAGTAAGCACAGACCAGGGAGCTCTCAAATACCAGCACAGACAAAGTTGAGCTCAAGAACAGTCTACCTATACGATACCTACAACAGGAATAGTTAACTATTAGTAGTGGCTTCACAGTAGAGGTGCTAATACTGTATAAATATTACTTTGCCTTGACTTATCCAAGTCTAATAGTGGTTAACTGTGTCAATCACATTTCTTTGGATTATACACTCTATGCACATGAATGATAGCATATTTCTCAAATTTGCGCCAAACATACCAAAAAATACATCTGGGATTAGTTACTCATGAAGAGGAAATATTGTATTACAGATTGCCAATGTTGCATCTACTTGTAATTTGGCTGAGTTTTTCCCATAGCATACTTCCTCATAGTCACATTGCAAACTGTCAATAACTTATTTCTGCCTTTGAACTTGACATCCAATAGAATGTGCTTGCTTTCATGCAAGACATTTCACATAATTGAGCCTCAGTTTTGGAAAAGAAGCAAATAAATAAGTTTCACTTACTGCAGCAACAGAATACTGTACAATGAAATAAAGCTGTGCTACTGAGTCCAGTAAATATAAAGCCCATGCATCAAATTCCCTTCAATAGATTAACCACAAAATCAAATGACTCATTCTTAATCATAAATCAAAGCAGATAGTAAACATAGCTTTCCTCTACTTAAGTATACCAATGATTAACCATAATTTATGAAAGGTTACAAGTGATAATGTATCGCAAAAGTAAGGAGACTTCTGATATGGTGGCAGGTGTGTCCTAGTCAATATAACGCATTAGCAATAAGTTTAGTTTTGAAACTGTTACTCTGCAGCATGTACTGTATATTCAGTCAAATTTAAAACCCTGGAAATACTCAATTGAATTTTGTGGAACTTCTTAGAACTATAAAGAAGCTAAAGGTCAGACTGCAAAGATTAAATCTAAGCCTCAAAACAATCTAAAAAATGAGGTCAAAAACACTTAAGGTAATGCAGGTACAGGTAACTAAACAGCATTCCGATATTTATTTTATAATTACTAGGCATGCAGCATTCATAACCTCAGATTATTTGAGAGACTACTTGGATTATTGGCACCTTTATAAATGAATTTGACACATATATTTGCAAGTCCATTTTTAATCATTTAGTGATGGGAAAAAGGTGATTGAAAATGGTGACCAGTCATAGCACCTAAAATATTTATAACTTTTTAAATATATTTTTTAATGTTGATCAAAAAACTCATGGAAATGTATGACCCTAAAATAAATGTGTCTCACCAGCAAGATAAGGCAAATGTCCTGCAGAGCAAAGAGGGTTGGAGGTGAACAACTTTCATTTTTACACATGCATTTAAAGCCTTCTTGCTATCAAATGTTCTTCAGGTGGACCAAGGAATGATCATAATCTTCCTTTAACCTTGTCAAGTGTACAATATCATATTTAAATGCAATGCAATGCTCACCTCACGCAATGGTTCACTTAAAGGCAAGGAGTGGACGCGCTCACTGATGCTGTTGTAAAGGCTGTGCGTCCTTTGCATTTCATTTGCGCGAGTAAATATTTCCCAGCATTTCCCTTCCCAATGGCTTATCTCCAATTGTACAGCATGTATAAAACAGAAAGCCTACCAAATCTAGGAAAACTCTCCTCACAAAATATAGCCAATGCATCTGTCAGCAACACGCATCTATAGGCTACTTAATTGCCCGCATACAAGTTCAAATGTCGCGCGGTGTTAACAGAAATTTTACTCGTATTTAATGCTTTCTTGATTTGATTGTGAATTAATTACTTGTCAGATTCTGTACAAATATCGTCGTGCAGACAACACGGATTCTCGTGAACATAACATTTTGAGATTGTATGCGTCAATGAAAGTCATCACGTTGTGTAGATTATGTTGGCGAACCTTTGATCAAATCAAATCATTGATCATACCGCTAGATGTAAAAGATCAAAGATGTTTTGATGGAACTTAATCGATTAACGTTAATAAATTAATTATGTAGTCTCAATTTTAAATGTCTTTAAATTTTAAACGTATTTGGCGTCTTACAAATTCTTAAAATCTTGCGGCGTAATCGTACAAAGTCTGAAAGAATGCTGCAACTATGTTATTCGGTCCATCGTCTATTAATATATAAAAACGTGAATATTGTATAGTTATTCTAGTATTATCTGCAGAGAGCATAGCGTTGCAGCAACGAAAAACAAACGCAAATCCCATACACGCTAAATGAATCGCGTCCATGCAAATGCCGTTTACTTACGTTAGACTTCTTCATATGGAACGAGAGGAGTAACTTCAATGTGCGCGACACCATAATTTATCTTACTTCGGCGGACAGGAAAAGGGTTCTCTTCATCCCGATGGTACATATCCAAAATCATCATAAAGTAGAATCCAATTCGGGAGGGAAAGAAAGTCACATAAATTTGCGTAAAGATGGTAAGTATCCAGGTGGACGCTTCATAACGCACGGTGGTGGAACTGAAGGCAGCAGAAAGAATTAAGAGGTTTTTTCAACAGCAAAGCCTTTTTATCGTGACTTCAGCGCACTCCCGCCCACCCCGCTTCTCTCGATCGCCTGCTGCCCCGAGTGACGAGTCTCACTACATCCATTTCACAATCACCATCCCAACGTCCAAGCCAGATGCATTTGATGGATTTGTTTCCCTGCTCATTTTCGAAGGAGTAGCCTAAGTTTCTTGTTTGTGGCTTGGCGGATTTGTAGTGGAAAAGACCTTGGCACGGGACTGTTCGCTTGGTGGCATATGGCCTTTGCTGGTTAGCGATTGCTAACATATTTGCATAGCTATTCAAATGAATGTTCATATCATACTTGTTTCGCTTTTCTCTGTCAGAGGTGTGATAGATTTGGTAACACTTAACACTGAGGTAAACAGTGACATCTACAGCAGTAGCAGTATGCTGCTCCTTCCCCCAAATATAGTCCTAGTAGTAACAGACACATTAGAGCACTGCTTTCACAAAAAAGATATGATGCAAATTCTTGCTAATTATTTTTGTTCATTTTAGGTTTCTAAACTCATAAAGAAAGCTAATTAAATATCTGAATTAAAAAATCGACAAGCCCCAGAAATCACACGTACCGAACATCTCAGAGATTTCTCTTTTTGATCTTTTAATCTGGAAAGCATCGCATTCCAATTAACATCTATTAAACGTCTTAAAAAGATCCCATTTACAAACATTCAAAATCATAAACGTTTCAAAGACATCTGGTGAATGTCTTACTGACATCTGAGAGGAAACAAAATATATGAATAGACATATTGCAGATGAGCAAACAACCTAAAAAATATGTCTTCCAGATGTATACACACACAGTATATAGACGTGTGGGAGATGTACGTGTGCTATCAGGGGTAGTGAGCAGCTGTCCGTTCAAAACACTTTGTTAACACAAGAATGCTGGTTTGATATACTATACAGTAGTCAGAAAACGCTGACTGTGCTTCATATACTGGCGTACACAGTTAAGAGAGGCACAGAGAAAAGTTTCGGCTCACAATATGTTTCATTTTGAATGACATTTGTACCACCTTACATTCACCACTATTCATACAGTATCTGACTAATTTTGCCAAAGCAAATGAATGATCCATAGCCTATAGGAGTTTTGCTAACTAATATAAGCCTGTAAATCACAGCAAATTCAACTCAACATCTCAATATATACTCGGATTGTAAACCTACTGTATAACATACAAAATAGTATTTTAATGTACTACTTCTTAACTGAAATTATTTTTAACATCGTACAGAAGCTATCTTGCCACAAAACTAAGAGAAATCAGATTGTTTATGTCGTAGTGCACTTTGCAACCAAATGCAGAAAATACAATTACATTGACTTAAGTGAAAAACTTCAGGGCAATGAAGTGTTGTTTCAAGAAGGCGAGGAATGGAAAATGAATAACTGCATTTGCTCTTCTTGAACTAGCTTGATACCAGGAAACCGCAGGGGCTTTCTTCCTCCTGAGACGTTTCTTTTAACCTCCAAAAATGTATTATTCCCACTCAACCCTTGCTAAGCCTCTTGAACATGTGTAGGGTATTTAACAATGATTATGAGGATATATCTGCTGTTGCAGGGTCACATTACTTATTTTTGTGGATCAGATGCACTCAACTGTAATCTATATCAGTGTTATTATCATAAACGAAAAGTAAAACAAAAACTAAATTACAACATTCTCAATAACTGAAATAAATATAAAATCTTGCAAAAGTGGAAAAGCTGAAAATAAATGAAAATAAATAAATAAATAAATAAATAAATAAATAATCATGACCAAACAAACAAAAAAAAAAAAAAAAAGAAGAAGAAGGGGGAAAAAAAGGCATATTTCACTTATACATACTGTATGTATTGCAAGTATTTTACTAGGTATTTTTAGTGATATACAGTATGCTACTTTATAAGACCAAAGCCTCTCTTAAGCTACTGGGGCATGTTCCCAGTAATAAAGCAAAATATACTGCTCTAAGCAATACCACATGTTGGGAGGGCTAGGGCAGAGTGTTTCCAGAGAGGAGGGGTGTGCAGAAAGAAAAGAGCTGGTATGCATAGTATTGCAGGTAGAACAAACTAACCCAACAGATGCAAAACACAAGTGTGATTTGAAGAAAGGTCTAATCTGCACTCTGTCAGCATCAATCAACATCTGAGACACTTCATGAGATAGTTTAAAAGGTTCTTTGCTGGAGCACAGCCTAATAATATCATCCATTTCTTATTAGCTGCTCTTACGGGTCTGTGAAGAGGAGGAGGGCATGGCCGGGCCGTGAGGATGCACACCAGGCCCTGAATCATTCTAATCAGCCGGGAGGGGAATAAGGACAAGCATGAGATGCCAGCTGAGTAGATAGAGAGAGATGCACGTGTCTGTGTGTGTGCATCAATGCTTCGTTGTACTGTTTGAAATTAAAGTCCTGTTAATTGTTTACTCTGGTTCCCGCTTTCTCCTTGGTAGGGAAGGCAGAGTCTGCCACAGGGTCTTTTTTTTAGCAAAAATATATCTGGTCAAGCTGTTGCCCACAAATGCTAAGAAATGTGTAATAAGACAGTAAAAAAAACATTCTTCATTTACATCATGTAATGTAAGGGGAAAACGAATGACAACAGCAGCATTGTAACTGCCTAGAATATGTTTGCTTGGATTTCCTCAAAAATGAGGCCCCGCTGGATATCAAAATGAAACCATAATGACATTTTCTCTCTTAAACAACATAGCAGAGCCCATACGGGAGGAAAACAAAATTACATATCTTGTACACAGCAATGAGATTAAATGAACAGCAAATGGAGACTTGCTTAATGATTCCCCTTGGACCCCAATTTTCTCACGTGTCTCCTCGAGAATTTCTTAAGAAATCTCAAAAATGTGTCAAACTGTGCACAGATCTGCAATCGAAAGTCAGAGATTTCAATATGAACAAAAACATTTCCCATGCCACCCACAGTCATTACTCTCACTGAATGACAACAATTTCATTTGTCAATATTTATTTCTCCTAAGGAATTTTTGGAAAACTTTTCAGACAGTTGAAACTTACATCTAATTGGGAACTCAATTAAGTCTCTGGAACTACCTCCGAGCAATAAAACATTCCCCTGGGAGAATCCCCAAATGAAACATCAGTTTTTACTCACACTGAGTGATGGCACATTGTCTCACCTTCATTTTAATAAAAAATAATCTTGCTGAAGTGTTTTTTGCATTGCTTTCATTTTATAACACTTTGGACAACAGCATGTCAGATATGTTTTGGTTTATATGATCTGAAAAGAAGTCAGAAGTGTTCAGCTTGATTTCCCATCCCTATCATGCCTGGCACCAGCATATACCACAGATCATAAACAACTTTAATGACTCTGTCTCCAGAGAAAAAGGGTTTATAGCTGGCAGATTAGAGATTTGAGGTGGGATTGCTGGGGTTGTACATTGCACGAGACATGCTGGTACAGTTATTGCCCATTATACTGTTACAGGCTTGGAAATATTGTTTGGTCTGTGCATAATTCAATCAGCCAAACAGCGTCAGAATTGACTCATGTCACAATATGGCCAAAGGTATATAGACACAGATTACTGACAGTTACTTAGTCAATAATACATTTAAAATTTTAATTGTGTTAAAATGTATGTTTGTATATAATTTGCATGTGACAATGAAAAAGGAGGAAACCTTGTTAAACATTCTGTGAAATGTTTTCGAGAGTAACTTGTGATGTGATAACTCTGCCTATAAAGAAAGAAGTGAGGTAAACTGATTACAATTCTAGAGAAGTAATTAGTAATTGATAGTAAATCATGAAAGGAGGACTGATTTTCACTTCAAGCAAATTGGTAAGTGCTTTTTGCATTGCTATAGCAACAATCAGGAGTTGTATTTACAATCTAAGTGTAAATGAGGCTGATGGAGCATTCAGTGTCGCATCAAGTTTTGAAAAGTAGTGCTGCATTCCATTCAACTTGGAAAGTCGGATTTTACAACTTCCTACTAGGAAAAGTGCAATGGAATGCATTTTGAAGTCAGAATTGTAGGCTCGTGCAGAAATTCTCAACTCTGATTTCGCCAAGATGCAGGGGCATAATGTCACACAAACATGTCGACACTCAGAGAGATATACAAAGTAAGTGATAAACATTCACTTAATTAAGTAACATAAATAAATGAGTTTGTTTCCACATTAGATGATATTGAAGCTTGTTAAACAAACACTTGCAGAAACAGGTGTATAAAACATTATAATCTCTTTTGATAATCGTATGGTACACCTGATGCACAAATGCTAGCGCTGCAGCATTGTTTATCAGTTGGGTTGCTAGGAAACATCTTTAAAGAGAGTCAAATCCCTGCTAAGCTAATGGGAGCAGGGAATGGATTGCATTTATGGTTGGAGATATCAAGTAGCAATATCCCATATCCAACTTGCATGGAAAGCAGCATAACCGTGTACCCTGAGGAAACAAAATGTATTGCAAGCAACATTTAAATCACAAATATTTTTAGTTCTGAGTTCGTGGGCAATGGCGGAGTCAGGAGACAATGAAACAGGTTCAAGTCCACTGTTTATTTTTTCTCGTCGCACACTCTTTAGATTCTTTAACACCGTCAACTTTTCAGTCTCGTTGCACACTCTTTAAATTCTTTAACACCGTCAACTTTTAAATCTCGTTGCACACTCTTTAGATTCTTTAACACTGTCAACTTTTCAGGTACATGAGTTCACACCACTCTTGTGTCACTTTCTCTCCCCCACACTGACACTCTGGCATGCCTCATCAGTAATCACAACCCTGGTGACGAGCCTTACCACTCTCCCTCTCCTGCAGACAGACACATGACCATGCCCCCCCTACTGCCAACACAGGCTGGAGCAACATCTGGCCTGCCTACTCCCCGCCCCCATTTCTGGAGAGAAAGTCAGCCAAAACCATCTGCGCCCCCTGGTCTGTGGATCACCTTGAATTTAAAGGGCTGAAGAGCCAGATACCAACAGGTGATCCACGCGTTAGTATCCTTCATGAGGTGGAGCCATTGCAGAAGAGCGTGATAGGAACAGATGATGAAGGCCCACCCCAGCAGGTTGTAGCAGAGGGTAAGAACAGCCCACTTAATCGCAAGACACTCCTTCTAGATGGTACTATACTTTGTATACTTGAAGGAGAGCTTGCGAATAACAAACAGTACCAGCTTTTCCTCCCCTCCCACCGCCTGTCACAGAGCTCTCAGGACAGCCCTAAGATGTTGCATATGCCGCAGCCAGTCATTAGTATAAATGATAATATCGTATAGATATGCGGCAGCATATGCCATATGCGGACTGAGGATCTAGTCCATGAGGTGCTAAAACGTGGCCGGAGCCCCGAACCAACTGAACGGAAGCATCACGAATTGGTGTAATCCGAACAGTGTGGATAAAGCAGCTTATTCTCAGGAAATTGGAGTTAAAGGAATCTGCCACTAACCCTTTGTTAGGTCCAGCATCAAGTAAAATTGAGCCACGCCCAACTGATCAAGTAACTCGTCAATTTGTGGCATTGAATAAGCATCAAATTTGGACACCGCATTCACATTCCAGTAGACAGCACAGAACTGGACTGAGCTATCGCTCTTTGTTACCAGAACTACCGTGCTGGCCCAATCGCTGTGTGACTCTTGTATTACACCCATCTCAAGCATTGCCTCTAATTCTTCCTGAACAACCTTTTTCTTGTGTTCAGGAAGACGATAGGGGTGGCTATGAACCACCACCCCTGGGGTGGTCTCAATATGGTGCTCTACAAGGTTCAAGTAACCGAGAAGGGGTGAAAACACGTCCGCGAATTGCGGAAAGTAGCATGAGCCTCCATATGCGGTGTTCATGTGGACCTACTAAGTAGTGGTACTTGGGCATTCCAAACTGGGAGAAAAGGGGATCAAAATTAATGTATTGAATTTGGTTCTTACTATTCGAAGATTCTTCCTCCCAAGCTTCCTGTATGACATTGAGCACGCCGCATGTCTGATGCCCATACAGTAGCTCAAATGGGAAAAACCCTGTGGAGGCTTGCGGGACCTCTCGTACAGCAAAAAACACTTATCCCAATTTTTATAGTCTTAGTGTACAAACTTACGAATAATGTTTTTCAAGGTCTTATTAAATCGTTCGACCAACCCGTCGGTTTGCGGGTGATAAACACTGGTGTGAATTGATTTAATGCCTAATAATTCATTGGGTTATAGTGAGCCACCTGAAAGTGTGTTTCCCAATGGTTCTTTGGTACTAATAGTTTTCTTTGGTCTGAGTGTCCTACATAACTCGATACAACAACTCTTTAATATTGAAAAAGTACGGATATGTGAGTGCGACATTAGGCTGGAGCTGTTGACCATCTATTACTTTGACCAGGTTAAAGGCATGCTTTAGGAATTCAAGCATGTTCAAAAGAGTACTGAAAATTAATACTCAAGTAAAAGTACTGTTACATCTTAAAAAATGGAGTATGAGTAGAGTAAAAATACCTGTCCTAAAATCTACTTAAGTAAGAGTAAAAGATGTAGCTCATTTAAAAGCACTCGTGAATAGTGAGTATTGAGTACTGAGTTGCGAAAGCTATGCCACTTTAAATTTAAAAACTCGATGCAGCAATTTAAAAATTTAGCACACATACTGTAATTTACATTTCTTTTTATGCCTGTTTGCCAGAAAGAATACAAAATATAGGTATTTTATAGGTGTTTGTGATTGACAACATTTAAAATACATCACTTATCTATGATACTGTAAACACTATATGAATCTGATTTAAAAAATAAATAAAAGGGCGACATGATTGCAGAAATTAAAAGATGAAAAAGGTATTTTCAATATCATAAAGTATGAAACAATTACATTAAAATAAGTTTATGTGTAGAGTCTAAATGTTCCATAATGCCGACAGAGAGAGTTACTGTTGCACATAAAACATGTTCAAAACAATGCAAGGAATGCAAAAAAATACCAAATATGAAAACCCACAAAAAAAGCAGGGTCACTTGGTGCGTTATGTCCCGCACAATAGAGGGGGTAGAGCAGTGGTTTGGTACAGGGGCCACATCGGGCTTCAAAGGAATAATTCACATAAAAATGAAAATTCTCATCATTTAGTCACCCTTATGCCATCCCAGATGTGTATGACTTTCTTCAGCAGAACACAAATTAAGATTTTTAGAAGAATATCTCAGCTCTTTTGGTTCATACAATTCAAGTGAATGGGTGCCAAAATTATGAAGCACCAAAAATCACACAAGTCAGCATGAAAGTAGCCTAATCCATGTGACTCCAGTGGTTAAATCCATGTGTTCAGAAGCGATATGATAGGTTGGGTGAGAAACAGATCAGTATTTAAGTAAATCTTTGCTATAAAGTCTCTGTAATGCTTGAGCAACGAGGCAGACGAGGAGATGCGGATCCAAACGCAGTTTAAACTTTATTTAATTAACAAACAGGTAAACACAAAGGAACAACCCACAATGGGGAAATCAAACATAAAAACTGCTAACTAAACACGATGTAAACAAACAGAGGACTCGGGAAGGAAACACACACCAGGCTGACATCAAACAACGATAGACAAGGACTGAACAAAGAAACAGGGTAAAAATACATAAACATGGGAAAAAGGGGCCAATGAACGAACAGAACTCAAACAAGATAACAAGGTGATTAACAGAAGCAAAAGGCAAACTAATGAGGACAGGTGAAAACAATGACAGAAAACACGAACGCTAACAAAGAGACTATGGAGTTACATAAGGGACTAAAGTGAAAACTAAGAAATGCAAAAGTGACAAAAATGGCAAACAAAAGGGCAACAGTGAAACAAGACAGGGTATACATAACAGAGCCCCCCCTCAAAGGATTGGCTTCCAGACGATCCTAGAAGACAAAAAACAAAAGACAAAAACCCACAAAAGCAACATGAGGGCACCAGGGGCAAACAGACAGTCCAAGTGGGCACATGGGCAGACAGACAGACCCAGGGGGACACAATGGGCAGGCAGGAAGTCCGGGGGGCACAGAGGGCAAGACAGGCAGGTCATGGAGGTGCAAGGGGCAGACAGGAAGTCCAAGGGGGAAATGAGACAGTCCACAGGGGCACAAAGGGAGATGAGACAGTCCACGGGGGCACAAGGGACAATTAGGCAGTCCATGGGGGCACAAAGGGACAGGTTTCGATGGTCTGGGAGCTGGCCACCAGGCAAGGGTAGGTGCAGGAGGCCTAGGAGCTGCCCACAGGGCAAGGACAGGTTTAGGGGACCTGGGAGGAGGCCACTGGACAGGGACTGGGTCAGGAGGCCGGGGGGGAGGCCTCAGGATGGGAACAGGGTCAGGAGGCCTGGGTGGAGGCCACAGGACAGGGACTGGGTCAGGGGGCCTGGGAAGAGGCCACGGGACTGGGACTGGGTCAGGAGGTCTGGGGAGAGGCCACAGGACAGGGACTGGGTCAGGGGGCCTGGGAAGAGGCCACAGGACGGGAACAGGGTCAGAAGCCCTGGGAGGAGGCCACAGGACAGGGACCGGGTCAGGAGGCCTGGGAGGAGGCCACAGGATAGAGGCCGGCTTTGGTGGCCTGGGAGGTGGTCGTGGGCCAAGGGCCGGTTCAGGGGACCTGGGAGGTGATCACAGGACAGAGGCCGGTTTTGGTGGCCTAGGAGATGGAGTGGCCACAGGGGAGGCCGGCGGAGCCAAGGAGGACCTCTGAGGCGGAGCCGAGGGAGGTGATGGCTCAGAAGGCCCAGAAGGCGGAGCTGAGGGAGGCTCAGGAGGTGGAGCTGAAGGAGGCTCAGGAGGCGGAGCCGAGGTAGGCGGCGCCGTGGGAGGCTTTAGGAACGGAGACCAGAAAGGCTCTGGAGTCTCTGGGGGCAGAGACGTAGGAGGCTCTGAGGGTGGAGCCGTCGAAGGCTTGAGTGGCTCGAGAGGCGGAGCCGTAGAAGGCTCGGGAGGCGGAGCCATAGGAGGCTCAGGAGGCTCTGAGGGCGGAGCCATCGAAGGCTTGAGTGGCTCGAGAGGCGGAGCCGTAGGAGGCTCGGGAGGCTCTGAGGGCGGTGCCGTCGAAGGCTTGAGTGGCTCGAGAGGCGGAGCCGTAGGAGGCTCGGGAGGCTCTGAGGGTGGAGCCGTCGAAGGCTTGAGTGGCTCGAGAGGCGGAGCCGTAGGAGGCTCTGGGGGCGGAGCCGCAGGAGGCTCGAGAGGCTCTGGGGGCGGAGCCGTAGGAGGCTCAAGAGGCTCTGGGGGCGGAGCCGTAGGAGGCTCAAGAGGCTCTGGGGGCGGAGCCCTGGAAGGCTCGAGAGGCGGAGCCCTGGGTGGCTCGAGAGGCCTGGAAGGCGGAGCCCTGGAAGGCTCGAGAGGTTCGAGAGGCGGAGCCCTGGGAGGCTTGAGAGGCGGAGCCCCAGGAGGCTCGGGAGGAGGAGCTCTGGAAAGCTCGGGAGGCTTGAGAGATGGAGCCCTGGAAGACTCGAGAGACTCGAGAGGCGGAGCCCTGGGAGGCTCGAGAGGCTTGAGAGGCGGAGCCCTGGAAGGCTCGAGAGGCTTGAGAGGTGGAGCTCTGGGAAGCTCGGAGGGCGGAGCTCTGGAAAGCTCGGGAGGCTTGAGAGACAGAGCCCTGGAAGACTCGAGAGACTTGAGGGGCGGAGCCCTGGGAGGTTCGAGAGGCTTGAGGGGCGGAGCCCTGGTAGGCTTGAGAGGCGGAGCCCTGGAAGGCTCGAGAGGCTTGAGAGGTGGAGCCCTGGGAAGCTCGGGGGCGGAGCTCTGGAAAGCTCGGGAGGCGGAGCTCTGGAAAGCTCAGGAAGCTCGGAAGGCGGGGCTCTGGAAAGCCCAGGAGGCGGAGCTCTGGAAAGCTCAGAAGGCGGAGCTCTGGAAAGCTCAGAAGGCAGAGCTCTGGAAAGCTCGGGAAACTCGGAAGGCGGAGCTCTGGAAAGCTCGGGAAACTCGGAAGGCGGAGCTCTGGAAAGCTCGGGAGGAGGAGCCCTGGAAGACTCGAGAGACTTGAGAGACTTGGGAGGCGGAGCCCTGGTAGGCTCGAGAGGCGGAGCCCTGGAAGGCTCGGGAGGCGCTGGCTCTAGGACGGGCATGACCACTGGCGCTGGCTCTTGGACGGTCCTGGCTACAGGCGCTGGCTCAGGGACGGTCGAGGCTACAGGCGCTGGCTCAGGGACGGTCGAGGCTACAGGCGCTGGCTCAGGGACGGTCGAGGCTACAGGCGCTGGCTCAGGGACGGTCGAGGCTACAGGCGCTGGCTCAGGGACGGTCGAGGCTACAGGCGCTGGCTCAGGGACGGTCGAGGCTACAGGCACTGGCACACTGACGTTTGAGGCTATCGGCACTGGCTCACTGACGTCTGAGGCTACAGGCTCTGGCTGGGTTACCGTGGTATGTGCCGACTTGGGTTCGCCGGGCGCTGAGGGCAGAGCCAAGGGGGGTTTAGGGCATGGGGCTGCGGCAGGCGGAGGATGGAGTGCAGAGACCTCTCCCTTTCTCCTCTTCCTCCGGGCTGATGCGACTGGCGAAGCTGGGATGCTGTTCCTGGTCAGCGTGGCTTCAGGCTCGCTGGCCGTGGTTGACGAGGGCTCAGGCTCGCTGACCGTGGTTGACGAGGGCTCAGGCTCGCTGATGGTAGCTGCTGGTTCGCTCACTGTGACATGCGTGGTCGCTAGCTCGCTCACTGTGACATGCGTGGCCGCTGGCTCACTCACTGTGACAAGCGTGGCCGCTGGCTCGCTCACTGTGACATGCGTGGCTGCTGGCTCGCTCACTGTGACAGGCGTGGGCTGGGAGGCGGAAGCCTGTCTTTTCCTCCTCCTCCGGGCGGACGAAGTGGACTGTGCAGGTTCAAGGGAAGCCACTGGCGTGGGGGGTTGCTCGCTGACAGGTGAGGCTGGTGTGACAGGGAGCGGTGAGCTGCACGCTAGTAGGGTCGTCTCCAGGTAGTCGCGGAGAGTGCAGCCGGGCATTGCCTGTGGCACCCGCTCCCTCAGCGAGGGATTTAAGCTGTCCTTAAAAAAAACCACCAATGCGGAGTCCGGGAAGTCCGTAAAGGTCACCAGGAGGAGAAAGTAGAGAGCGTGGTCTACCAAAGGCTGGTCTTCTTGCCGCAAGTTGAGCAGCCGGCATTTGGCCCATATAGCTGCTGGATCCATGTGTGTTCTATCGTTCTATAACGCTTGAGCAACGAGGCAGACGAGGAGATGCGGATCCAAACGCAGTTTAAACTTTATTTAATTAACAAACAGGTAAACACAAAGGAACAACCTATAATGGGGAAATCAAACATAAAAACTGCTAACTAAACACGATGTAAACAAACAGAGGACTCGGGAAGGAAACACACACCAGGCTGACATCAAACAACGATAGACAAGGACTGAACAAAGAAACAGGGTAAAAATACATAAACATGGGAAAAAGGGGCCAATGAACGAACAGAACTCAAACAATATAACAAGGTGATTAACAGAAGCAAAAGGCAAACTAATGAGGACAGGTGAAAACAATGACAGAAAACACGAACGCTAACAAAGAGACTATGGAGTTACATAAGGGACTAAAGTGAAAACTAAGAAATGCAAAAGTGACAAAAATGGCAAACAAAAGGGCAGCAGTGAAACAAGACAGGGTATACATAACAGTCTCCTCACTGCTCAATCAATCTCCACTTTAACTTTCACATTTTTCTTCTTTTGTTTTTGGTGATTCACATTCTTCATGCATATCACCATCCTGGGCAGAGAGAAGAATTTCTAGCAAAAATGTACTTATTGATCTGTTTCTCACCCACACCTATCATGTCACTTCTGAAGACATGGATTTAACGACTGGAGTCGTAAGGATTACTTTTTTTGATGTGCTTTTTGGTGCATAACATTTTTGGCATCCATTCACATGTATTGTATGGGCCTACAGAGCTGAAATATTCTTCTACATATCTTAATTGGTTTTCTACTGAAGAAAGAAAGTCATACAAATTTAGAGTGAACTATTTCTTTAAGTAGCACATGGGGGGCAACATTGTACTCTTTTTGAGATACATTGTTCCACATTGATTTAGTTCTTGTGTCTTTTAAGTTTGTGACTGGTGGAATGTTCTGTCTGAAGTATTGCTCTACGAAGGTTGATACTTTTCTATCAGGCATTAGAAAAAAACTTGATAAAGGCTAAGCAAAATTATACATTATTTTATCATCTCTACTTTCCTAGTAATCTATTATACAAATGAACACTCTCTACATCAGGGGTCGGTATTATAAAAAAGAAATATATATTATAAAAAAAATATCACTGTTTTATTCTATTACATGAATACTTTTAAAGCTACTCAAGTTATTCAGCCAAAAGCAGAGAGTGGTTTTCTCGTTTCCTTGTTATTGTTGTTTGATTAATAGCCTTTATATGACATAGCCTACTAGACAGTGCTCAATTCGGTTACTTGCACACTTCAAGTCAAACATCTTGATGCAAATACGCTTTTTGTTCCACTGTTTACGCTCACTTTAGATGAAACCGACTACCTTTACATTAATGTCTCATCAAGATGGGCAATGGCGGAATTATGAAGTGTGTTTGATCATTTAGGCGTGAACCAGCAATAGCGCTCAAACATTAGCCAAGCAGCCACATATCAATCAAACAGCACACAGCTACAGACGTCAGGAAATAAAAAGTCAATCTTTTATATTTGATCTAGATCAACCAACCAGTGGTTGTCTTGCTATCGTGGTCAATGTAATGAACACCCCTGTTCTAGATGTAGATCATAGGCTAAGTGTAGAAAATTACTCAAAAGTGTATCATCAATATTGATCTCTCAGATTTTTTTTTCAGATAAACCTCAAGACTGTCACATCAACCCAATAATCTCAGTGATAGATAGCTAATTTACAGGCTAGATTATTGGCACACAGAATCTAGTAAGCAGAAATATGAAATTTACCTCTGCATGTTTCTTAAAATTAGAGGCCGTATTAATGCTGATATCTGGCTTGAGCAAGTTCATTCTGGTTGACGCAATCATGCAATTGGCCTTTTTCACTGCGAAAAGCCCTTTCAGGTGTTGAACTGTGCTTGAGGCATCTTCCAAAGTTGATGCCAGATCTGCAGCTGCGGTTCAAGTGTGTGATTTGATTTGACGGGAGTCACTAGACTCTCTCTAGCCAAGCACATTGATAGATATAAATAAAATCAGGACGCAGACGGTGGGAAAATAGAGCAGTAAAAGTACAGTTACAGCACTTAAAATGAACTCAAGTAAAAGTAAAAGTATAAAAAAAATTATCTACTTAAAAAAGTACAATTCCTGGGAAAAACAACGTAAGTATAGTAACGTATTTGTAATTCATTACTTTACACCCCTGCTCCTCACATCACTGCTTCAGAGGGTAATCCTCCTCAGGGAAGCACCTGAGTATGGGAATTCCCTCGTCTGCATCATCATGACACAGAGAAGACGTCAATGGCCCCGGAACTACCTCTCCAGCCATCGCGTTGTACATCACACATCGCGATACCACTTTACAGGACCCATCCACACACATTACCCCTCAATACATTTTTTAACTCAGGCCAATTGGGTCGTAGAATTAGTGGATGGTGAGGCGGGAAAAAGGTAAAATTTCAACTTTGATTTAAAGATCTCAGTTGAAGGGGAGGACCTGATGTGAATATGGAGATCATACCATAACTTGGGGGCAATCACAGAAAAGGCTCGATCACCTTTAGATTTCTGTCTAGACCTTGGAACTGCTAAAAGCATTTGGTTGCACGATCGCAAAATCCTAGAGGAATTATATGGCCTAAGAATGTCATTGATGTACTGTGGAGACTGACCATGTAGTGCTTTAAAATTATATGCCTTTTTCCCCTGAATCGTATTGAAGGGTGAGGGTCAAAATCCCTTGGCTCTTCAGATATATCAATACATATATATATATATATATATATATATATATATATATATATATATATATATATATATATATATATATCCTTTATATCAATATCTATCTGTATTCTGTTGCTTAACTTCTTTAATAAAGTGATGAATTAACTATATGCATGATCACATAATCAATTCTATTTTCTTATGCATAATTGAAATATACTTTGAATCATATGTGTGTTGAATGTTAATTAGTCTCTTTTAGGAACATTCCAGAGTCTCTCTGTCCTGCCCGTCGGCTGAAGGTCTTTTGGGGGATAAGCTTATTTGTGACGCTCTCCAGCCTCTCAGGGAGGGGGTCAGGGGAATGCGTTAAACATGTGTTCCAGATGTATTCTGTGTTTGATTGTTACCTTTCCATGACTAATTATATGGTTTAAAGTCCTATGTAATAACACCTGAATAGTAGAAGTGTGATTTTCTCTTATTATTTCTTTAGGGAAGAAATGTATGTTATTTCAACCCTCTCCTCTGCCCGAGGAGTGAATATTTTATCTCTCTGTTTTGGTTCAAATGGCCTGATAATGTGTGCTCTGGCTCTCTTGTGCCCAGAGAAGAACTGTCGTTCGTCAGTGTTTTGTGTGTGCGTTTGACCTTCTACCTAGGTTTTGAACCAGGGATGCACACCAGGCCGACTCGAAGACGCCCCGCGACCATCTGCGAGGTCACTTCAGACGTAAATCTCGGGCGCGGACGACAAGTGTGCTGATTAATGTTGATAGGCCATTTAACTATCTATATGTTGTGACTTTATGTTCTTTTAGCCAATCAAGAGTAAAATAATGGAATGTACGTCCTTGCAAATGGTATAATTGATGTAAGATTTTGTGTAAGGTACGAGTTAGCTTTCGATCTCCTCATGAGACTTTGTCGTTGGCTCTACCAATTTCACGGCAAACTATTCTTCAGTAAATTTTGATTCTTTAATTGAATTTCTCGACTCCTGGTTTTCTTTCTCCATATCTGGTCCGGGCCATAACTGTTATACCCGTAACAGTATCTCAATAGTAACCACCGGATACTTGTCACCATGATCAATGTCACCATGCACACACCTCACCCTCACCTATTTACTCTAACCCAATTCCCTGCCTTGCACCAAGCATTGGAGGATAGAGCTTTGGAAACAACCCGAATCCACCAAAGCTTGATGTAACGGCCCAGGGTTTCCTACGACACTCGTGGAGGCGGTCTCATCAGCCTGAGGAGGAGAGCGGAGGGAGACAGGGGCGTAGAAGGGACAGGGATTTTTTCTTGTTGCACATTCTTTAGATTCTGTTAAACGCTCTCTCTCCCCCACACTGACGCTCTGGCATGTCTTATCAGGTCTCCCTCCACCATCACTATAATGAGAGACAGGTGTTAGAGTAATCACAATCCAGGTGACGAGACTTACCACTCTCCCTTTCCCACAGACAGACACATGACCACGCATCCACATGCCACAATCATACTTATATATATTCATATATATTGTAATATATTAATACTGTACCCCCCATCCACATACACACACATGTATAAAATGACTGCAATGCTTCTACTTTCACTGATCTGATTCTCTGATCTGGTGCCTTGTGACCATTATAGTATTGTATATATATTGTATTAATATGCTAAATACATAACTCATGGAAATATTTTTTTTTTTTTATCTGTACACTAATATTAATTTTAGTTTTACTTAAAATATGCTTTACTTGCAAACATTACTTCCTCCCATGGTGAATGATGTTGAGGATATACTTTTATATGAAAAATACTTACCTGGAGACAAAGTGTGCACTGTGCCTTTTGGTATATATTTTCATCACATGATTCACCTGCTTGCTTGCTGGTGTTTTGAATACAGCTTTGCAAAAAATAAAAATAAACTCCCTTTAGCAGCCTCCCTATACTCTTTCTCTTTCTGTCTCATCTTCTTTTTTGTGAAAGGGTGGTACTATTAACAGTGTCAAACACACACAATTTGAACATATACAAGATACACAGCACAATTTGATGCCTGATATGCAGGCGTTGTGTTAATTAACATTATGCAGTTATATTCCAAGGTTACTTAAGTATTATTATAACTTTTAACTATAAACTGCATAGGACTAACATAGGCTTTATATACAGTATGTATGTATAATTTAGTACACCGTAAATTGTAGAAAACAGCTTGCTTCATATATTCAGTTCAGCAACAGTTTAAGGGCTCACTTTATTATTTTTTATCATATACTGTATAACGTATCGGTTACCTAACGTAACCTCGGTTCTCTCTAGATGAGGGAACGAGTATTGCGTAAGCTAGCTTACGCTACGGGAAAGATTCATCTTTTCTGAGATATTGAAGCCAAAAAATTATCCTTAATTTTTGTATCCATTGTCAACGCAGTGTGGCAGCTGCAGACCTTGAGCGGGCTAGCTAGCGAGCTCATAGGTTGCTCTGCGGCAACTGCTGCAGCCTATAGACGAGCTTGGGCGAACTCGCATCCAATGAGAGGCGTCCGCGCGCTCACTGCATCAAAGCCCGCCAAAATGGGCGTGACTAGAGTGCATATAAGCGTAGTTCGTAGGCTGGAACCCTGGTTTTCATTGACTGAAGCGAAAAGTCGCTCGTGGCGCGAGCACGGCCGGCTACGCAATACTCGTTCCCTCATCTAGAGAGAACCGAGGTTACGTTAGGTAACCGATACGTTCTCTTACGAGAGGTTCTCTCGTATTGCGTAAGCTAGCTTACGCTACGGGAACCCATTGTCAACGCCGTGCGCGCCAAGCATCCACTGTATGAGCCCCAGGGAATTAAGGGGGGACCCGGGGAGCCCTTATGAGTGGGGAAATAATATTTGGCCGGCAAGAATGCGGGTCATTGATTGTGTAATACATAAGCACATAGTGGGAAGGGAACGACAGAGCGGCGGTGCCGGTCTGTGTGGAATGTGTCCCATCAGTGCAGCTCACCAGGGGAGCTGTAGCGTATTAAACCGCTAGTAGTTTTGCCTGCAGAGCGGGCACTTCCATATTGTAAAATCTGACAAAGGTGGAGGGGAAGTCCATCCCGCTGCCACACATATGTCGTGAATGGAAATCCCGCTGGACCATGCCCACGAGGATGCCATGCCTCTAGTGGAGTGAGCCCTAATGCCCAACGGGCATGGCAGGTCTTTTGACGCGTATGCAGCAGCAATAGCGTCCACTATCCATCTAGATAGTGTCTGTTTCGAGGCGGCGAGACCTTTGGTGCGCCCTCCGAACGAAACGAAAAGCTGCTCAGAGCGTCTGAAAGCAGCGGAGCGCGCAGTATACAATCTCAGTGCTCTGACCGGGCAAAGGAGATTGGCGTCGCGTTCGCTATCGGGTGCTGGCAGCGCCGATAGGGAAATGACCTGTGCTCTGAAAGGAGTACCGATCACCTTGGGAACATAGCCATGTCTAGGCTTTAAAATGACCTTGGAGTCACTTGGTCCAAACTCAAGACACGCAGCGCTGACAGACAGCGCGTGAAGGTCTCCCACACGTTTGACTGATGACAGGGCAGTCAGAAAAACGGTTTTGAGTGAAAGGTATTTCAAATCCACGGATTGAAGTGGTTCGAAAGGGGGGGCTTTCATAGTTTCGAGAACTATAGAAAGATCCCAGATAGGAACCGATGGGGGGCGCGGGGGTTCATCCTTCTAGCTCCCCTGAGGAAGCGGATGACCAGCTCGTTTTTACCCCATGACTGGCCGTGCAGGGGTTCAGCGAACGCCGCAACGGCCGCCACATACACTTTGAGCGTGGATGGGGATCTGCCCTTATCCAGCAGCTCTTGTAGAAATACGAGCAGCGACGACACCCCACATGTCCGCGGGTCCAGGTCTCTGTCGGTGCACCATTTTGAGAACACAGACCATTTTGACGCATAGAGTCTTCTCGTGGAAGGGGCTCTAGCGTGTATGATGGTGTTTATTACTCCTTCTGGCAGAGCGACGGGTAGTCGTTGATCACCCACGCATGCAGCGCCCAGCGCTCTGGGTGGGGATGCCAGATTGTGCCGCGAGCTTGAGAGAGGAGATCTGCTCTCACTGGGATGGGCCACGGCGCTGTCAGTGACAGCTGCGTAAGCTCCGGGAACCATGTCTGATTCTCCCAACGCGGGGCTATGAGGAGCACCGAGTGACGCGTTTCCCTGATCCTCTGCATTACCTGTGGCAATAGCGAGACGGGAGGGAAGGCGTAAAGCGGGCGTCTGGGCCAGTCCTGGGCCAGCGCGTCCTCGCTTTTCGAGAAAAATATTGGGCAGTGAGAGTTCTCTTTGGACGCAAAGAGGTCTATCTCTGCTCTGCCGAATAGGTGCCATAACGTCTGGACTGTTTGAGCGTGCAGGGACCATTCCCCTGGGGGAATATTGTCTCTGGACAGTCTGTCCGGGCCGTCGTTCAGGTGGCCTGGCACGTGCGTCGCCCTCAGCGAGCGCAGGTGGCACTGGGACCAACTCAGTATGCGTTTCGTCAGATGGAAGAGGTTCCTGGATCTGACACCGCCCTGACGGTTTAGGTAGGATACCACAGATCTGTTGTCCGAACGGACCAGGACGTGGTGACCCTGAATGACCGGGAGAAAGCGCACGAGCGCGTACTCGACCGCTATCATTTCCAGACAATTTATGTGAAGGAGCTTTTCCTGAACTGACCATAGGCCGAAAACCGGAGAGCCCTCGCAGACCGCGCCCCAACCCGTGTTGGACGCGTCTGTCGAGATGACTTTTCGGCGAGATACAGCTCCCATTGTCACTCCCCGCTGATACCATTCGGCCACTGTCCAGGGCTGCAGAGCTGATATACAGGTCTGAGTCACCTTGATGGGCTGGCGGCCTGTGGCCCAAGCCCGGCGAGACGCGCGGGTGTTTAGCCAATGCTGAAGCGGGCGCATGTGCAGTAAACCCAGCTGAAGTACTGCTGCGGCTGAGGCCATGTAACCTAGCACTCTCTGGAATTTCTTCAGAGGCGTGAGGCTGTTCATCTGAAAAGATGCGGCTAGTCGCTGAACACGGCGTGCGCGCTGTGTAGATAAGCGAGCCGTCATTGCCACGGAGTCTAGTTCTATTCCCAGGAAGGAAATGGTCTGACTGGGCTGTAGTGAGCTCTTGGTCCAATTGACTGCAAGACCCAAACTGTTCAGATGGCTGAGGAGAACTGCTCTGTGAGACAGAAGCTCCATATGTGACTGAGCCATAATCAGCCAGTCGTCCAAATAGTTCAGAATTCGCAAACCCTGACTCCGCAGGGGTGCGAGCGCCGCATCCATGCACTTCGTGAAAGTACGGGGTGCTAAGGACAGGCCGAACGGAAGGACGGTGTATTGATAAACCTGGCCGTCGAAGGCGAATCTCAAGAATGGCCTGTGACGGGGATTTATCTGAATCTGAAAGTATGCATCTTTCAGATCGAGAGAAATAAACCAGTCCCCCTGGCGCACATGCGCGAGGAGTTTCCTGATTGTAAGCATTTTGAACGGTCTTTTTGCAAGCACCTTGTTCAAAACCCTGAGATCTAATATGGGTCTGAGGCCGCCGTCTTTCTTGGGAACAAGAAAATAACGGCTGTAAAGCCCCGACTCGCTCAGAGAGGGTGGCACTTTTTCTATGGCCCTTTTGCACAGAAGGCTTGCTATTTCTGAACGAAGCATGCACGCTGCTTCCGTGTTCACAGTGGTTTCGAGCCGCGCTCTGAAGCGAGGAGGGCGGCGATCGAACTGTAGCAAATAGCCCTGTTGTATTGTGCTTAACACCCACTTGGATATCCCTGGAATAGCTTCCCACGCTTTGAAGCGTAACGCTAGAGGGTGAATGGCCAATTCGCTCTGATTGCCGCACACAGAGCGCTGAACAAAATGTGTGAGCGCGTTTAGTGTGTTCATGCATGATTGCTCGCAGACAGCATGAACAGGCTGTTTTGTGAGTGACTTCCCGATTGGAATGAATGGGGAAAGAGTCACATCTGTTACGTGATGCGCAAGCATAGTCATGGGCACGGGACTTACACACAGAGGAATGTTTGCTGGCCGTGTAACAGAGCGGGCAGAGAATGGGCGCGCGCACGCATTTGTGGGCGCCTTCATTGATTCTGACGCTCGAGCGGTTCGTAACCGCTTTATGTGAGCGTGCTCTGGTGGGGACACGAGACATGCAGTGCTTGTGTGCAGAAGTGAACACTGGATTGTGGGCACATTTTCTACACATAGGGCTGGTCGTGTGACAGAGCGGGCAGAGAATGGGCGCGCGCACGCATTTGTGGGCGCCTTCATTGACTCTGACGCTCGAGCGGTTCGTAACCGCTTTATGAGAGCGTGCTCTGATAGGGGCACGGGATGTGTTATGCTTGTGTGTAGGGGCGAACACTGGGTTGTGGGCACTTTTTCTACACATAAGACATGTTTGCTCTTTACAAGATTTATTTGGGTCGCCGTGAAAACGGCGTTTGAGTGCAGGCAAGCGGGCAGTGTCACCGGCTTGTTGGCTGCTAAATTCACCACTGTAGTAGCCTGAGAGAAGGGGACTGACAGGGGGCAAAGCTTTGACGGTGGTCCGGCCGCGGCGGGACTGAGCCGTCGTTTGTTCAACAAAGTTAGGAAGACTTCGGTTGCTCTGGTTTCAGCGTTACCTTAAATCGAGGCCCGCGGGGGCGGCGGTCTGCGGCGGCTGTCTGAGCGCGATCGAGGGCGGCCGCCCTGTCGACGCTGAGAAGTCTGAGTTTGTTGAACTGGGCGCTGTGAAGAGGCTCGTGCAGGAGGCTGGTCACGTGAGCGGCCTGCAGAGGAGCTAGCGCGACGCGGCAGGAAGAGGTTCATGGCTTGGGTGGCTTTCTGGACTTCTGAGAAGCGGTCAACAATGCCACTCACCGCGGAGCCGAAGAGACCGGTCGGAGAGAGCGGTGCGTTGAGGAACGTGGAGCGCTCTGCTTCTCCCATGTCGGCTAGTGTTAGCCATAAGTGTCTCTCGGTCACAGTCAGCGAGGCCATGCACTTCCCTAGAGCTTGGGCTGCAGCTTTGGTAGCGCGAAGGGCGAGGTCTGTCGCGCTTCATAGATCAGTAACAGCCTCTGGGTGCCTGCCTTTCTCATCCCACTCCCGAAGAAGGTCTGCTTGTAGGATCTGTAAAACGGCCATTGAGTGCAGAGCAGATGCGGCTTGGCCGGCGGCGGAATAGGCGCGGCCAACATAGGCGGAAGTCGCTCTGCAGGCCTTAGACGGGAGCACAGGCTTGGAACGCCATCTCGCGGAGGGCGGACAAAGGTGTGCTGCTACCGAGTCCTCGACCGGGGGAATGGATGAGTAGCCTCTCTCAGTGGCGCCGTCCACCGACGCGAGAGAGGTGGAGACGTGGGAACGGGTCCTGGCTGAAAAAGGAGCATTCCACGACTTTGCAAGCTCTGTATGTAATTCCGGCAGGAAGGGAGCGGCCCGGGCCGCGGGTGTAGAGCGGCGATGGCTTTGAAGAAAGCAGCCGTCGAGTCTGTTGGGTGCCTGCTCAGGGGGCGGTGACCACTCGAGCCCGAGGCGGTCGACGGCCTGTGTGAGGAGGCGTGTTAACTCCCCTTCGACTCCGGCGCGGGTCCTGCTGGATTCCTGGGCCGAGGAGGAGGCTTGGGAGCCTGACCACTCCTCGCTGTCCGAAGCCATGATGGAACAGCGGCCCTTATCCTCCGCCTCGTCATCCGAGATGGCAGCAGTGCGGCCGCTCGGCGGCAACTGCGCGTCCCGGGGGGGCGGGGAGGGTGAAAGCGATGCTCGAGGGAGAGGCTCCGGCGAGGCAGTCGCTTCAACCACAGTTTCCGGCAGCCTTTGTGAGCGGCGCTTCTTCCTGCGCGGCTGAAGGTAAGGCGGCGCGGCGGTTTCTGCTTTGAGCGCTTCGAGTCGAGCCCGCAGGGTCGACATCGGTAGCTCCTCACAGAAATCGCATCCGCCCTCAGTGAGGGCGAGCTCTGCGTGCCCCAGTCCCAGGCAGAGAGCGCAGATGATGTGGCGGTCTCCTGTGCTGAGAAGGGCGCGACATGAGGCGCAAGTGGAGCGAGGCATCTTGAAAAAGACGCTCGTACTCTTTTGTGAATAGTTCGTGAGAACTAGCTTGCTGAATAAAAGGATACGTCGTCGGATGGCGTAGCTCGCAGGATGGCTGAAGGTGGCTGAGACGGCCGGCTTCTTCTAGCGCTGTCCACGCTTGCTTGATGCCCCTCGAACGGCGACGCGGCTTCCAGGTCAGCGATGCGAAGAGCTTCGCTGAAGAGATGAAAATCAGGGTTCCAGCCTACGAACTACGCTTATATGCACTCTAGTCACGCCCATTTTGGCGGGCTTTGATGCAGTGAGCGCGCGGACGCCTCTCATTGGATGCGAGTTCGCCCAAGCTCGTCTATAGGCTGCAGCAGTTGCCGCAGAGCAACCTATGAGCTCGCTAGCTAGCCCGCTCAAGGTCTGCAGCTGCCACACTGCGTTGACAATGGATACAAAAATTAAGGATAATTTTTTGGCTTCAATATCTCAGAAAAGATGAATCTTTCCCGTAGCGTAAGCTAGCTTACGCAATACGAGAGAACCTCTCGTAAGAGAACTTTATGCGCATGTTTACGAGAGTGTTTTACTATTCATCATATCTTAATCACTTTGACGCTGTGGATAAAAAGCAAAGTGAATATTTGCAAATATAATTTATTTCTCTAGACAGGCACCTCAGCCCAGGTGGGCAAGTGGCAGTGGCTTTGGCAGCTGAGCCACTCCCCTGTGCACATCCCTGCATTGCATGATTGCACAGGAAATCAAGGGTTTGCTTCTGAATTCTGGTACCTGAATACCATATTTTGCCAAATGATGTCGCCCTGGGTATAAAGGAGGGGGCGTGCATACTGCTCATTCAGATTTTCTCTTCAGAGCCAAGCGGCTGCTATTTAATTGAAAAATAAGCAAGCTGAATTCCCACAGCTTCCATTCACCTCTGCTGTATCCTTACGGCGCATTACAGCGGCAGAGATCGCCCCTGAGCGCTTTGGCAGATCTTCTAAGAGTATATTCTAAAAGAGTATTTTCCACCTAGCACATCGGAAATCTTTTGTGGATGCGTCATGCCCTCATTGCGAGGACATGACCATGGCAACGTTGCGGTCGTGGCTTGCATTCGTAAGAAAGCAAGCCACCCCAGCTGCTCCCTGCCTAGGTTCTTCTACCCACGGGTATGAGGCCAGCGCGGCGAGCACTGGGGGCAATATGGGGACCACAATGGGACCACCTCCGCCAGGTAAATCCGGACCTCCCATTCCCCAGCACACTCGTTTCCCCCTGTTGCTTCCAGATGAGTGTGCCGGATCGTCTCGGGTCGAGTTCGACCTCTTGTTCGGTGCCTGCGAAGGTGATGAATTCTCGAGCGCAGCATCGGAGAGCGGGCTCGTCCAGGCGGATGCAAAAGCCTCGGCCGGGTTTCCCTTTCGGATGAGGTCACCCACTCACACGCTGAAGCGGAAATGACGGATGTGCTTTGTCAGGCTAGAGTGGAACCCTCCGCTCTCCCCTGAACCCTCGTGGCTCGATGATTGGTAACTGGGCTCGTGGCGCTGTTCATAGCCATGCCCCGCCCCAGTTCCTTTCTTCCTGGAAGTGCATGAGGAGCTGACAAGATTGTGGATGCCACCTTTTACTGCCCAGTCCCGATCGTCCGGCTCCCCCGCCCTCACAACCCTCGAGGGTGGGGCGATGTCTCCAGTGGATAAGGTGCTCGCGGTGCACCTATGCCCGCAGAGCACCGCCACCTGGCATGGGCGCCCGAATCTCCCATCTAGCGCCTGTAGGTTTACGTCGTTCCTGGCGGCCAAAGCCTATGGTGCCGCTGGACAAGCCGCCTCCACCCTGCACACCATGGCTCTCCTGCAAGTCCACCAAGCCAAGGTGCTGAAAGAGCTGCACGAGGGTAGATCCTCCCCGGGATTGATGCAGGAACTGTGTGAGGCGACCGCCCTCCGGCGACGAAGGTCATGGCGCGGTCTCTCAGGTGGGCGATGTCCACCTTGTTGGTCCAGGAGCGCCACCTTTGGCTCAACCTGGTTGAGATGAGAGAGGCCGACAAGGCAATGCCCCCATTTCCCAGGCTGGCCTATTCGGCAACACCGTCGAGGACTTTGCCCAGCAGTGAAGCAGCAGACGGAGACCATCCTGCCAAGAAAGCGGCGTGGCTCAAGACCCGTCTCTGTCCGTCTCGCACCGCCGATCCACGCAACACAGTTCAGCTAGTTGTGCCGTTTTTGTAGGGGACCCCTAGTGTCACTACATCGACACAACGTCGAATAAGTGACAGATAGAGAATGTCCTGGTTACTTCC
Source organism: Xyrauchen texanus (assembly GCF_025860055.1). NCBI lineage: Eukaryota > Metazoa > Chordata > Actinopteri > Cypriniformes > Catostomidae > Xyrauchen > Xyrauchen texanus. Next base: position 11,320,894 of record NC_068324.1, read on the forward strand.
GTAACCTCCGTTCCCTGATGGAGGGAACGAGACATTGTGTCCCTCCTGCCACAATGCTGAACCTAACCGCTGAAATTGCCAGGACCTTATTCTCGGCTCTTCAGCACAAAACCTGAATGAGCGGTATGCACGCCCCCTCCTTTATACTCGTATTTCCGGGGGAGTGGCATGCAAATACCACTCACCAATTCCCATTGGCCTTTAATAAAAGATCAGAAGGTGTCTCGGGCTCCCAAGAGTGACCCCTAATGTCACTACATCGACACAGCTTCTCGTTCCCTCCATCAGGGAATAGAGGTTATGGAGGTAACCAGAACAACATCATAATTGATACAATACAGGCATTGAATTTCTAGATAGCCTCCTATCCAACACTTTATTATAAGTAAGGAAACATCTGTGAACAAATTTGGTTACTCACTCCATAGCCTATTTATTAATGCAATACACGTGACTGATGGATATCAATAGACTTCCATCATCTCATTTCAAATTCTGGTGTTTTCTTTGTTCAATGGTGCACAATATCTATTTTCCTATTAAAATCATGGTTAGGTTTAGGTTTGGTTTAGGTGTTAAAATTAGTAAAAGTCATCACACCATTGTTCATTGGTTTGTTTATTTTTCTCTATATGGTGTATAACCTTGAAAAACAGGTATATTTCTTCAAAACAAATGTGTTTCTGGCGTAGCATTCTGACGTGAGTCCTTGGTGTGTTTCCTTTGTGCTGGCACGTATCTTTGCAACTGTGGTGTGCCTAATTAAAATACAGGAGGCATTTCCTACAAAGATACTTTTAATCAGTTATTATATGAATGGTGTCTTGTTCTAATGAGCTGAATGTATGATATCTTTGAAGCTGGTGTTTTCTTTCATCAAGGCCGCCTCATTGTGAGAGTGCACTGAAATGTAGGGCAAAGGTAAAAGGTGTTTCTAGGAGTTGATGTACTCTATCCATGAACTGTAACATGAGGTCAAGATATGAGAGGCTACCTGCAGTATATGAAAGATATATATTTCTTTTTAATAGATAGGCGAGGGATGTCCACCAATATTTAATTAACGAAGTACGTAGAACATATTGGTGGCGAGGGAAAGAGACAAGGCAGTGACCTCGTTATTCAGAGATTGTGGGTAACAAGATAACAAAAAGGTATATAACTGAGAACTTAGGATAATGGAGTCAGAACGGCAGCTGATTGGTCTCAAGTTTGTTGGTGTTCAATAAACTACAACTTTGGCATCTGGAACTCAAGACTCCGAGAGTTTTCTTACAACTTAGAGAGATTCATCGCGATTTTCCACGACATCTATAGGTGTAAAATTGTACATTTTGGCACGAGCCAACTCAGTTTCTTACGATTTCTCCACCTCATTTATTACAACTTGCCATGAGACCGCTTTGAATAAATTACAAAATTACATAAATACTTGAGATGTGATGTTTGCTGAAGCCTGTTGATATGCTGTAGGTGTTAACATCTCGTAATGCTCACTTGCGTAGGACAGCTGTGGTGTTCTACCTTAATTGGATCTCTTACTGGCTCTGTAAACATGCCAAATGTGCAGTCCCATTTAAGGACGCAAGTACCAGCAGGTGGCCGTATGTTCCGCTGCCGATAATTCAATATGACGTACCTTTGGCTAAAGCTGGATCAAGGGACTTATTTGTAGAGGTGCAGGGCATTAGTCGCAACAATGTAGCTCACTGCTGGAGCGACTTCAAAAACCATCCGCTTGGATTAGCATTGATTCTACAGAGTTACAAGTGTGAGGCCTTGAGCAGAGAGGCAGCAGGTCAGGATTATAAACTTGCTACACATGTGCCAATGAACTTGGAACAAGACATTTCTCAACCACACGTAATACAAGCTGTTGAGTATGGCTGTTTTTCAGGTCGATAACATTAGACAGCTTTACGAGTTTGGCATGGTTTTGCACTACATATTATTATTACATGTTGGTGAAGTGTGCAACATAATGGGAAAATAATTCAGTCGATGAACAAAAACATGAAAATATTAAGTTAGAAGAGCATACATTAATATCACCTGTTGTTTTTGTTGTTAAGCTTTGTGAAGGTACAGAATCCACATTGCTAGATCCTTGTTGATAGTGCAGTTTTATTAGTTCCTTAGAATCTGTTGATAGTTTGTCAGCACATGGTAGCTACACAGTATAAAAAGGAACATCAACAACACTGCCATGAAAAAAAAAAGGCATCAGTAATGTAGATTGTGGCATCTTAATTGAACCTATAAACCTCTTGGCAGGTAGGGAACAGACAGACTTACACTAATACACAATGTTCAAGGCCTACCAGACGATTTGTTTCTTAGTCAGCCTATACATCTGTTAATGTAATCCAATCCGAGCAATCCAACTCAGATAAGGAGGCTGAGTTTTAATGCTGTTAGATTTATGCCAGCAATGCTGAGGGTCTGATTACCACTCTGTATTCCTTGGAAGTGTGAACCCAGCAGGAAACCAATAGTTGTATATTAAAGTGAAAATTCTTTCCACACTAAAATCCTGTTGCAGTATGGTGAAAGGAGGATAATTGCCTCCCTCATGGTAAATTTTATTTTATTTTTATTCATGAGTATAAGACAATCAGACAATTTCTTTTTATTGAATGTTGATTGAAAAATCTAATTTATGGAGAAAAAATTTTTAAAAGACAATTTGATTGAAAACATCAAATAAATACATAAAAGGCCCACAGCACACAGTAATGATATAGTGTATAGATACTGTACACTTTTATGTCCCAGATTTCAACTTTTTTTCTTTTTTTTATACGGCATGAAAGTTACATTAAAATTATCTTGGAAACTTTTACCAGGCCTTCGTCATATATTTGTGGTACTTTTTAAAATACCTTTTATATCTAGACTTTACTGTTTTAACTGTGTCCCAGACAAGACTTTTCAATATTAAACTATAAAAATCCATTATAAAAATACAAATTATCACATGTTTAAAACTATTTTAATATAAAATAAATTGTATTTCTTTTAACAACTTAACACTGGCAACTGACTATCAACCGACAGCCTGAATGACAATACAACCACTATACAACCTTATGCATATTTATATATATTATTTTTATTCTATACTGTATATTCTATATTGTGTGTATTGTATACTGTACATTGTATATTATTATTTGTATATTGTGCTGTGTGTAATTATGTGTATATTCGTTTTGTAAATTGTGTTACGTGTAAATCTGATGTCTCATCACTGTCATGACTGCTATGTTGCTTGGAACTGCACCAAAGACTTTCACCCACTATTGCACTTGTGTATATGGTTGAGTGAAAAAGTGATTTGATTTGATATAAACACAAAGACTAAAAATGTCCCACAGCAGTGGGATCATTTCCAACACATTAAACAATTGTGCCACTAACAGATTTTCAGAAGTAACTGTATTTGTTAGCAAGCAAGCCGACAAATGTGTTAATGAAGAGCATGCTTGAAATTAAATATGAGACAGGTGATGTTTGAAGAAAACAAATAGAAATCAATGTAAATATCACCTATTTACAGACTATATTTACTGAGTGTCATTTCCACCGAGCTGTAGGCTTCTTTTGCCAAATTCAGACAAAAGTGTGGTCATTTTATTTAATGGTGTGTATTTAGGAAACATAAAATGTTAGCCATGAAATTAGTCTTAGAAAGACAAAGAATGACAAAAATTGCATAAATATTCTGTGACACAAGTACATAAACTGTTTGACTCTGTTAGTAGACAAACTACTGTAGTGAGAGTGTGAAAAATAGTTTTTTTACCAAACCTCTTCTACCTCTTTTTGTCTGCAGTATTTACATTTTCACAGGTTTAACATATATAGTAATTCTGAATACATTAACTGTATTTTTTACACAGAGATCTCATAGAACCTCATTTATCCTTATTTAATGACAGGCTGCATATCCCAGGGTAATCCCATTCCGTTGCTATTATAATATTTTCATTTGAACATTTCTCTGCATCTTTCCAGGAAGGCCCATATCTTGTTTAATGAAACTATTGAATAATGCTGATGTCCCCAGTCAGTCCAACTGATATCAGCTGAGAGGCCATATGAGTGAGTGTGTTGAAAGAGCCGAAACCAGATGTGTAATGTGGTCCCATGTATTCTGTTTGCAAAGGGTTGTGTATGCTTTTTATGTCTGGGGGCTGTTTGTAAGAATTTCAGCAGAAAATGTATTTACAAGCACATTAATGGCACTTAACAATTAGACTGTCAAATTTGCAGACATGCATGTACAAGGAAGTTATTTCCTTGTAAAGCTCCTGTAGCTAAACTGGTAGACACTAAGGTAATAGGTCAGATTCCCAGGGAACACAAACTGTGCTTTGGAAAAAAAGCCAAGTGAATAAATGTATCAAAATCCTCTCCACCAGCTGTGTGTGCCAACTGCATACTGCAAAACTTTTTTTTTAAGGATTGGGTGTCTTTAAAACCATTCTGCAGGTAAAATGACAAAGTGCCACATGAACTTGAACTCCTTTCATAAAATTCCATTAGGCTTAAAAGGAATTCTACAGAAGGCAAATGGCACAGAAGAATTTTGTGAGTAATTAAGGGTGACTTTGAAAATTGGTGTCTTGAGTTTTACCTTCTTAGTCAAATGTTCTCTTGGAGAGTACAGCAGATATCTGTGGAATTCTCATAGGCATTTAAAACAAATGTTATTGCATAAATTCCTTTGAAAGGGAATGAGAATTGGCAGTGCCATAATTTCATTTGGCTCGGCTCAAATGTCACGCCGACTGTCTTTCTGTTTACAGATTCTTTGACGCAAATGCTCTGGAAAACAGACGGGTCATACGAATGTGAACTAAATATTCTGGCGCCGAAGGGTCCAGGTCCACCACAGATTTAGTGACAAGTGCCTCTCTTTAGTTATCTAATGCACGTTAAAGTTAGAGATCATTTTAGGTCTGTTTTAAACTTTATTGTTTGGTTTTTTCACTAGTTCTGATTTATAGATTGTCCTCATGCTTGGCCATATGTGCAAAACTGTCTGAAATTTAGGCTGATTCTGATTTTTTACGTAATAAGCCTAATTTAGTTTATGTAATTAAAAAAGTGGGCTAAACAATTGCATGAAAAGATTTAGATCATGTAGATTTATGATCATTTGCAGTAATATAGTAACATTAAGTGTTAATCTGAAGGCTTTTCCTAAGGATCTCTGTTCTAAATGTAAATAAAATGTAAACAAATTAACTCAAATAATAGACAATGACCCACCAGGAACTCAATGCCCAATTGCAACCTCGGCGAAAGTGGGCTGAAACGATAAGATGGAGTACATGGAGGGTGGCCCCTAAACCGATGGCACAGTCACCATCAACGGGAAAGACCTGAAGAAAGTGGAACACTTTAAGTACCTTGACTCCACCCTCTTGGCAGAAGGCGATAGCCTCCTTAGACACAAGAGCATGAGTTTAAGCAGCCTGGATGAAGTGGTGCCAGGCCACTGGCGTCCTATGTGACCGACGCATACACATGCACCTCAACACAAATGTCTTCAAGATGGCCGTCTGCTCAGTCGCCCTCTATTGAGCAGAATACTGGCCTGTGACCACCAAGCATGAACAGGAAATGTGCACGTTCAGGTGGACACTGGGACTGACCGACTGGACCACGTTATGAACGAGGAAGTCAGGAAGATCATGGGAGTGGCACCAATCACAGAGAAGATTAGAGAAGCTTGCCTCCGATGGTATGGACTTGTGACCCGAAGCGAGGAGGAGTCAGTGGCGAGGACAGCACCGCGGCTCAGCCCCGACGGAAAACGGCCGTGCGGGCGACCATAGAAGAGGTGGATAGATTTATTTCTGGGATGTCTGTAAACGTGAGTTGCTCCCTCTATTCAAACAAACACATTTATTTATTCACAGGCCTTCTTGTCTTTGAGCTAAACTAAGGAAATAGTTGTGTTTATTTTTGGCACACGCAGTCTTTGAAATTCACAAGTGTGCAAAACAGTATTGAATATAGTAACACATTTGCATATGAGGACACAGCAATATGGTCTTTATTATTTTGGTTTTTTATAGAATATTATTTTTATGTTTTTAAAGGTAGCATCACGGCATCTTATTGAAAAGATTTGACACAGACATGATAGGTATGTTAATATACACACATTTAGGCCTAAATATAAAATTAGTTACTCAATATCATTAGTACCATCATTAAAATCAAGAAACATGACAGGTTTATTTGATTTTAAAAATGCAACAATGTCTTTAAAAAGTTCAAGAATTATATAAAAAAATCAAAGATAGCTTAAAACACCTTCAGAAATAATATATTCTCTCGAATGGGAAAGGAGTTGCAATAATATGTAATTATACTAATTGCATCGGTAATGTTACCAAAGAACTTGAGTTGCCTTATAGTTCTAATTATAACAACACCAAAATTCATAATAACATTTTTAAATGTGTTCCAAGCACATATGTCAGAATCATAATGATATTTCAAATCTGCCTTTTATTAAAGATAAAGAAACACCATTCCTCACAGAACAGGCAGGCAGAAATTAGGGTTGTCAATGGTCCCGTAGTAGCAGGGATGTCCAGTATTTTGGCAGAAATTTAGACATCCTTTATGGGACACCTACTGTTTTGTATTTTAGCGGTGAGATGCTCGAGGGGGGACACCTTTACAATGCTTGAAATGCTCACCCCATATTTGTGTGATGAAAAGTTTGATACTCTAGACAGAATATATATTCTTTAGTAGTACATTTTGTTGTAAATTGCCAGAATTAAATTAATCTGAGTGGGTGGGGTATAAATTAAAAACTTAATGAACAACATTGGTAATTTACCATGGTATTTGCCATTGTTTACTGCAGACAGCGGCAGTTGTGGTACATACCCTTCCGAAATAGGTGCAGCCCTGAGTGTATGCAAGAAAATATCAAACACAACAGCAATTTAATAATAATCTAATCATGAGCTTGGCCCACCCTGGCCCTCCCACCATGGTGCCAGGCATGAACGATGCTCACCTTCTGCCTGGAATGTGCCACTTAAAAACCAACAGTAGGTAGTACAGGACTATAGGTGCATTTACTGTTCCTGTGACTTGATGGGAGAAATGGGAGGTACTGCAGCAGATTGAACCTCTCAACAAAGTTTGTACAAAGTGAAGTATGTTTGGGCCCCTTCATGAACCTTCCTTCAGCTCTTTAGTCCTCTTTCTTCCTCAGTTCCTAAAGAAGAAAACAGCATTGGAAATTTTATCCATACAAAATTATGGATATATATATCATAATTATGGATTATGGACTCTGGCATTGAAGCATGTCTTATAAAGTTATTTAATGCAATTGGAATGTATCATATTTAATTGAATGCCATTTTAGATTTCATAGTCATCTCAATTACAATATAGCTGAAAAATGTACACAATAATAAATTAATAAATAATATATTATGCTGAATAATTCTGATAATTCTCTAGTTTATATAAAGTGTATACAGAACATTAAAAATGCCTTATTGCCTCTAAGACTTCAAATAGCACAGTTAATATTAACAACATTAGACTGAGAAATGTTCTACATAAGATTTGATAGCACAAAGAGAAATTTGAAGCACAAAAGGGAGGCTTATTCTTCTATATACAGGAAATACATTAACATATGCCCATCAAAATAGTATTTTGGCTATATAAAATGCCACATAGACCCATATTCATTAGAGTTTCCTGTTATGATGCCCAGTGTTGTAATTTATTTACATTTACATTTATGCATTTGGCAGATGCTTATATCCAAAGCAACTTACAGTGCAATTATTACAGGGACAATCCCCCTGGAACAACCTGGAGTTAAGTGCCTTGCTCAAGGACACAATGGTGGTGGCCATGGGGTTAGAACCTGTGACCTTCTGATTAACAGCCCTGTGCTTTAGCCACTACGCCACCACCACTCCAATTTATGTTTAGAGTATGGCTCTGGATAGTCTAAATAAGTTTTTTTTAACTGGGCAGCAGGTGATTTTTATCCCCAAAATGTATTGTATAAGTCTGTAATAAAGAATGTGTTCATTTAAATAAAATGTTTAATGCAATCCTTTTTAGTTCATCCAAAAGTAACACTTCCTCCTGTTGGACATCGCAGAACAGCGATTGTATCGCTTTAGAAAACAGTGATTAATGTTTAGAAAACTAGTCCAGTCATACTGAGCCTTTATGCACTTTTTTTGAGCTTGGAAGTTTTGGGACCCATTGACTTGTATTGTATGGACAAACACACATCATAATATCCTTTACGGCATTAACGAAGAGAGAATGATCCTCGTTTAGATTAAATATTTTTTAAATTCCTTTTCCACGTAACACTTTAATAATTTCCTTTGGCTTAAGTACACTCAAAAATATTTAAGACTATTATAAAGATTCACACATTTGAATTTTCTATTCTATCAATTGAATTGTATAATCTTTAACTAAATTAAATTATTAAAACTTGAAATATCTAAGGTTGACTTATTTTGTTTTGTTAGTTTAATCAGATCAATTTGATGAAAATTTGTTATGATATTGAAATGCGTAAACTTTTCAAATAATGTGAGTGTAAAATGACATATAAAAGCCATTTATTTATTTTGGAAACAACATGTTGTCTTTATAATCATGCTTCATGTTTTTCTCACAAAGTTTTAATGGGCCATTATATAGTACATGACAAGCTGCTTTTATATTTTAGGAAATGTAAACAATTAACAATAAATCAGTTATAATTCAATGTAAGTGCCATGACACATCATAATTACACACAATTCCCAATATTGTTAAAAGAATGCTTTTACCACAGTGAAGATCCCAGAAGGCAGAGCAGGCATAGAAGCTGAAACCTTTTCCCATTGACCATATAGTGTGCAGATTAACATGCCTAACAGTCAGTTTTTTACAGCTTAACTGTTAATGTGTTGTCCAAAACATACCCACAGAATCAACGAATGAACATGTGGGTGGTGAAGAGGATCATACTAAGCTGATCAAGCTCTTTTATACCTGTTGATAAATACACATCCATTCAGATCGCAAAGAGCTTAGATTAAGATATTTTATTATCAGTATTTAGGATGTACAGAACTTTTTTTCTCCCCTTTTCTCCCCATTTGGAATGCCCAATTCCCACTACTTAGTAGTTCTTCGTGGTGGCGTATTTAATCGTCTCACTCTGGATGGTGGAGGACATGTCTCAGTTGCCTCTGAGACTGTCAATCTGTGCATCTTATCACATGGCTCATTGCGCATGACACCGCGGAGACTCCCAGCATGTGGAGACTCATGCCACTCTCCGCGATCCACGCACAACTTACCAAGCACCCCATTGAGAGCGAGAACCACCAATCACGACCACGAGGAGGTTACCCCATGTTACTCCACCCTCCCTAGCAAACGGGCCAATTTGGTTGCTTAGGAGACTGGCTGGAGTCAATCTGCACACCCTAGATTTGAACTCGTGACGGCAGGGGTGGTAGTCAGCGTCAATAATCACTGGATTAGATTTAAGGCAAACTTGTATAATTAGGCTGCATCAGGGATAAGTGGATGATCCGTGCAGTCCTTCAGTATAGGGTATACAACACATATTTAAAAAATAAATTATTATGTGACAGATTATTATGCATAATAATGCGAATATGGCTCATAGCATCAATTGCAGTACAAAAAATTTTCTTGAAGTTTATTATTGAAGGCGACTAATTTGTACAAGTTAATTTAATGTCTGTAGCTGCGGAATGAATGACAAGATGAAACGTCTTTCGACTATCAGCACACTACAATGATTTTCCGAGAAGTTGTCGCTTAATTAATTGAGATTTTCGTCTTCATTCAAGACATCACTAGTCAACCTCACTAATTGACTTGCTGGCTGTTGGACTAGTCAATTAGTTGACCATCCTGGCCCATCCCTTATTATTATGTCTTAATAAGGTGGATGTTCTGGGGCCAAATATCCCCCATCTGATCAGACCCGCAAAACATTTGTTGGTCAGAAGTTTAGTGTATTAGTTTAGATCATTAGATCATGGAGAGTAGTAGATTTGTCCTCCGCCACCTGCACTGAGGTGAGTAACTGCGCCACAGCGATGACCTACTAAGTAGGGCATTGGGCATTCCAAATTGGGAGAAAAGGGGATCAAATTTATTAAAAAAAAATAAAAATAAAATAAGAAATGGAATTGAAGTGTTGACGTCTTGTTCTATGAACTAAAATGTATTCAGTTATGGCCTAGATGAAATAAAAATGAAAAGGACTGAGCAGGAATCAACTTTTGGATCGCCTGCACACATGCACATGCCTGTTTCTCTGATGATGTAATTCATTATATGATATTATGTATATTATATTATTAATTATTATTCATATTATTATCTATTTATTAGCTACTTTATATTACTATATATTAGTAAAAATATTAATTACAAAAGATTACATAAATACTAGGGATGGAAATCATACAGCATTAACAATTATTACTTCTAAGAAATATTTGGAAATAAGAAATACCATTTTCATTGCATTTACTGTCCTCCGCATCCTGTTGAAAAATTCAGATTTCAACAGAACAGATAAAACATATCAGAAAATATACAATTATTGGTAAATGCATGTTTACACAGGTTTTAGAGGCATAAACGCAATCCATTATTTGATCCTATTTTTTTTTTTTTAAATCTTAACAAACAATGACTGTGATAAATTATTTCTGATATATCTATATCTATATATCTATATCTATATATATATATATATATTTTTTTTTTTTAGGGCACCGGTTCCCAAACCAGTACAATACAGAAACAAATTTATTACATTTTTGCCATCTTATCAAACATTAGCCATTGATATTTTTATGGCATTTAGCAAGGCATAAAGAAAAAAAAAAACTACATTTTCTAGAATTCTACATTAAATTAACTACATTAACAGATGATGTCAGATTAAATAAATACTGCTAAAATCAGTTGTAATTGTTTGTCCATATGAATCTGGACTTCTGTTTCCAGTTACCGAAAGCCAATGAAAATGTCAATTGATTGCACTCAAATAAATGAAATTGTAAACAAAATATTCAAGAATTGTGTTGCATTTGCTCATAAGTTGAATAACATCAACAGTTCAGTTTTTATGTGAAAAGTCAACTGAATTTTAAGGATGTATAGAGTTCGTTTGAGATCAAGTTAACATCCTGCTGTCCAAGTTTCATTTGTTTTAGAGAGATACTGATATGCTTGGCCATACTACAGAAAGCAAGGTTCCCATGCGCTCAGGGATAATAACAGCAGCAGTCAATCTAAAACTTTTATTGAAAGCACACACAGAGAATATCAGCAAAGAATAATAAGATGATATGTAAGAAAATGTAACCAAAGCTTCAAAAGGAAGTAAAGGAAAAACATGTTATTAGAGTGATATAACACTATATACATACAATAAAGCAGAAGCATCAAAACAAATACTTTTGTGTAAAATATTGATTCTGAATACTCTTATACAGGGATTTTTGGAATTATGATTTATGCTGTCCTACTAGCTAATATGTGCTAATAGGCCTCCTTTAAATGTTTTGGTGATGTAATGAACACCACATATGTGGGGTGTGCTGATATTGTATATGTTACATGTGCTGTTACATTCACCTGTGTTGATTATGGCTTGAAAGTTCTAATGAAACCATGTTGGAAGTACAAGGCAACTGAAGGTTGAGGAGCCAATTATAAGAAGATTCATGGAAGAGTTCAAGTCCACATATTGCAGCACAATATGAAAAACAGGATAGTATCGGATTGAATAGGATGTTTATGTTTGTGCAAATATTGCAAAATTAGTATTGTGCAATTTATTTATATAATGTCAAATTAATATAAGAGGTGATAGCAAATGACTAACATGAAAGAGCTGAAATCTCCCAATCTATTCATTGGTTGTACATGCAGATTCAAGATTCCCACTGCTGCTATCATCCCAAACATAACAAGGAACATTCCGCCGTCTGAATTTACCAAAGAGTCCCAAGACATTCATAAAAAGTTTGGCAGTCTGAAGTACCAATCTGCTTCCAACCAGGCACACAACGAAGGGACCACTCATCATCAAACCGTAAATCATCAGTCATCCGAAATACTGTATTACCACCCAAACCAAACAAAACCAAAAATATTTGTGAATATGTAGATGTAAAGGGGCCCAGTTGATAGATAGTTGTGCAATGTGTATAACCCTCACTCTCCTAACCTCAAGAGGTGCACTAACGATTGACGCTAGAGGCTGTATACTTTTGCCTACTTGTTAGCGCACCAGCCTCCCATGCCGGAGACACCGGTTTGAGTCCCGTACGGAGCAGGTAGCACAGGAGCATCACTATGTTGCCGTGACCAGGATGGGAGTGAGGTTTGGGGGGGTGAGTGTAATAGGAGCCATATGATAGATAGCTGTGCAATGTGTATAAACCTCACTCTCCTGACCTCAAGAGGAGCACTAGCTACTGACCTCTTATGCCGAAGACACCTGTTCGAGTCCCATACATAGCGGGTAGAACAGGAGCTTCACACAGGGAATATTATTATATTCATCCCCATGACATAATTACGGGAATGCGTAAGAGCATAAACAAGCCAGTTATGCCCTCTGCAAAACTATCAGAGCAGCCAAATGCCAGTACAGGGACAAGATTGAAAGACAGTTCAACACCACCGACTCTAACAGCATGTGGCAGGGAATTCATATCATCACAGACTTGAAAGGGAATAAAAACTGTACCATGAACACTGCTGCCTCACAACCGGAAGAGCTTAATACTTTTTATGCTCGTTTTCCAGGGAAACAACACCGCCCTTGCGGAGAGAGCTCTCGCGGCCGAAGCTACCGAGGCTAGTTCACTCTCCGTCTCTGCAGCGGATAACACGATCCTTCTGACGGGTGAATAACCGTAAAGCCGAGGGTCCAGATGGCATTCCGGGCCACATCATTTGAGCATGCGCAAACCAACTGGCTGGTGTTTTTACGGATATTTTTAACCTTTCCCTCTCCTTGTCTGTGATCTCCACATGCTTTAAAATGTCCACCATTGCGCCTGCTCCAAAGTAACTCAAAATCACTTGCTTAAATGACTGGCGTCCTGTTGCTCTGATCCCCATCAACAGCAAATGCTTTGAGAGGCTAACATCTGCCTATGTACTGCCTGCCTCACTGGACTCACTGCAGTTTGCTTATCGCAACAACATCTCCACTGACGATGCCATTGCAATTACACTACACACTGCTCTCTCCCACCTGGAAAAAAGGAACACATTTGTGAGAATGCTGTTTGCAGACTACAGCTCAGCATTCAACACCATAGTTCCCTCCAAGCTTGATGTGAAACTCTGGGCTCTGGGCTTAAACAGCTCGCTGTGCTGGATCCTGGACTTCCTGTGAAGCAGATGCCAGGTATTTAGAATGGACAGCAACATCTCCTCATCACTGAACCTCAATACTGTGGCCCTGTTCTCAGCCCACTCCTATATTCCCTGAACACACACATGACTGTGTGGCAACACATAGCTCCAATGCCATCATTAAGTTTGCTGATGATACAACGGTAGTTGTTCTGATCACTGACAATGATGAAAAACACTCTGAGATGAGGTACACACTCTGACATGCTGGTGTCAGGAGAACAACCTCTCCCTCAACATCAGTTAGACCAAGCAGCTTGTGGTGGACTTCAGGAGAAAAGACAGAGAACACAGCCCATATACAGTGTATATTGTTTATTGTGTTGTGAAACAAGATGTTTAAACTGTGTTATGTGTAAATTATGTTTATTGTAAATGTCATACTGCTATGTTGCTTGGAACTGCACACAAGACTTTCACCCACTGTTGCACTTGTGTATATGTTTGAGTGACAATAAAGGGATTTGATTTGATATAAACACAGAGACTAAAACTGTCCCACATCAGTGGGATCATTTCCAACACATGAAACAATTTTCAGAAGTAACTGTATTTGTTAAGCTATATATATATATATATATTAGTATATGTATTGTAGAGACTAAATTATCAGTTTTTAAAACAATTAGACATCCAAATTTTAGCATGTTTGTAAATGTCAAAAATAATTCAATAGAAATTGTAATACATGAAATATGCATGAACACTTTTATTTAAGAATTTATTTAAAGAATTTACCATTTTTTTTTCTCATTTACAATGACCATACTAAAACTATTTTCATTTAATAATTCATTTCTACTATGTGTATAATCTGTACTTTAAAGAAATAGTTCACCCAAAATGTAAAATTATCTCATCATTTACTCACCCTAATGCCATCACAAATCTGTAGGCCTTTCTTTCATCTGCAGAACTCAAATTAAGATTTTTTGTGAACAGGTGTGTGGGATGGGGGTTGTTATGAGTGTGTGGGAAGCAGGAGAAGGCAGATGGGAGATTCGGATCTAAGTGCGGTTTTATTAACAAGCAATAAAATAAACAAACACAGGAACAAATGAAAAGTCCACGATGGGAAAATAAACTAAACACAAAATAAAGTCCAGGAGTGCACGAAAACATCAAGGGCAAACATGAATGAACACGAGGAACCATTAAACGACAACGATCGACAAAGGAAATGGAAAACAGCGGGGTTCAAATAAACAGACACGATAATGACAAAATAATAATCAGGTGTGGACAATAACGCGGTGCTGGCAGTGAGGGCCTGGAAAGATGGGAAGTGTAGTTTTTACAAGGACAGTGAAACACGGGGCGGACAACAAGGAAAACGTGACATGGAACGTGATCAGTGACGAGTGAAACAGAAAACACGGGGCAGACAACAAGGGATCATAACAGGGGTGTGGTCATGTGTCGGTCTACGGGAGAGAGAGAGAGAGAGCGGTAAAGCTTGTCACCTGGTTTGTAATTACCTCTCGACACTTAAATGTCTCTCTCCGTATCACTATAATAAGACACAGGTGTTAGAGGTAATTACAAACCAGATGACAAGCCTTACCGCTCTCTCTCTCTCTCCTGCAGACCGACACACGACCACGCCCCCATGCCACAATGTGCCAAAAATGTTAAGCTATAAAATCACATAAATCAGCATAAAAGTAATCCATGAGACTCCAGTAGTTAAATCAATGTCTTCAAGAGCAATACGATAGGTATGGGTGAGAAACAGATCAATATTTAAGCCCTTATATATATATATATATATATATATATATATATATATATATATATATAATTCTCCTCCTGCTCTGTCAATCTCCACTTTAACTTTCACTTTCACGTTCTTCTTCTTTTGTTTTTTCATCTTTTGTTCATGCATATCGCCACCTACTGGGCAGAGAGAAGAATTTCTAGCATAAAAGGACTTAAATATTGATCTGTTTCACCCACACCTATCATATCACTTCTGAAGATATGGATTAAAACACTGGAGTCTGGGATGGTATGGTATTATATGATGATATGGCTGCAGCCTAGTGTGCAGGGGCACTGGATTGGCCAGACAATTTATTTTTTTGATTATTATTTTAAATTTAATTCAGCACCAACAAAAAAAGACCCTCATTGGCCCATAAGAAACATAAAAACAAAAAAAAGAAGAAGGTGATTGGAATCTACAAGATCTTCGCACAGTAGCAGCTAATCTGCAGAAGAAATATGCAGGTGATCTAGAGGATTTTGTGGACGAAATTGGACAATTCAGACAATTTATCTGGAGGACACCTTAGCAAGCTCACTGCTGCAACTTATAAGAGCAAGGAAACTACAGTGTTTCCAAATGCTGATATAGTACTCCTCCGGCCATTTATGACTTTGCCTGTAACCAAGGCCAGCGGGGAGCGCTCTTTTTCAAAACTGGGACTAATCAAAAACAGATTGAGATCCAAGATGGGCCAAAAACGACTGAATCACCTGTCTCTTATGTCCATATTCTTCGCAAATTGGATTTTACCAGCCTCATTAAGGACTTCTCGGAATATGGAACAATATGTACATATGTATTATTGTGCTGCTGTTTCATTGCTGTTATAATAACAGTGTTATTATGTGCTGCTGCTGTTTATATTATGGCTTTGTTTTATACACAGTTTAGTGTATTGCACAGTGGTTTGTGTCTCAGTAATTATGTTGTGAGTTTAACTCAGTAAAACAGGATGTTCTGCACTGATGCAGATCCTGTAGCCTACCTGTTTGTTTATAAAGCTAAAAGCATTTACCAACTTGCAGTTGAAATGTGAATGCCGGGAATTCTGTTGCTCTGCTGTTTATAGTTACATATTTCCTTTGTAATTGCTTTGTGGATGTGGTGGCAGAGGGAAGTATCTGGTATTCTTTCCACTTACATCTCTGTTGATGTTAGTTTTGGTTGTAGTGCCGGTGTTTCTCATCATAATTAAAGGGCTGCTTCTAAACTCTGGGCCTTGTGACTGTTGTATTTGTGTATTGTTTGTAATGTTCAAACAACATAATGTTGTTTGTAAATATTCGCTTTACATTGTTTTAAGTCTCAAAATTTTTATTAGATATTTTCTTGTCTAAAAGTTATTTATCCAACATGAGCTTGAGGGCAATCAGTGTGTTGGTTTACAATTTTATACATCTCCAAATGGTGCAAGCACCACCGTTCAGCGAATATTCATACCTTGGTGAATGGCCCTGCTGTGTCTTTGACATAATTACTACTCAAATGTTTCATTCGGACACTGTTTACTCATGTCTGGGACTTGTGGTGAGCACCACGCAAATGTGTGCATGCTTTCAACTGTAGAAATGTGCACAAGGAACATGCAGATTCATCCACAAATTGTCCCGAAGGAGTGTTATTCCACAAAACAAACTCCAGCCGCTAGGCAGAACCAGCAGAAAAAGAAACAAAAAAGGTGCCCGGTGAATGTTCAGTGAGTTAGGCTCACTTTGCTGCAAAGCGAGCACCACACAATAAAAGCGACCCTCAGTCGATGCAAAAGTTTATAGAAGGAGTGATATTCTAGATTAATCAAGATTAACTATGAAAAATCATGAGATTAATCGCAATTAAATATTTTAATCTACTGACAGCACTAATATATACACCGATCAGCCACAACATTCAAACCACCTGCTTAATATTGTGTAGGTCCCCTTCGTGCCTCGCCAACCTGCATACCAGAATAGCATTCTGAGTACAGAGTGGTTATCTGAGTTACCGTAGACTTTGCCAGTTTAAACTAGTCTGGCCATTCTCTGTTTGCTCTCTCTCATCAACAAGGCATTTCCGTCCACAGAACTGCCGCTCACTGGATGTTTTTTTGTTTTTGGCACCATTCGAAGTAAATTCTTAAAAGTTAAAGAAATGCTCAATCTTGCCCATTTGGCACCAAGAATCATGCCATGCTCCAAATCACTGAGATTTTTTTCCCCATTCTGATGGTTGATATTAACTGAAGCTTCTGACATGTATTTCATGATTTTATGCACTGCTCTACTACCACATGATTGGCTGATTAGATAATCGCATGGATGATTGGTTGGTGCCAGACGGGCTGGTTTGAGTATTTCTGTAATTGCTGATCTCCTGGGATATTCACGAACAACAGTCTCTAGAATTTACTCAGAATTGTGCCAAAAACTAAAAACATCCAGTGAGCGGCTGTTCTTTGGATGGAATTGCTTTGTTGATGAGAAAGGTCAACAGAGAATGGCCAGACTGGTTCGAATTGAGAAAGTGGCATAATTTGTACTGTATGTGTAACAAGAATAGTTGTGTCTGTTTGCCCTGCGGGACCTACTTAATGGCAATCACCTAATTAGAACCAGGTGAGGTAGTGTGTACTGTATATAGGGAATGTCTCTGGCATTTCTTTGTAAGCGTGTTGACTGGTGGCGGTTTGATGCAAATTCGGACACTGGTGGATTTCCCCTGCGGTAAAGAACTGAGCCATCCGGGGCTAGTGTTTGGCTGTTGCTGCATTGGGTATGTTACCATGGAGGAGTAATCATGCTTCGTTGAGGGTGAGCTGTTGGCTGTACGCTTTTGTGTCGTTGTTTATTTTAGTGCATCAAGCGCTTTGCTTATCAACGGAGCAGTTGATGCAGAAATGGCCAACGTGCTAACAATCAGGTGGGTAAGCAATTGTTTTTTATGCACAGACATCGGTAAAGGAGCTGCTGTTTATAATGAGTTTCCCTCTTTATTCTAGCTGAAGCGTCACAGGTTGTTTGATGTCCGTGTGTACCATATCGTCTTGGTTCAACGGGGTTGCGACTGTTATATGAGTTTGTACTTTGTTTTGTGTTGTTACTATTGTTTTGCTTTGTTCCATTGGGGTACTTTGCGATTTTGTTTTCATATATTGTGTTGGGCAGAGGAATGGTTGTCTAAAACTGTGCGTGTGCGATCCATTAACAGTGAACGTCTAGTGTGTGTGTGTGTGTGTGTGCATAGGGAATTATCCAGTTGGGAGGATACATTTGTTTTGTGTGTATGTAAAGTGATTGGATATGTTGGGTGATTTACCTAAAAGTGATTGTATTTTGTTTGTGTAGATGATGTGATGTAAGTTAAATTTAATTTATTCCTCTTTTACTTGTTTCTTTTATTGTTCTGGGTTAATTGATTGGTGGGTTTTGTTTTAGTTTATTTGTATTTGGTTGTAAATGTGAAATTGTCCCTTTTTGTTTTCTGTGTTTGCTAGATGCCTCCTTTTTGATTGAGGCGTCGTTTGTTTAATTCTGTTAGGAGCCGGAGACCCGGATGGGAGGGAGCGTAACCGCTCTGGGATAATGGGTACCCTTGTTCACTGAGTGTCGTGATTCTATTTTTCAGATTGTAGACTTCCATTCAAAATGGCTGAGTGTGATATATTCGGATCAGAATGTCCTAGAGACATTAGAGTTGGCTTGTTTTAATTAGGTGAGCAATCACTCCTCAAGTATCATCATAAAAACTACTTAGCCATGCCCTTGCAACCATTTAGAGCACCCTAGCAACCAAACCCCAGTGACATTCAAAATCACTTAGATGGGTATCTCAGGATCAGAATGTCATAGAGATTTCATTGTTGCTTGTTTGACTCAGGACAGCAAGGAGCCTTGTTAAGTATCACCATGGTAACTGCCTAGCAACCATATGGGGTTACCCTAGCAACCAAGTAACAAAACACATATCTATGCACCAGAACATTGTAGAGAATTCCGGGTTGGGTCATTTGACTCAAGCTAGCAAGGAACCTTTTGAGCATCACTCTGGTAACTGTCTAGCAACCAAATGCACTCACCCTAGCAAACAAGTAGAAAAATCCATCCATCCATCAGACTTGGCTGTTTCAAGCGAACCTAAAGTTTGTCTACACATTTTTCAATCTAGTTTTAATATACATTTTTTCTGTTAAATTTTTTCTCCATTCACCAACACATGTCGTTTAAAACTTTCTAGAGATAATTTTCCTGCAGAAAGTGTGGGTGCGATTGCAAAGCTTGAAGTCAATGACAGTGTTTTGATTTCCTTTCTCCCGAATTTGTCGTACAGCCTACTCCTGGTGAACAACGTTTGAAATGAACACCCGCCAAATACAGATTTTTCATGCAGAATATTTTGCTGATGTACCAGCCACTGAGGAAGGTGACCAGTAAGAATTCTTGGAGGGATATATTACAAGAAATTAGACACAAAGATGTGCATTTGATGAAACATGATTATATTTTGAAAAACAGATGAAAGAAATGCTGCCAATGTGCATCTGATTTGATATGTATGAGTGCTTCTCCAAGGCACGCACATTCATAGAGTTCTGGGCCTCGTTTCTCTATAACTATTGATCTTAGCTGTTAAGAGCATATTCTAAGAGCGTTATGAACGTTTTATGAATATTCTTTTTTTTTTATGTGCACCCAGTGTGTGAAACTAGCACCTGCCACCCGCCAAATGCGACAATGCTGTATCCAGTTCACGAGATCCTCGTTCAAATGCAGGTATTTCATGCACAAGTAATTTTGCTCATCTACCTGCAACAGGTGGGTGACATGAAAGACATCTCAGAGTGACATATGACAAGAAATACGGTTAGTCAAAAAGATGCGCATGAAGAAACACACTTTATTATATTTTTAAGAACAAACAAAAGAAAAGCCGTCAGTGCCGTGTCTCTGTTTGTTCAGAGGCGTGCAGCAGGACCCTGTCTCGTGGAGCAAGCGCATGTAAAGGGTTATCACTCATTTTCTCTGTTTTATTCAACTGAAAGTTTGGAAGAAAGTTTGGAAGACAAACGTAATCTATGAGAATGCTGCAAATGATCTCTGATCATCTCATGAGTTTTGCTTTATTTCCACAGAGCATTTCTCAAATTATTTGTTTGTGGTATGGCTTTTTCGAAAAAATGCATCAAGCAAAATTTTTTAAATTGGCTCCTTAGTGAAAAAAGTTGAAAAATAGATGACTGTAACCCGACAGAGTACAGCAGATTGCGTTGTTCTGCTGCATACTTCTCAACCTAGATATAAGAAATGACCTGAAAGTTTGAGAATTACACTGTGCAAATTGAGTTCTGCACAGATGTTGTTGCTATTTTTGCATTGTTTGGACTAAAGCAGTATGTAGAGGGATTCTAATCAGCAGACAGAAATATGCTGCCAGATCATCTGACGTTTTGCCGGTAAATGTTTGGCTTCTTTGCAATAAGGAAGGCTATTAGTTATAATCTGACTAACATGATGTAGTGTTTGGTCACGCTACACTGCTACTTGCTGGAAAAAGTAGTTCAGTACTGGAAAAGCTACTCGGTTTTAAAAGCAGCTGAGCTACTATCAAGCTACTGAAAAATGTTGCTAAATTAGTAGCGTCGCTACATGTAAACTAGTAATGTACGGACTTTCCTCCATCTCGTCCATTCTGCTTTTCACTTCCTGCCCTCCATCGGAATTTCGCATGTCATCAGAATAACGTGACTGCAAACAACCTATTAGGGGAAATTGGATTACGTAATCTAGATTACATGAAATCAGTTACTACCCAGCACTTGTTACAGATTTATATAATTTCTACTTCAAGTTGTCATGAAAGCAAACAGCTGTTTAAGTGGAACCTGGACTAATTTACTCCATCACTTATAATGGCTGTTGTTCCCCATCTGGATTACTCATTTTGGTAGTTTTTACATGGCTTCATCTGGAGACCGGAACCAAAAACAGTCCAGCCACAATAACAGTCAAAATCAGAATGGTGGCACCCAGTGATTGGTCAAGAAAATCATGGACAGTTTGAGCCTTATTCACAAAACTATTTGTATGGTGCAATTAAAGGGCTAATCATCCCAGAATTTAAATTCGGTTGTCATTCATTGTACTCACCCTCAAGTCATTCCAAATCTGAATGTCTTTCGTGTAACACAAAAGGAGTTGTTTGGCAGAATGAGAGCCTCAGTCACCATTCATTTTCATTGCATTATTTTACATGAGGCTAACATTCAGCCTAACATCATCTTTTTCTGTTCTACAGAAGAAAAGTAGTCAAATGGTTTGGAACAATTGAGGGTGAGTAACTATTGATGATGAATGATGGGCGAACTATTGATTTAATGTCGCAATATTACCACCCACCGAAAGCAGACAGTAGAACATCCTTTTAAAGAGTGTATGAGAAATTAGAAATGTTTGTGTACATTTTCTCTTAATCATGGCAGCAGTAACTCATCAAGTGTTGATCAAATGACAAAGAACAGCAGTTTAGTCACAAGTGCACTTTAAAGAGCTCTTTAAAGAGTTGATTCAGGTGTCTGGACCACTGTATCGGAGTCATGCTGCACAATCCCGACAGAGTACCACAGATCGTGTTGTTCTGCTGCATACTTCTCATCCTAGCTATAAGAACTGACCTGAAAGTTTGAGAATTGCACTGTGCAAATTGAGTTCTGCACAGATGTTGTTGCTGTTTTTGCATCGTTGGACTAAAGCAGTATGTAGAGTGGTTTGAAGAACATGGGAGCCGGTTTCACAGTCCACGAGAGTCAACTTTTAACACAATTGCTTTTCAGCTTCACAACAAAGTATTGGCTTTTCAGCTTCACAGCTTAACACTTTACAGAACACACAGCATTTCTGATCTCTCCATCTGTCTGTCGCTCCGGCGGCCTTTTAAATCCATTCTCTATCTTCACTGAAACGAGACACGGGTGTTTAATGTTAACAATTTATTTGTCTTTTTTATCAATGCAGTGGATATGCATAATTTAAATGAATTAAAACCGACTGAATACTGCTCACAAAACTCACATTGTCATTTAAGAGTTAAACTTCTGGTGCACAAGACACAAAAGCATGACCTTAATTTCTGTGAAGGGCTCCTACGGGCACAGCACCAACAAAAGTGCCCCTGTTGTTGTAAAGCGTCTCTAGTTTAGTTTGATATGCCACTTTAAATATATCAGCGCACAGATAAAGATGGAGTCCACATATGTGGAAATTAGGACCGCATTCCCTCAAAAATTGAAAACATGTTAGTTATTTTAAATAATTTTCAACATGAACACATCTGTGGGTCATTTCGCTTCATTTTAATATACATTTTGTTGTGTTTTATTTTGTTATCACTGTACAATATGGTTCTATTAATTAACATTAGTAAATGTATTTCTATGTTTACTGTGCATTTTCACATTGAGAATAAATGTATTCATGCAAAAGCTAATAAATGTTGCTTTCTGAGGATTTATATGGAGTTAGGATAAAAGAAGTTGAATTTTTAAATGTTCTGAGACCAGTGCAAACAGATGGCACACTGGAGGTTAAGTCATTCACTAAATAGGGAGCAAGGGTGAATCCTATATCTTTCTAGGCAGCTAAGTACCTTCACTCCTAAAATCCAATCAAATGTTCAGTTTTAGGCTCTAGATGGGAGACATGGGATAATGATAATCAGTACATACACTGTTAAACATTTTCTTGTAAAAAAAAAAAAAACAGTAAAGAACTGGCAGCAGGGTTGCCAGCAAATTACTGTAAAATTAACGGTATCTTGCTGTTGCTGAAATTAACAGATAGATACTGTTTTTACAGCTACAGTATAAAACTGTAATTTAGCAGCATATAGCTTTCAAATTACATACTGTTGTTGAAATTAACAGCTAAGTTCCCAGCATGCACTGCAGCATGAATAAATTACTTTGATTTTGTTTTTCTATTTCCTGGTTTATTTTGATGTTGTTTTTCTTGAAGTCTAAGTTACTTGTATTTTAATGTTCAGCTTTTACTTTTTTACATAAAAGAATGTTTGATAATTGTCACCACTGTTGCGTTTTGTATGCCAAGAGTTGATATCTGTGTGTGTCATGTCAACAAAATATGTTATGTTGTAACTTAAAAATCATCAAACACTCAATTTGCTAATATTATTTTACTGAAATATCCTTTACTGTTTTTGCTTTTATGTTTTTATGTGTAATGCATCACTGGTGTCACGTATTGAGCCATTTGTAAGGTCGGTTCAGACATTCAGGCTGACCTTAGATTTTGTCTTCCAAGTAGCACACTGCAACAACTTTGTGTTTTACTTAAACATAAATTGACTGGCTGGAAGAACAAAATATAATAAAGTAGAAGGTCTAAGGTGCCATCTGAAGGGAACACTAATCACCATGATGGTGACTTCAAACAAAACACAACTATTGATAACAAAACAACAACACTAATTAAGACTTTTTGCATGTTTTTTATTTTCAAAATGTTTGTAGCCCCAAAGCATTGCCAAAGCATACATACTTATTCAAGCACAAAGGCTTATGGATATTTCCCTTGGGGGTGTTATTTGACTGTGTACAGGTTGTTGTTTTTCATAAAAACTACACTGTTCAATCCTTCAACATTTTACATTTAATATGTACATCGCTTCAAATGTACATTGTTGATTTTTTTTTTAATATTTGACTTCTCATTAGACAGACAATTGAAGGCTGATGTGAGATGATGAAGACCAGAAGTGTTGGTCAGAAACATCATGAACTCTAACCATGAGCCACAAACAAACATTCTCATGGGGGGGGGTTAAAACGTCTAGGTTACTATTGTAGCCTCTGTTCCCTGATGGAGGGAATGAGACTTTGTGTCCTCCCGGCCACGACGTTGAACCAAGCCACTGTTACGGCCGAACCTCACTCTCGGCTCCTCAGGGCAAAATCCTGAATGGACAGACACATTTTCCTCCCTTTATACCCATATGTCCAGAACATGCAAATTCTGTCTGCCAATTTCTCATTGGCCTTTTCTCAAGTTTAGAGATGCACAAGGTTCTCAAGAGAGACCCCTAGTGTCGCTTCTTCAACACAACGTCGAAGTGAGCGACAGATGGGGAATATATGTTTCAAAATGTCACTATAGCTTTCGCCAAGATGATTTCATGATTTTAAATGTTCATTTTCCCCTAATGCCTTGCATACAACAGCTTTTTACCATAAAACTAGTTAGTTAACAGAGAGCCTGCTCTTTATCTCCCAGAATGTAACATTTTTAACAGCAAACTGTTGTATTTAATAATCACAGTAGATTGCTGTAGGAATTTGGCCATAAATTTACAGCAGTTTTTTAAAGTGTAGATTCAGAATTTTAGAATATACATTTTTAATTTAACATGGTTGGCAGTAATTTGATGATGCTGGTCATTACTTTTAATCAGAATTATATATTCAGCTTTATAGAAAATCAGCTGTAATGTCTCCAAAACATGAATAACCTATACTTCTGGACACATGAAAACTATTTGATGAAAAACATCTGACTTTCTGTAGCTTGGTATTACTTAAAAATTCACAACTTCGTCCCATGGTGCACATATGAATATATGCACATATACATTTTTAGGAAAGGTTTTGCACTAGATCTTTTTTGTTTGTTTGTTTATTAGGTGATACTTGTTACAAATAAAAAGTAGAATGGAAAATGCACACAGCAGTCATACAGGGGTCTCAAGAGTTTAATCAATATCCTTTCTAACCACTTACTATTTAGCCATTCATTGTTCATGGCTGTTTTTTTTTTTTTTTTCCTGCTTCACTAGGAAATACATCAAACACTGGACAAAAAATATTGCTGGTCAAGAGATTTCACAGGGTCTTTAAATATGATTTAATCTACACAGTATGTGGTTAGAGATATTGGCACATTGAGAAACAGTGGTACCGACAAACAGTACCTGGTCCCGACTGTGGTCTGTAATACAGTGCACATGCCTGAGATGAAGAAGATGGTGGAGATGAGCTGGCTCTTGGCAGCACCTGTTTTCCTTGATGCATAATGGCTCAGCAAGGACGAGAGGAATTGCCAAGATGCCCCCAAATGCCCAGTATGTAATGCTGTATGAGGCAACAGAGATTGGAATGAAGAGATAACATGGATGGTACTAGGCTTAGGTTGATTGCAAACGCCCTCTGGATATGAGGGTGAGACGTAAGAGAAGACAAATGATCAGCAAAAATGCAGCAAATCTTAAATGTGGCCTGACTGAGCCAGGGAGACGTCCACGAAATGGAAGACAGATGTTGGCCTATCTGTTGTGAATTGATAGCCCCTTTTTACTCTTTGCAGGAAGCTTCATAAATTTGTTGGGCTAAAAATTAAAAAATTGGCATTGAGCATGGCAGGTTTGACAAGCGATTATGGTGCGGATACAGGGATGATGCACCAGAGAAAATTTACGAAGCAGGAGCGAGGGGGAATACATTCGGAAATTCACGCCATTGTAAAATTCAGGTTGTTTTATAGTTTTTCGGCTGTTCAGTTTTACGCCCTCCCAGTGGTCTTTTCCCAAAAGCAAAACAGTACACTGGGCAAAACAGTTTTAAATTAAACATCATATCATAACACTAAAGGGATGTGTATTAGTGTAAAAACTTCAGTAATAAAAGCAAAAAAGAGACGGGGGCTTGGAGAGAGTCCTCGCTGACATGAAATACCAGGTCTCTCCCTGCCTTTTCCTCCCCTCTGTGTTGCCGGAGAGATGAAAGTGAGCATACTGGAGGAGTGGAGATTCTTCTCTGTACTTCTCTTCACACTCAGAACATCTTCTTTCCTCACATGTCGTTGCAAATCCCTCATGTACCTTCCTGCCCTTTCTCTCTTCCCTCCTAGTTCGCTTTGATCTATCTGTCATGCGGACGTGTAAGTGGAACACTTTGACTCATGTTCCACTCAATCCCAACATCAGATGTTAATAATAGAAAATAATATACCTCAGCGAGGCAGCAAAGCCTTGAGTGCTCACACTAACAGCATTATAATTACTGGAGGTCACCAAGTCGATTTGCAAATACATGGCAACCGGAAGTCATTCATTTTCAATGAGATTTGGCATTTTGAAGGGACATAAGTGACAGTGATGTTGGCAATGTGATGTGGGTGTGTCCAGCGGTGCAACAAAGTAGAATTTGTTTTACATTTATGCTAATGAGCAGTGACAGAATTGTTTTATAAAATTATGCTTGGAAAATTTTTTGTCAAAATCTTGGGCAGAGTGAGTTTAATTCACGCAATGATCACCTTGTTTATATAATTAATTAGGCACTGTTGCAATTTATCTACACATTTTAATTAACGTTGTGGTGACCAGCAGTGTGATGAACCATCACTGTACTGTCAGTTGCTAGTAAGTGTTTATATACTGCTGAATCCTTTAACTTCACATTACCAAAGGTCTCTGTCGCTCATGTCCTTTTGAATGGTGGTGAATCAGAATGCTCCCATTATAAATAACAAAGCAGTCTAGTACACTGCAAGCAAGCGTGACCACACAACCAATCAGAATACTCCCATTATGATCAGCAAATTTCAATGAAGCTGTGTATTCTCAACATTCTCAACTATTCTTCATCAACATCCTTATTTAGGCACAACATGCAAATATGCAGTTTTTACAGTTTTGGCAAATTTGCAAACACTGTATGCCAAATATTCACACAGCTTCAACTGAGTATGACATTTTACAAGTTTGGTTTGTAAATGTCTGTTTCAATGTTTTCAATTTTTATGTTCTCAGCCAATAATTTGCCACACAATAAATAGTGCATAAACCATGTTCATTATTGTTTAGAACCACTGTTTTACACTGCAAGTGAGCTTAACCAATAACCACACAGAACTTTTAATAAATAAAGATATCTATAATGAAAGCAAACACCAATACTGGTATATGGATACTATTGCACAGTTTCACATGACTGTTTGAGCGACAGTTCAGTGCAAACTGTCTGTGTGCAGAGTTTTCCCATTATAATCAATATTGCTCACTTACAGTGTACAGTGGATGAGGTGTTCTCTTTTACACTATTATCTTGAAAAACGCATCAGAGAATGCTAATACATAAGGTAAAGTGTTAAGTGACATTAGGCTGACCGAGTATTTCAACAATGCATGGGTGATGTTGCACAATACTACCTCTGTACACCCATGAGAGATGGGGCATACTTTTAAAATAAGCAGATTTGCAAAACGTGACAAATCAACAGTAGACAATGCAGGGCAGCATCCCAGGGAATTAAGGGTTTAAATCTTATCTTAAGTCACTCTGATCATGCATTGAACAGCAAAGCTGGATGGGATAGTCACAATCCCACACAGTTTATTACATGGCCACTTTTTCTTTGCCTGGCATAAGGAGAACTCTACCCTCAAGCTGTCAGTTCAACACTAAAGGCCGTTAAAGTTCCACCGGGTCAAACGTTCAGTTCAGGAGAGACTGGTCCACTTAGAAGGAAATGTGTGCATATCCTGTAAGTCATTTCACGTGCTGTGGGGGTTTAGCCATGTGTCTCTGAACAAGACTAACTGGAGATTGTTTGCTTGTAAAACCTTTGTCTCTCACCTGAAAACCCAGAAGAATGCAGAGGTAAAAGGGTGGCTGATCATTCATAGAATTGATAAGATTGCCTTCGGTCCTTTGGTCCAGACCTTCTTCTAAACTGTCAGCAGAGGGCTCAGCTATGACAGACTTTTTGGGGCTATGGCTGCCATCTGAAATCTGTTTATAGCAAAGATTGTTCAAGCATATTTTTGCAGACTCAGTGTAAAGGTTAATTGAGAGTGCAAAGGACAGTGTCCACTGAATCCTTAAGACAAAGGGAATGAGACCTACTAATCCCATGCAGCCTTTAAGTGTGCAGACAAGAAGTCAGGTCAAGTGTTTTTTATTGTCGTTCAACCATATACAGTTAGTACAGTACATAGTGAAACGAGACAACGTTCCTCCAGGACCATGGTGCTACATAAAACAACATATGAAAAACACAAACCACATGAGAATACACAGACTAAATAGCATACCTAGATAAAGTGCATGTGCAAACGTGTGCAAAAAGTACAGGACAGTACAATAAATTACTAAAAATTAACAGGACAATAGGCACAGCGAGAGACCAGTACACAATAGTGCAAAAAGATGACAGTTTCTAAAAATGCCAAATGTAAACATAACATTTGGCATTTTTGAGATATTTGAGATAATGTTCTATGCACATAGCAGTTATTGAGGTAGCAGCCAGGTATAAAGTGACAATAATTAAAGTGCAACTCAGGACACGTGTTTGTGTGTGTGTGTGTGTGTGTGTGTGTGTGTGTGTCAGTCCAGTCTCTGAGTATTGAGGAGTCTGATGGCTTGGGGGAAGAAGCTGTTACACAGTCTGGCCGTGAGGGCCTGAATGCTTCGGTACCTCTTGCCAGACAGCAGGAGGATGAAGAGTTTGTGTGAGGGGTGTGTGGGGTCATCCACAATACTGGTTGCTTTGCGGATGCAGTATTTTTTGTAAATGTCTTTGATGAAGGGAAGAGAGAGCCCGATGACCTTCTCAGCTCTCCTCACTATCCTCTGC
This sequence comes from Xyrauchen texanus, assembly GCF_025860055.1. Lineage (NCBI taxonomy): Eukaryota > Metazoa > Chordata > Actinopteri > Cypriniformes > Catostomidae > Xyrauchen > Xyrauchen texanus. The sequence continues at coordinate 11,349,784 of NC_068324.1, forward strand.
AGAGCTTTGCGGTCTGAAACGGTGCAAGTTCCAAACCAGGCAGTGATGCAGCTGCTCAGGCTGCTCTCAATAATCCCTCTATAGCATGTAGTGAGAATGGGGGGTGGGAGATGTGCTTTCCTCTGCTGCTGGGCTTTCGGTAATAGAGCTGGTGTTGAGGGACCAGGAGAGGTTCTCCACCAGGTGAACACCAAGGAATTTGGTGCTCTTAACGATCTCCACAGAGGAGCCGTCGATGTTCATCGGAGAGCAGTCACTCTGTGCTCTCCTGAAGTCAACAACCACATTTTGTTTTGTCCACATTCAGAGACAGGTTGTTGGCTCTACACCAGTCCGTTAGCCGCTGCACCTCCTCTCTGTCGTTTCTTGCTGATGAGACCCACCACGGTTGTGTCATCGGCAAACTTAATGATGAACACAGATGGTTCAAGCTGTTCATTGCTGCACAGTCGTGAGTCAGCAGAGTGAACAGCAGTGGACTGAGCACACAGCCCTGGGGGGCCCCAGTGCTCAGTGTGGTGGTGGTGGAGATGCTGTTCCCGATCCGGACTGACTGAGGTCTCCCAGTCAGGAAGTCCAGGATCCAGTTGCAGAGGGAGGTGTCCAGGCCCAGCAGGTTCAGCTTTCCAATCAAGAGCTGAGGAATTATTGTGTTGAATGCTGAGCTGAAGTCTAAATCTAGGTGGGTGAGGGCCAGATGGAGGGTGGTGGCGATGGCGTCGTCTGTTAAACAGTTTGGACGATATGCGAACTGCAGTGGGTCTAGTGAGGGGGGCAGCTGGATCTTAATGTGCCTCATGACGAGTCTCTGGAAGCACTTCATGATGATGGGTGTGAGTGCGATTGGACGGTAGTCATTGAGGCAGGACACTGAAGATTCTTTGGCATGGGGACGATGGTGGTGGTCTTGAAGCACGTTGGAACGACAGCGCTGCTCAGAGAAATGTTGAATATGTCGGTAAGAACATCTGCCAGCTAGCCTGCACATCCTCTGAGCACTCTGCCAGGAATGTTGTCTGGTCCAGCAGCCTTCCGTGGGTTGACTCTATGTAGAGTTTTCCTCACATCAGCCGTGGTAAGACAGAGCACCTGGTCATTGGGTATAGGTATAACTCAAACCCCAATATTCAGAATAGTACTTGATCAATATGGGTTTTCAGTGAATGATTATACAAGTTGTAGACTCCTTCAATCTTAAATACACCACAGATTTAAAGGTGCACTTTGTAAGCTTTATAAATGTCATTTAAGACGTACACTGACACCAAGCCATGTTCACACAGCAGCAGAATATGGTTGTCAGACCTGTTTTGAGTGCTTAATACGGTTACGTTCACTTAGGATGGTTATTTACAGGTGTGATAACCGCATTCCATTACCAAACTTACACATGCAAATTTTAAGGTCTCACAACCGCATTCTCAGCAAACCTGTGTTGTGTGAATGGAAACATACTGGAGTACTAGTTGTACACGTGTGACTCGTGTGTTTCACTCATGGGAACAGAGTAATGAGTTGCATGTCATACAAAGATTCAGCCGTTGTCTTATGCAGACCAGACTAGATTTTGTTGTTCAGATGCAAAATTAAAGTCATACCAGTGTCCAAATGAATTTGCAGGAATGCTTTTACATGTCATTTTGCCAGACATACAATGCATCCGGAAAGTATTCACAGCGCTTCACTTTTTCCACATTTTGTTATGTTACAGCCGTAATCCAAAATTTATTAAATTCATTATTTTCCTCAAAATTCTACAACCAACACCCCACCCACTATGACACCGTGAAAGAAGTTTGTTTGAAATCTTTGCAAATTTATTAAAAATGCAAAATAAATCACATGTACATAAGTTGTAGAGGCTTTTGTACTGTTAGTTCTGATTGACTAATGGATGAGTAAACCCCCCTGGGTGCCTGTCAGAGCACAAATGATGAGGAGACAGATGTTCAACTTAATCACTGTGTATTGATGGTAGATGAATGGACCACAGATGTAAATTCAGTGATGTACATAAGGATATGATTTTGTAGTCTGAAAACAAGAAATACAATAAAGGCAATGAATAAACTGAATATATACACAATAACAGGCATTCATCGTTGCATAAGGAAACCAAAATATACTTAATTCACTTGAGTGACATTTCTGTACCAAATATACAGTCTAATAAACTGAAACAAGGGATTTTACAGGATAACATAAGTGATTAGTGGGTGTTAATAACATACAATTGCCATGTATGAATAACATCATAGCTAACATGAAAGCATTCCAACAAACATGACTCTAATCACTTGTTCGGGGTGATAACAGTTTAACAAATTAACATTGTATCATCAAGACATCATGAATAACCAGTAACAATGATTTGCATATTAATAAAGAATGAATCATCACACTTTAAACATTATTAGCTATCTACTGAACACAGAATGATCGCTTCAGGGCATGTCTGGGCATGTACATATGACACGGAATCATATAACACTGTTCAGATTACTGTTAACACAAATATGTTATAAAGACTTACTATGAGGTCAATTACTAACATCTGGATGTTACATCTGCATCAATTATCACGAACAAACAGGAATAAACATCTTTTCAGATAACAGCTCACATAGACACAGCCGATAGCAGCAGCTCAACTAACTATAATGCTCACTGCGGGACTGTTACCATGGCTACGGTTTCAGAATATAAGTCCATATCAAAGGAGCCTTTATAACAATAAGTATTCACAGCCTTTGCTCAATACTTTGTTGAAACACCTTTGGCACCAGTTACAGCCTCAAGTATTTTTGTGTATGATGCTTCAAGCTTGGCACACCTATTTTTGGGCAGTTTCTCCCATTCTTCTTTGCAGGACCTCTCAAGCTCCATCAGGTTGGATGGGGAACACTGCACAGCCATTTTCAGATCTCTCCAGAGATGTTCAATCGGGTTCAAGTCTGGGCTCTGGCTGTGCCACTCCAGGACATTCACAGAGTTGTCACATAGCCACTCCTTTGTTATATTGTCTGTGTGCTTGGGGTCGTTGTCCTGTTTGAAGGTGAACCTCCCCCCCAGTCTGAGGTTCAGAGCGCTCTGGAGCACGTTTTCATCAAGGATGTCTCTGTACATTGCTGCATTCATCTTTCCCTTGATCCTGAATAGTCTCCCAGTTCCTGCAGCTGAAAAACATCCCCACAGCATGATGCTGCCACCACCATTCTTCACTGTAGGGATTGTATTGGCCAGGTGATAAGAGGTGATAAGATAATTCAGGCTAAAGAGTACAATCTTTGTGTCATCAGACCAGAGAATTTTGTTTCTCGTGGTCTGAGAGTCCTTCAGGTGCCTTTTAGCAAACCCCTGGTGGGCTGTCATGTGCCTTTTACTGAGGAGTGGCTTCCGTCTGGCCACTCTACCATACAGGTCTGATTGGTGCAGTGCTGCAGAGATGGTTGTTCTTCTGGAAGGTTCCCCTCTCTCCACAGAGAAATGCTGGAGCTCAGTCAGAGTGACCATCAGGTTCTTGGTCACCTCCCTGACTAAGGCCCTTCTTCCCCTGACCGGGCGGCCAGCTCTAGGAAGAGTCCTGGTGGTTCCAAACTTCTTCCATTTATTGATGATGGATGTCACTGTGCTCATTGGGACCTTCAATGCTGCAGACATTTTTCTGTACCCTTCCCAAGATCTGTGCCTTGATACAATCCTGTCTTGGAGGTCTACAGTCAATTCCTTGGACTTCATGGCTTGGTTCATGCTCTCACATGCACTGTTAACTGTGGGACCTTATATAGACAGGTGTGTGCCTTTCCAAATCATGTCCAATCAACTGAATTTACTACAGGTGGACTCCAATCAAGTTGTAGAAACATCTCAAGGATGATCAGTGGAAACAGGATGCACCTGAGCTCAACTTTGAGTGTCATGGCAAAGGCTGTGAATACTTATGTACATGTAATATATATATATATATATATATATATATATATATATATATATATATATATATATATATATATATATTTTTTTTTTTTTTTTTTTTATTTTATTTTATTTATTTTTTTCAATTTGCAAAGATTTCAAACAAACTTCTTTCATGTTGTCATTATGGGGTATTGTTTGTAGAATATTTAAATAAAAACTTTGTTATCTCGGAAGGGAGGATCAACTGGAATTTATGTCTATGTCTTTCATAGTCCATCCCACCAGGTGGAAAGGCATGTCACTTCCCTTTGGAGAACAAAAATCCCACTTAATGCATCTTAAAAAATGCCATGTTTACATTAACAATTTTGCTCCTGTCCCTTGACACCAAGTGGCTTTTCTATATAGTACATACTGTAACCTACTGGTGCCTACTGACACTGCGGGCATTGAGGCCTCATAAAACTTGATTTTGTCATTGCTTTCCCAAGGTTTATTTGTGTGTGTGTGTGTGTGTGTGTGTGTGTGTGTGTGTGTGTGTGTGTGTGTGTGTGTGCGTGTATTTATCACTTTGTGGGGACCAAATGTCCCCATAAGGATAGTAAAACCCGAAATTTCTGACCTTGTGGGGACATTTTGTCGGTCCCCATGAGGAAAACAGCTTATAAATCATACTAAATTATGTTTTTTGAAAATGTAAAAATGCAGAATGTTTTCTGTGAGGGTTAGGTTTAGGTTTAGGGGTAGGGTTAGGGGATAGAATATAAAGTTTGTACAGTATAAAAACCATTATGTCTATGGAAAGTCCCCATAAAACATGGAAACACAACATGTGTGTGTGTGTGTGTGTGTGTGTGTGTGTGTGTGTGTGTCCGTCCTTATAATATAAGCTCTTGTTCCCCACTCATGCTCAGATAGAGAACAACAGCATGCTAAAAAAAAATATAATAATCTGCTTCTGTGTCTGGCACAGCTGATGAATATTTGCCAGGTGTCCAGTGGTCACTTTTAAGACATCAGATCAGTCATGCAGAGTATAATTCTGTTAGTTGATGTTGTCGTTGAACGTTTTGCTTAGAGTAAACAGATTTAATGGTGTAGTAAAATGTGTTTGTGTCCTTGTAGGATGTTGTGGAGAGCGAACTATTGGCTCAACAGAGAGGTTACACTCGTCCAAATATAGCTCCTGCGAATCACGCTTCGCTACCGCCTCCTAGTGGTCGTCTGTGGGTATTTGTCCTCTCATCATTTGGCCTCAATTCCAGCTGAAACTGACTCATGGGTTGATCCACCTGAGTAAACTTTGCATAGACTCAAGACTCAAAACACCCTACTGACTTCGCCTCGATGAATAACAAGTAATATTATTAGAGAATACAATATTTGTTGCAAATCACTCCTTAAATCGCAATATACCAGATAGTCATACATTATGTGGTTTCATTCTGTGGTTTCAAGAGCTTCACAAAACACATTATATCACACTGAAAAAGGCTATATGTAGTCAGTAATTTTGGACCTGTAACTGCATTACTGTTATCCATTAATTGGTTAATTGTTTTATTAAACTACACAGCAAGTTTGCAAAAATGATTAGCTGTTATTTTTAATCAATGTTTAAAGTGTGATTAACGTTTAAGTTTTCTGTTAGGCGACTCATGACATGAAATTCCATCGTGTAAGGTAATTTCTCAAAAACGCAATCCACTATTATTTATGTATTATACATAAATAATATTATTTTAGAAATATGTGTAACCTAAGTAATGTAATTTTACAAATTAGTTTACAGTAATTAATTACTTTGTAATCTGATTACACCAAGTATCTCTGAAATATTTACTATGGTGTATATTTTACATGTAAGGAGGTAAATATAAAAAGAATGAATTAAAAAATGTATCTTTTTATCCGAAACCAAAATAAGAGGATATAACATAGTTTTCCCTGCAGCCATTGAAGCTTTTAAAATCCGTTTCTGTCTTTTAAAACCACTTTCTCCACATCAATTATGACAACATAATGACTAGCAAGACCTAAAATTATTCATTTATTTGTTATGCTATATTTTATTAAATCTAATGTTGTCGTTTGTGGATGAGGCACTTCATTCCATAGTCATATTTGTGCTTAAATGTGATCATTAAAGATGATCAACACTGTTATATCTGTTGCAATGTTATACACAATGTCATGCACTTTCAGTAAATACACAGGTAAATAGCACTCTTAAATCAGATGTCTTTGTCATGTTTAAAAATGTACTTTCATATGCAGTTTCATTACATATTGTTTTTAGTTGCAGTTTATTTTATGTTTGGTAGTGGTAAAGTATTTTAATAATGCATAATGTGGTGGTATCAAGAATGTGACATAAACTTAAAATATTATCCCAACAAGCAAAGCTTGCATGTGGGTCTCTCAAGACTGCAAATTATATCATAATAACTTCTTTGATTACTCAAGTTGGTGTTGTGTAATTTAATAATGCAAGATTGCTATGATGATTCGAAAGGTATCCTCAAAAGTTTGGAATCCATTTGGTGTCTAAGGACAGGTACAACAATGGTTACATTACTAATGCAGAGTATGCTCCTGGGGGCTTCAACAGCGCTAAAAGAGTGTTTTTCTTATCTAAAGAGTATATTTCCTCTATTTAGTGCAAGAACATTGACATGACCAACTTTTTAAAGATGCGTTCTTTTAAAGATGCCTTTCCGTTTCTGTAAAGTTTAGAGTTTCTGGGTGTAGTCATTACCTCTCTGCTTCTGATGGCCACGATCGCTGCCTTAAGTGTCTGGGCCGTAATCACGTTGAGGAAACGTTCGTGGAAACGTTGCGTTCATAGCTTTTCTTCTTTTGGGGGAAAGCCACTTCAGCTGTCCCCTCCTTCGGACCTTCTACCTACTGGTATGAGCTGAAGGCAATTCGGGGGCTTCAATGGGTATGGTTCCGGGGGGTAAACCTGCCGGAACACTCGTTTGCTCCCGTCCAGTGTCTCTTTCGGAGCTTGCAGGTTGGATGATATGTGGATCGCTGCATCGGAGAGCGCCTTGGTGATGTCGGACGCCGAGGACTCAACTGGGCTAGCACCTTTTTTTAACCTTAGAGGTTACCAAAGAGCTTTACACTGTGTCCCATTCACACTCACGGTCATACACCAATGGCAGCAGAGCTGTTATGCAAGGCGCTAGCCTGCCATTGGGAGCAACTTGGGGTTCAGTGTCTTGCCCAAGTACACTTCAGTATGTAGAGTCGTGTGGGACGGGAATCGAACCACCAACCCTGCGATTAGCGGCCAACCCACTCTACCACCTGAGCCACAGCCGCCCCCAAGCTGCTATAGCTGCGCACCACGATGCAGTTGAAGGCTCTTACATTAAGTCTCTTGGTAAGCACGACTTAATCATCAGGTTCCTGAGAGGCGCCAGGAGGCTGAACATTCCTAGGCTGTACCTCTTTCCCTCACTGGACCTCTCCGTGGCCCTGCTGGGCCTTTGGAGAGCCCCGTTCGAGCCACTAGAATCAAAGGCTGTCTCATTAAAGACCTCATCGGAGACATACAAGTGTTCTCTATCAGTGAAACGTGCCTGGAGTGCGGTCTGGAAAACTCTCACGTGATCCTGAGACCCCGACCGGGCTTTGTGCCCAAGGTTCCCATGAACCCTTTTAGGGATCAGGGGGTGAGCCTGCAAGCGCTGCCCCGGGAGGAGGCAGACCCAGCCTTATCGTTGCTGTGTCCGTTGCATGCTTTGCACATCTACTTGGATTGCACGCAGAGCTTTAGACGCTCTGAGCAGCTCTTTGTCTGCTTTGTTGGACAGCGGAGAGGGAAAGCTGTCTTCAAACAGAGGCTTGCCCACTGAATCGTGGACGCCATCTGATGTATTTGCCACATGATAACTCCCATACTAGATACGACCCCCAGGGATGTGGGGAACTACACTACGTTTTTTGGGGCATTGGGGGAGGTCCGAGTGCATCTGTTCTTATGCACACAGTAGTTTACATAACACAGTTCAGCCTTTGTGGCATTTCATATAGGGACCCCAAGTGTCACTACATTGACACAACATCGAGTGAATGACAGAAGGGGAATGTCTCGGTTACTGTCATAGCCTCCGTTCCCTGATGAAGGGAATGAGACGTTGTGTCCCTCTTGCCACAATACTGCACTACCTGCTGAAATGTCCGGGACCTTGTCTCAGCTGCTCAGCACAAAACCTGAATATACCTGATATATTAAGTATGTTTTATGCTTACATTATGAACCCACATACAATAAATAATAATATTCTTACTTCAATATGATCATGTTCCATATTCAAAACTTAATAACAGCTGTTTTTGATTGAACATTATTATTTACTGCATTCAAAATAAATGCGAAAACATGTGACATTATTTTTATTCACTTATCCTTTCACAAACAGTAGTCCATGTGCTGCGGTGGTGGAGACGGAATCTGTTTCGCCTGTTATATCGTATACGGTGATCTTGATCATATAAGATCATTGTTAGCTCATATTTTACCTCGTATATGTCAAAGCGACAGAACTTTGGAAATGTCAAAAAGCAGTTTGCAATCAGATTTTATGTGCAATTTCTTCGTAAAAAAGTGTATATCTGCTGCGTGAGAAGACACAATAACAGTGACGGTGACCTGTGAATTATCATTATTTATGTAAAATCCTGTGTATGATCTGGTGGAAATTTTAATTGAGAGAAGTGCCCATAGACAGCAGTTCTTTACAGGGCAACCAAAAGAACCCTGAAGGGGTGGGGCAGAGTATATGTTTGTAAACAGTCACTTAATCTATTATGATTGTTCTTAGAAAGATATTTGATCAATGTTTTGTCCCCGGAATGATAAAAAAATATATATATTTTAAACTGCAGTACAAAGATGGCACTGCTGTGAATAAGGTCTATATCAATTGAAAACATTTCTTAACCACTTTTATCAGCATGGCTAATATAATGGAATTTAGCTTGTTTTGCATGGAGGGTGAGAGAAGGAAATCAGGACCTATTAAATGCATCTTTTGCAAGGCGATGCAAGACAATTTAAACTGTAATGTGTTGTGTATGTAATGTGCTGAAGTGCCGCCTATAGCCACTAGAGCCCCCCCACAAAGCAAGTGAATGGGTGCCAAAATTCTGTAGCTCCAAAAATCACTTAAATCAGCATAAAAGTAATCCATTATACTCATGTGTTTGAATCTATATCTTCAGAGGGGATTTGATTGATGTGGGTGAGAAACAGATCAACATTTAAGTCCATTTTTACTATAAATTCTCCTCCCTGCTCCGTCAGTCTCCACTTTAACTTCCATATTCTTCTTCTTGTGTTTTTGGTGATTCACATTCTTCACGCATATCACCCCCTACTGCAGGGGTGGGCAACTATTTTGGTAAAGGGGCCACATCGGGCTTTAAGTAGTGCATGGGAGGCCACATTGTATTCCTTTTGAGATACAATGTTCTGCATTGATTTGGTTTTTGTATCTTTTAAGCCCAGAAAGTTTTGTGTACTCCATTTTCTGAAGTGTATCTGTGACTTGTGAGACTATTCTGCAATTGCCTAAAGTATTGTATTGCTCTACAAAGGTAGATACTTTTCCATCAGGCATTAAAAAGCTGAATAAAGGCTGAGCTTATAAATTAATTTTACCATCTCTACTTCCTTGTTAATTTATTATTCAATTTAACAATCTCTACATCCAGGGTCTGTTTTAATTTTAAAAATAATATAGAACTTATAATATTTGTCGCAAAGCGGGCGAGTTTACTTATTTTTTTCTAAAACATTACCCGTTTACATGCTAAAAGAGTCATGATGCGGGTCTCCTCTATGGATTGACTTTGAGCACACAACTGAATAACACAACTGCATGACTATGATAAATGATTACTGCAAGAGTTCGATTAACATACAGGTGTGAAGGGACTTCAACATATCTAAATTGCACAAATAAAAAATACATATACATATTCATCTCTGGCTTGCTTTTGCTTGCATGTCAATGATGCAGAGATCTACTTTTATATTTAATTTAATCACTGAGAAGGTTTACCTGCAAAGTAGCACCAAACATCACAAGCAGCCTCAAGAATGGACACAGAGTAGCCGTATAACCCTTTTCCTTGAGCAGAATATTGCACTACAGATCGCTAAGTTTGTTCAAAGGGGAAAGCAAGAGACAGAAAAAACACACTCGCGTGCAATCTTAGCCAGATTGCACAAACTGGGGGTGTTGTGTCTCTTATCTTTAGCAAGTTAACTAAAATATCAAATGAAGAAAAGAAAGGAAAAAAAACGCTTTTAGGATAAATGAGCCACGGGCCACATTAAAACATGTGGAGGGCCTAATCTGGCCCATGGGCTGTATGTTGCCCATGTTGCTAGGGAGAATAATTTCTAGAAAAAAGGACATCAATATAATTTTTTTTTTCACCCAAACCTATTATATCACTTCTGAAGATATAAATCCAAACACTGTAGTCGTACGGATTACTTTAATTATGGCTTTATGTGCTTTTGGGGGCATACAAATTTTGACACCCACTGACACTTGACACTTTCTTTTTGTGGATCAGCAGATCTGAAATATTCTTCTAAAAATCACAATTTGTGTTCTTCTGAAGAAAGAGAGTCATGCACATCTGAGTTTGAATGAGAGTGAGTAAATTATGAGATAATTTTCATTTTTTGGGTGAACTATTCCTTTAAAAAAAAAAAAAAAATAGCAAGCAAATGTTTTTGCCAATAGCTTTCTTAAGTGCTTTCTTCAGAGCACTGAAACGTTTGCTGTGAGTACAGCAACTTTTGAAATTTTTTATACAGTTTGCATAACAAATAAAGAATTCCTTCACCCCTGTTAGACCATGTGTTTTAGGAATTCAGTGATGTTATTCATATTTATCAGTTCTCTTAGAAACTCCAATGCCAAAATGGTTATTCACTCTGTAAAATGTTTGTACTTTGTTAATTTTAAAGGGCGTAATGTGCATCTTGTGGGGATATGGGGACACCTACAGGCAATGTTGAATTCAATCCACCCCATTAGGGGAATAGAAAACAAAGTTAAGTACCAGCTATAGCATATATATATATATATATATATATATATATATATATATATATATATACCGAGTTTGATGGCGAGTGCACAGAAATACATTGTGACTTTTAATTTATATGTAGGCTATTATTTATTTATACTTGTATACTTTTATATACAGGTTTGTGACCGGTTAAGCAGTATTTTATGTCTGCATCGGTGTTTTCTCATTCTCGGGTATGATGCATTGTTTGTTCAGTGTAATTTCTTTCTGTGTTTAAAGAGGAAAAAGACAAAATTGTACTATTTATGTGTAAGTTGATTTTCTGCTTAGTAAAATACGAGTTTTGTGCAAGCTGTTTTGAGGTGAATGGTAGTTTTGTGACCGGATGAGCAGCATTTAATGTCTGTAGGCCTATCTGTGTTTTCTCATGTATTTTCAGTAAATGCGCTGCATGAATGAGTCCAACCGTCTCAAAACGTCTCCGTGTGATCCTTTGAAAGAGGTCAGAGAAAAATAACTGAAGGGGGTTATATCAGCACAGAGAGCAATGTGATAAAAGAATACATTTAACACACACACGCACCCACATAATGGTAAGCAGCTGCCCATGTCTAAATCCGACACTGGTTCCTAACTTTCTTAATTTGATTAACGATTTCTGCTTTTCCACTTCAAACCCACACAGTGTATACACAACCACATCCTTTTCCTCAATGGCATCATATCCATCTTTTCACTCAAAACAGTGTAAAAGTGCCCACTGTCTGCTGATATGAATGTAACACATCATAAGAAAGTGTTTAGCTCCTTTGGATAGCATCATTTAATGTTTACGAACTGAATAGACTAACTATTAAATGAAACAATTGACAATCAGGGGCGTGTCTAGGGGGAGGCTGGGGGATAAGCTCTGCCTCCCCTGAGAATTTGAGAAATAATCTGTCCATCTGATCAGAGGCGGCGGCAGCCGATTTTGCCGGGGCTTCAGCCCCGAATGTTTTGAGTGTAGCCCCGAATGTATTTTGAATAGTTGACTGACAAATATGAAACCGGACAAAAGCCTATGTAAACCCCCGAAATCATAAGTTGCCTTATTTCATTGTGCTTTGGCTTTGCACATACTGCATACAGCCTGTAAAAATAGACATAGGCATAATCTAGCCTATAGAATAAGTTCCTTTGCTGTCGTAGCCTATGGGCGCCTCCGTTTCTTCCTCTCTGTTGAATATGCAGCAGGTAGGGGAGGAGCTTGCACAGTCGTTGACATCAACTAACGTTACTTAGTGTCGAGATAACGGCAATTAGCAGGAAAGACAGCAAAAATTAAGCAAATGAGGCTTTGGGGATTTTTTCGAAAGAAGTCAGTGGGTAAGAATTCACATTTGTTTTTGTCCTTAAAGTCTTAAGATCATCATCTAGATGGCTTTCACCCACAGTAGGCTAAACCTCAAGAGTTGTAGCCTCTAACCTCCTTATTTAGACTGATGCAGCTTGGTAGCTCCGAGTTAACGCAGTCGCCTCTCACCCCGGAGACTGTGGTTTGAGCCCCTTTCGGAGTGTACTTTTCTTGTTTATCAGGTGTTGTTTTCGCTAAGGATAACCAATAAGCATTAACATAAAATGTATGTGTGACTTGTTTTGTGATATTAGTTTGTAGGAAATATACACTTTGATTTGATTAAATGGTTTTGTAGAGTGTAGCAAAGATGAGCTACAGACTGAGGAGCAGCAGCTGTGCCAGAATCAGGCATGGAAACTGGTAACAATTAATCAGTCACTTTACTTTAGAGAAAGTTAAAAGTGAAACATTGTTTATCTCAATTATCCTAATGAAAGGATTTTGACAGATGAATTATTCTCATACAGATGATGAGAATTATATACAGTTCGATGCCATAGTGTGTCAATGAACTTAGACTAAAGTTATACATGTATTGCTTTAACTTAGGATCTTATACATCATTTTGACTATTTATGTTTTTTACCTCACTTTACTCACTATAATATAACTCTTTTGTGATGACTTTATGTTAATGTACATGAAAATTCAAGAATCATGAGAGATCTAAGGGCAATCCCACTGATCTGCTCTTCCCAATACATTTTCTTCAATGTATTGGTCCACAATTTGACATATGTAGCACTTGATGAATTAGTTGTTTGAAGCTGATTTGCAATAAGTTATGTGCTGTATCTGTTCTTTTGCATCACAGATGATTCAGGGAGGAGAGAGGATGTTGAGGATAGTACTAGAGTGGAAGATTTAGGAACTGTAGAAACAGGCCCAGCCAGAGCAAAACTCAAAGAATACCCTCTCACCAGCTTTGGACTACAGGGAAGTGGTTGCTAGTGTGAAAATAAAATTGTCTGGGCTAAGCCCCGGATGTCCTTCAATGCTGGAAACGCCTCTGCATCTGATGATAAATTACAATTTAAAAGTGGATTGTTTTGTGCATTTTTTTCCATCGCTAGCAGATGAGTGAGGTCTGACACAACAAAAATCCAGTTTAAGCCCTATAGTCTAATAGGGGCCCTGTGCCTATCTCTGGGTTCCTGGCTTAGAAAAAGATATGCACTAAAACAGATTGTGTGTAGTATAGCTTAATTTTGCGCCGATTTTTTCAATTGTTTATGTTGCCCCCCCAAACAAGCCAAATGCCCCCCCCAAACATGATATCCTTGTAACCCCTCTGTTGACAATAAAATGCAAAGTAACCTTTCAGTAATCAAAATACTTTTTGAATGTAACTATTCTGATTACCAATTATTTAAATTGTAACTGTAGTGGAATACAGTTACTCGTATTTTGTATTTTAAAGAAGTATTCACATTACATGTATTCCGTTACTCCCCAACCCTGTATATATATATATATATATATATATATATATACACTCACCTAAAGGATTACAGGTGAAACTCGAAAAATTAGAATATCGTGCAAAACTTCATTAATTTCAGTAATTCAACTTAAAAGGTGAAACTAATATATTATGTAGACTCATTACAAGCAAAGTAAGATATTTCAAGCCTTTATTTGATATAATTTTGATGATTATGGCTTACAGCTTATGAAAACCCCAAAATCAGAATCTCAGAAAATTAGAATATTGTGAAAAGGTTCAGTATTGTAGGCTCAAAGTGTCACACTCTAATCAGCTAAACACCTGCAAAGGGTTCCTGAGCCTTTAAATGGTCTCTCAGTCTGGTTCAGTTGAATTCACAATCATGGGGAAGACTGCTGACCTGACATTTGTGCAGAAAACCATCATTGACACCCTCCACAAGGAGGGAAAGTCTCAGAAGGTAATTGCAAAAGAAGTTGGATGTTCTCAAAGTGCTGTATCAAAGCACATTAATAGAAAGTTAAGTGGAAGGGAAAAGTGTGGAAGAAAAAGGTGCACAAGCAGCAGGGATGACCGTAGCCTGGAGAGGATTGTCAGGAAAAGGCCATTCAAATGCGTGGGGGAGCTTCACAAGGAGTGGACTGAGGCTGGAGTTACTGCATCAAGAGCCACCACACACAGACGGGTCCTGGACATGGGCTTCAAATGTCAAACGTCTTACCTGGGCTAAAGAAAAAAAGAACTGGTCTGTTGCTCAGTGGTCCAAAGTCCTCTTTTCTGATGAGAGCAAATTTTGCATCTCATTTGGAAACCAAGGTCCCAGAGTCTGGAGGAAGAATGGAGAGGCACGCAATCCAAGATGCTTGAAGTCCAGTGTGAAGTTTCCACAGTCTGTGTTGGTTTGGGGAGCCATGTCATCGGCTGGTGTTGGTCCACTGTGCTTTATTAAGTCCAGAGTCAACGCAGCCGTCTACCGGGACATTTTAGAGCACTTCATGCTTCCTTCAGCAGACAAGCTTTATGGAGATGCTGACTTCATTTTCCAGCAGGACTTGGCACCTGCTCACACTGCCAAAAGTACCAAATTCTGGTTCAATGACCATGGTATTACTGTGCTTGATTGGCCAGCAAACTCGCTTGACCTGAACCCCATAGAGAATCTATGGGGCATTGCCAAGAGAAAGATGAGAGACATGAGACCAAACAATGCAGAAGAGCTGAAGGCCGCTATTGAAGCATCTTGGTCTTCCATAACACCTCAGCAGTGCCACAGGCTGATAGCATCCATGCCACGCCGCATTGAGG
The DNA here is from genome assembly GCF_025860055.1 of Xyrauchen texanus. Classification (NCBI taxonomy): domain Eukaryota; kingdom Metazoa; phylum Chordata; class Actinopteri; order Cypriniformes; family Catostomidae; genus Xyrauchen; species Xyrauchen texanus. The sequence goes on from NC_068324.1 coordinate 11,364,921, forward strand.
CAGTAATTAATGCAAAAGGGGCCCAAACCAAGTACTGAGTACATATGCATGATTATACTTTTCAGAGGGCCGACATTTCTGTATTTAAAATCCTTTTTTTATTGATTTCATGTAATATTCTAATTTTCTGAGATTCTGAATTTGGGGTTTTCATAAGCTGTAAGCCATAATCATCAAAATTATATCAAATAAAGGCTTGAAATATCTTACTTTGCTTGTAATGAGTCTATATAATATATTAGTTTCACCTTTTAAGTTGAATTACTGAAATTAATGAACTTTTGCACAATATTCTAATTTTTCGAGTTTCACCTGTATTAGGAACACCTGTTCAATTTCTCATTAATGCAATTATCTAATCAACCAATCACATGGCAGTTGCTTCAATGCATTTAGGGGTGTGGTCCTGGTCAAGACAATCTCCTGAACTCCAAACTGAATGTCAGAATTGGAAAGAAAGGTGATTTAAGCAATTTTGAGCGTGGCATGGTTGTTGGTGCCAGACGGGCCGGTCTGAGTATTTCACAATCTGCTCAGTTACTGGGATTTTCACGCACAACCATTTCTAGGGTTTACAAAGAATGGTGTGAAAAGGGAAAAACATCCAGTATGCGGCAGTCCTGTGGGCGAAAATGCCTTGCTGATGCTAGAGGTCAGAGGAGAATGGGCCGACTGATTCAAGCTGATAGAAGAGCAAATTTGTCTGAAATAACCACTCGTTACAACCGAGGTATGCAGCAAAGCATTTGTGAAGCCACAACACGCACAACCTTGAGGCGGATGGGCTACAACAGCAGAAGACCCCACCGGGTACCACTCATCTCCACTACAAATAGGAAAAAGAGGCTACAATTTGCAAGAGCTCACCAAAATTGGACAGTTGAAGACTGGAAAAATGTTGCCTGGTCTGATGAGTCTCGATTTCTGTTGAGACATTCAGATGGTAGAGTCAGAATTTGGCGTAAACAGAATGAGAACATGGATCCATCATGCCTTGTTACCACTGTGCAGGCTGGTGGTGGTGGTGTAATGGTGTGGGGATGTTTTCTTGGCACACTTTAGGCCCCTTAGTGCCAATTGGGCATCGTTTAAATGCCACGGCCTACCTGAGAATTGTTTCTGACCATGTCCATCCCTTTATGGCCACCATGTACCCATCCTCTGATAGCTACTTCCAGCAGGATAATGCACCATGTCACAAAGCTCGAATCATTTCAAATTGGTTTCTTGAACATGACAATGAGTTCACTGTACTAAAATGGCCCCCACAGTCACCAGATCTCAACCCAATAGAGCATCTTTGGGATGTGGTGGAACGGGAGCTTCGTGCCCTGGATGTGCATCCCACAAATCTCCATCAACTGCAAGATGCTATCCTATCAATATGGGCCAACATTTCTAAAGAATACTTTCAGCACCTTGTTGAATCAATGCCACGTAAAATTAAGGCAGTTCTGAAGGCGAAAGGGGTCAAACACAGTATTAGTATGGTGTTCCTAATAATCCTTTAGGTGAGTGTGTATATATATATATATATATATATATATATATATATATATATATATATATATATATATATATATAAATTTAGAGATGTAATTATATATATATATATAATTACATCTCTCAATTTTATTCTTCTTTGTTGCATAATTGATTCAATTGTCAAGTGAACTTTTTATTCAGCAATAATGCAGTTTTTCCAGTAGATGGCTGCATGTCTCATCCTACACACCACAGCAACTCTGGAAATTCCTGACATCATCAACATTTGGGCAGGCATAGTCATGGTAACCCAAATCCACACTGCTATCAGTAATGAATGAAATGGACCAAATGGACAGACCCAATGGACAGTCCCACGACTGAAAATTGTATTTGCTCTTTATCATACCTGGGAACATTCTTTATGTAAAAATACTCATAATCTGTCTCTCAGATTCTGTAAAGGATTCATTCAAGCTAAAAGGGATAGTTCACCCAGAAATAAAAATTCTTTCATAATTTACTACATCCTGTATGGCTTTCTTCCATTCACAAATGGTGATGTTATAACATAATGTTATTCTCAGTCACAAAAAAACAAAAAGTCACAACGAATGAGCATGCAATGAAAACGAATGTTGACTGAGAATAACATTCTGCCTAACTTCTCCTTTTTGTGTTCCACAAACTAAAGAAAGTCATATTGGTTTGGAACAACTTGAGGGCAAGCTAATTATGGCAGGATTTTCCTTTTTGGGTGAACTATCCCTTTAAGAAGAATAAATGAATGCATTGGAATATGTTCAGCCACCAGAGCTCTTTTAGGATAATTCTAGAAACCAATGAATGAAGAGGTAAAAAGCATTACTTCTTTATTTCTATAATTAATCTCATTCATTAAATGGGCCTTTAAATCCCATTTTCACAGCAAAGACCTATTACACAACAAAATGTCCAGTATTTATTTTTTATAGTACAGTTATCTGTCCAACAGGAAGGAAGCAATGACATGTCTACTGAAGCAAATCAGGCCAATTAGTTTCCTTTGGATGCAGAATGGATAGTCAATAGTGACATGGAGGGGTCACAGTGGCCAATCACTTGATACCATCCTGGCCACTGGCTCTTAATGACATGCTGAGAGGAAGTAGAATTAGAGAGGTATGATGTCATCCCTTCCACTAGCAGCAACTGTGCCCTCAATTACATTTCTGTTACTCTGTGGTGGCATATGTTGACTTTTTTTTATTATTTGTTTTGGGTTTTTTTGGTCAGAGATAGTAAGAAAGAATGTGGGGTTTTACAGTGTACTGTACACATATCCTTTAGTCAGATTTATTTGGCTATAATTCATACAGTACACAAATATACAGTGGCCCCAAAAAGCATTTGGACACTTAAGCTACACTCTCAACAAATTATGTTGAACGTTGCGGTTACTGTTGTAACCTCCATTCCCCGAGGGAAGGAACAAGACGTTGTGTTGAATGAAGTGACACAAGGCATATTCCTAAGGAGCCTCGTGTACCTCTAAACTTGAGAAAAGGCCAATGAGAAATTGGCAGACAGAATTTGCGTGTCCCGCCCCCGGACATACGGGAATAAAGGGAAGCGGGTGTGCGTCTGTCAGTCAGGTTTTTGCACTGAGGAGCCGAGAATAAGGTACAGCCGTTTACATTGTTAGGACTCCATCAGGGAATGGAGGTAACAACAGTAACCGTGATGTTCAATACTGTCACTCACTTGACATTGTGTCGAATGAAGTGACACAAGGGGTCCCTTTCAAAAGAAGCATGCACTAGACCATGTTATGTGAACTGCTAACACAGGTGCAAGCAGGCTGCTGCGTGCTAGAAGCAACTGTATTGGCTGCACGTAACCCTCCCCAACGCCCCCAGAAAAAGGTGTCATATACAAACCTTAGGTTCCCAGCACCCCTGAGGGAGGAACAGGTGCTAGATGACTAGCATGGGAGCAAGCCTGGCAGCCTGCGGCCTTTTCTCTCTCTATGTCTCTCAGAACCCTTCTTCATCTCGGCTGGAGGGACAGGCTCTATCGCATCCTTGAGAAGCAGATTCGTGATCTCTGCCCATAAAGTCAGAGTGACCACCGAAAACTGCTGGGCAAAATCATCAACAGTGTCGCCGAAGAGGCCAAGTTGGGAGACGGGGGTGTTGAGAAAGCATGCCTTGTCAACGTTGCGCATCTCGACCAAGCCGTGAAGGCAGCCCGGGCAAGCATGTTGGCCATGTGCGTCAGCCTCAGACTGGGCGGGCTGGCCCGAAGGCGGCAGCCCAGTAGAGCCCTCTGCGTCAGACGCCTGGACGCTCTCCACTGCAGCGGCGATGTCGTCATCCATTTCCGGGGGCTCAAGTGAGAATGCCGGCTGGTCGCTCTCATCCCAAGCTCGGACAGAAGCAAGTGAGCGTGCCGGGGGCCGGGTGGTTTGTGGGGATTTACCCGGCAAAACCGAGCCCGTTGTCATCCCCAAATCGCCTTCATCACCAGCCGGGTCGTCCTCAATCCCATGGGAAGAAGGAGCAAAGTGGGGGGCGGCTGAAGTGGTGTTCACCTTAAGGATGCCATGGTCATGTTCTCACAGTAAGTGCATGAAACATCCACTAACAGTGCCTCTGTGTGATTGCTGCACAGGCACACAAGGCAGCGCCTGTGGCCGAGATATCGACCGCATCCAGGAACTACACAGAGGCGGTAGGCATCTTTAAAAAGACACATCCTGAAAATGATGCCTGTCTCTTTTAGAGTGCTCTTTTATGAGTGAAAACTCAAACTCATTTAGAGAAATACAAACTCTTTTAAGGAGGGGAAAACACTCTTTCAGGCAATGAAAGCGCTGTCGAAGCACCCAGGGTGTGGACTGCACAGCGTGTAGAGAGAGAGGACGCTGCTGGAAACGCACCGTAAGATCCAACAGCAGTGCTTCATGCCAACAGAGGTGAGTGGAACAGTGGTGAACTTCAGCTTGCTGTTGAACAACCACTCAACTCCGAAGAAAGAATCTGACTGACAGACGCACGCCCGCTTCCCTTTATACCCATATGTTCGGGGGCAGGACATGCAAATTCTATCTGCAAATTTCTCCATGTGATTTTTTTTTTCCCGTTTTTTATTTTTAATAAATTTGCAAAGATTTCAAACAAACTTCTTTCACGTTGTCATAATGGGGTATTGTTTGTAGAATTTTTAGGAAAATAATTAATTTAATCCATTTTGGAATAAGGCTTTAACATAACAAAATGTGGAAATAGTGAAGTGCTGTGAATACTTTCCAGATGCACTGTATACACACACACACACACACACACACACACACACACACACACACACACACATGGTGGGGTGCGAGGTGAGTTGTATGTGGATGCCAAGGAGAATAGCGTGGACCTCCACACACGCTACTTCTCCACGAGGACATAACGCACATTGGGAATTGGGCATTCCAAATTGGGGAAAAAGGGAAGAAGTAAAATATGCCTTGTATATGCCTTTTCATAATAATAATAATAATAATAATAATAATATACAATTATTATTTAAAAAATATAATATTTTTCTTTTCTTTTTTTTTCTTACCAGATGAAGCTGAATTTGTTTGCTACGTTAACTGTGCAATATGTTGTGGTTTCTCCTGGTATTTCAGATATTAATATATGCATTGTTTGTGCATGTATAACAACATTATTCTGGAGGCAGGAGCTGTCAAGTGAAATGTGAAATGGCAAGAACACATTTTTCATTGAATAATAAATACAAAATCAAACATTAAAAGAAATGAAAATAAAATCAATATAGCCTACAAACAGGTGGAAGTCCCGTAAATCTACCAGGAATGTCGAGACCAAGACCATCCAATCTGAAATCACACTGTACACATTTTCATTCATAAGGTTTACACTTTAGAAATATTGGCTGCACAGATTCATACATTTGTTGAAATTTTGGATATGTTTATTTATAATGTCGCTTTATCCTTGTGCTTTTTGGATAATCAGTCAAATGAATATTTTTTATATTATTCAGATGAATCCGTTATTTGTTTTGAAGTCATTATCCATGCCTTTCCGAATAAGGTATTGGGCTTTGGGTATCCTACTCTTCACAGATGCTGGACAATTGGGTCCCTTATTTATAAGTCCCTTAAGTATTATATATCTGTTGTTTTATTTTTTTGCCTTTTACGTCTGTGCCCTTTTCTCATTATATCAATAAATTCACAGTATGCCCACTTCTTCAGAAACTACTACACCACTGTATAGATCTCTCTACAACTTCTCAAAGTCACAATAGATTCCAGTAGGCTACATCTGTGTTGAATTTCTTATGTGTTAGATCACTCTATGGCTTGCCTTTTTTGGAAATCTGGTGCAGTGTGTTTGGTGATGTCAGAAAATGTAACTTTGCCCTGCATGTCCCTACTGCAAAATTTACTTTTCTCATCTCCGCGTGAATCAAAGAAGCTTGGTTGCTGCAGTTCTGTCCATAATCTTTTACAGATGGGCATCTTTGAATGAACTGTACCAGCTGTTGCTCTAGTGCCATGAACTGGGTCCATAAGGGTACTAAAATGAGACTTGGACAATAGGATTTTATTTACATTTGTAATATTCTATATATTCTATAAACTAAATATTTCAAAATGTATTTCTAAGTTAAGAAGTCCGTTAAGCATTATAGAAAGTCATTATGTTTCTTAATGTTTGATGCAGTGAGATCCAGCTGATGGAAATTACTTCAATAAATCATGATTTGTAGAAGGAATAACACATTTTATTTTTACAGAAATTAATAAAATATGAAATAATGAGAATACATGTAATAATACAGAAAAATATGTTTGATAATAAAATGTTAAGTAGATATATCTTAAGGATATATCCAAGGACTAAATCCTGGAATTAACCTATTAATACAAAGTCTTTGTCTAATAAACTAAGTAAGTAAATGGAAACAAAAAATAAAGTACGGATAGTTAAGATGAGGCCTCAAAGTTGGAGATCAGATGCAAAGAGCTAGAGAGCTGAGACGTCAGTCTGACAATCAAAGATTAGTTAAGATCTTTATACCCTCTTGAGACTGCAGTGAGTTCTGCACGGGTTTAAGTTGTTAACTCAAGGTGTCAGAACATTTTGTTCTGACCTATTGAGGTGTGAAAGCTGCAGCTAAATGGAGTTTGCGGCATATATCTTTGTCAAGTTCACAAAATTCATGATCTCAATTTAAATGCGAGCACGAATGCCTAAACGACATTACTGTACATAAGAGACAAACTGATTAAAACATAACAACTATAAATTAAGCTCTCTCTGCATCCAGCTTTGAACCCTCATCGGGTTAAAAGGACAACAAGCTCATATATTAAAAGTAAAATGTATATCCTTGGTCTCACACAATGTTCCAATTTCTCACGGGAACTTTTGAACACACAAGGCATAAACCATATACAAAGGCGGAGAGTGAAAGCACGAGTTGAATACATAAATGTGGATACATGAATATGCTTTTATAACATCAGTAAGCAAGAGTAAGCAGAAGTATAAAAATATAGGAAGGACTCTAACCACTTGCATCAATGTTATTAATGAAAATGATTATACTTTTTAAACAAGAATATCAAGTATTTTATATATTTTCTTGTTTCTGGGTTGGCAGACAGTTTGTGTCCGGGGTCCCTGGTTCTGAAAAATATTGACATTATTTGTATAATGCTATTGTAGATGTTTTACCACTGCCTGATTTTTTTCATGAGGTTGTTCTTCAGAAAATCAATCTGTACTCACATTTGAAACTGCCCCCTGTGGCCGAAGCTGGAGGTGTTGTTAAACGTATGGGCACGTGAGAGCTCTAGTTTCCGGGTGAAATATCCACAGAGTGTCACCAAAAGCAAATTGTAAAGCAAGTATTCTTAGTTGTACTGTAAATTATGTAATGCAGTCTACATGAATGCATCTTTTATTAACTATACGTCCTAACCCAAACCCCAACCCTAAACCTTACCATCATTGGATTAACTTCATATTCATTGATTATATGAACACGATTACTTCCTGATTTTCATGGGACCAGAACCTGTGCCTTTTCCTGTACCTATAGACTTATTAGTCACATTGCATTTACAAAATCATTTAAAAAAATAATTGTCTCAAAACTATTGTGTGTCAAGTAGCTTACACATTAGCAAAGATGGCAGATTTTTGCTACCAACTGCCATTATAATAAACAGGAATCAATCATAAAGCATTGCAATATACCCTGAATGACTATGTTGCACATACAGTACTCATGGTGGTGTTATAACAAAATCCTATTGCCTTCCTCTTACTCTTGAACACAGCTCATGAGGAGTATCCTAATGTTTCATTGTAATACAGCCAGTCATAATGATGTTCCCTGGAAGCTCATTGTGATTCCTTCAGGTTTAGAATTAAAAACTCAGATTTGTCTTCTCTGTCATCCTCTGTTTCATCTCGTTGTTTTCCTCCTCTCTTTGTCTGTTTTGCTTTCATTACTCCAGTATCAGAACCCCTCCATTTTCATTCATCCTTCATTACTTTAATTGTGTACCACACTCAATGCTAATATCTTTTGAAGCTATAAGGTAATATTTTTAGCTCTGCCTCATAAAGGCATACAATGCAGTCTAAATCTAGACACTCTCTTCATGTACTCTCTCTCTTACACACATGCTCCCCACCCCCCTCCCTTCAGGCTAGCTTTTTCCTGAATGGATGAAACTAGGACCACCTGCCTCTACACTGCAGCGATGGAACAGGGATATTGGGGGTGGAAAGTAAGGGATGCTAGGGGTATTAGTGCCTTGTTTCGCCATTACATAATATTATGCAAGCTTGACACATCTGGCCTCCCTTACGAAGTGGAGGGGTGGGGAATCACAGTGCCATTCACACTCACAGTGCCTGAGGATTACAGCCCATAATCTGCACAGGGGTGCGGGAGCTAGATAGAAATTATTAGAGGCAAAGGCTGGAGAGGGAAAGAGTGAGAGCGGGAGAGATGAGATTAAGAATGGCTGCTGTTTCATTCATAATTTCCACCCAATTCACATACCCAGCTTGCACTTGCACTGTATTGTTGCGAAAAGTGAGCAACGAGAAGATGAAAAAGGGCGAGTGATGATGAGTGCAGCTCCATCAATCCACACATCCCATCTGAGGAAGAGGAGGGAGCTAATGACATCATGGCACCGCAGTACAGAGGCAAAGTTCTGTGAGGTACACCATCACTGCAATGATTTACAGACACCCAACAATCCTGACATTGGTTACACTGTTTTGTAGAAAACACTGATTTAAAATGCATTTATAAGCACAATTCAGAATTCAAAAACAGTTGGTTTAAATGGAATGAAAAGCCAGAAATTTTAAATAAATGTGTATTAGATTAGTGCTGTGATGATCGTTGAAGTCCATGCAAAGGTTTTTTATTTGGACCAGTCATTTAGGAAAAGCAGGGCAGAGCACACGCAGTGGCTTGGCTTGATGTAAGCATGATGATGTCATTGATTCAGTGGCACAGAATACAAGGTGCAGATTTTTTTAGCTCTGTATTAATCAGGATAGAGACTGTTAACAACATTTTGCATTAAACTCATCAACTCTAAGAAACAGCAAATAGTCTACCAGTATTTTATCATGATCTCAAAACTCACAAAGGATGATTTTGTGTGTTAATGGGCGTTGCAATGGGAATCAAGTGTTTTGACGTTGTGTTCCATTTACTGTAGGTAGAACCAATCAGCAGTATTGAAACTGACACTTTTATAACAAGCATGGATAATGTGTCCAACTAAGTCACTTGATTGGCAAGTTAACCCTAACTGTGACTGATGGGTGAGCCACAGATGAAGTAATTGGGGAGAAAGGATCAATTAAGGTACATACTAATGAAGCAGAACATTACGGTGTTATAAAGGAAGTGTGATGTTTAACTGTGTGATTGGATTTTAAATAATGCAAATGCCTCATTGTTAAATGTTTGGTAATGGTACATGGGAAACGGTAAACCTCCATGCTCATTGACTTGGTCACTTGACTTGGACTGTCCTCCACTGACCCAGAGTAGCATCCGAGCTGCCTTTGAAAAAGAGGTCAGCACCCTCACTGTCTTGAAAAATAATTAAAACAAATTTAAATGGAAAAAGATTTAGAACAGGGGACTGTGAGAAGTGAGAGAGAGAGCCTAAATGAATCATGCCAAGATGACTAATGTCTTGAATAACTGCCGAGAATCCCTTCTAGTGTTTATCAATCGGCTGTGGGCTGGCTGGATTTCATAACCCTCCCACATTGAGTATTCACAGCTGCCAATCATTGCAAGCCACCGTAGGTAAAAAAAATAATAAAATAAAAAATAACTGCCAATAGATTCTTTATTATTGAGAAAAATGGGAAAAATGCTTTGTTATCTGTTGTCTTCTGTTTTTAATCCAAGGCTATTTACACTTTAACCTCTCATCAGCACAGATCTTTCCAAATATCGCATAATGAATTCTCCATATTTTGTCACTATTCCGAGAAACAGCCTGCTTTCGTCCTTGGCATAGTTGCATGTCAGTACATAATGCATACCTGTGTTCAAATAAGTGCACTAATAATCTGTTTAGAGGCAAAATAGGAATGAAGGCCAAGAATGTCACAAAAGGGAATTCCTGAAGGGTGTCACACCTCACAAGTTCATGTCTTCTAGTTTGTCCTACTTTGTTCAGAGATGGAGAATCCAATTCGCTTCTGCTTTGACGTCATCAGACATCTCTGGCCTGTATTATGTTCGCTCCCTCTCTACTCAGCTTCCCCCTCGAGAGTTTGTTATTCCACTGAACCAAAATAAATTGCCTATGAAACCGGATGAATCCTCCTCCCCACCTCCCCCTTCTCATTCCACATTGTTTTTCACTCAGCATTATGAAGGGAGTCTCTATGTGTCTTTTCCACCTCTTCTTCTTTATTTCCAAGTGGGACATTTCTTTTAGCACCCACTCTGGTTGCTCTTTTTAGCATCTTACTACTTTCTGGTAATTACATTGAATTTTTTTTAAGTCATGAGTCGTGGTGTTAGCGAAGTTAGCGGGTGTTTAAGGGTGATGTGATGACAGCAGAAGTATTGAATCATCTAGAATCATTATTGTAAAGCAAGTTGCCAAGTAAATGCACACGCTGGATTCCTTAATTGACTGCAGTAAAGATTTCACGCAGTTGTACATAATATATGTTTTAACCAATATATGTATATATTAAATACATATATAAACCAAATGTATCCACATTAAGCTAGGAAATGGTTGAGGTTAAAAAACACACACATCACCTTAAACTAAAGATACTTTTGGCTTATATTGCTATTAGCTGTTATTCCATCAATGCTTTTCATGTTTAGACCAGTCCAGAGGTCCAGTGAGACAGTCCAGAGCAGAGAGGTGAGGGAAAACCCCAGCAAAGGAAGAATTGAGGTGTTTACAGAGCCAGCAGGCCAATATTGGATTGAAGTAATGTGTTTGATGACTGTTTCACAGGAGAGGTGAAGTATTTGTCTCACACATCCAAACTAAGGACCTTAGAAGATGCGATGATCCAATTTTGTTTCCATGTCCAGAAATAAGAAGAGGCCATCAAAGTTCAGGATAGTTCTTTGAGTAGTGAATGGATACAGACTGCAAATATGTAAATTATCAATTGTCACATTTCCTCTGTTTCATTATTTAGAGAATATGTTATGAGATTTATATTGATAATGGTCACCAGGGTTGGTTAAAATTTAAAGTAATTAAAGAATTGTCTCCCTTACAATTCTTGAGTTGGAATTTGAATTGAACTTGCAAAAAACACTGCAAAAAAGAGTTCTGTTCAATTTTGGTGCCTGTATATTTTACAGTTCACTACCTTTTAAATTATTAAATGATCTAAATGTATATACCAAATGATATAAACCTTTGGAACTACAAAAATCAACTTTTCACTTTAAAAAGTATTGTTAAACACCATATTACAACAGAAGACGACATGATGATTTAAAGTTCATCAGCCCTTCCAGGAGCAATAATTAATACACACGTAGAGACAGTTACCCACAAAAAACTAAAAACATCAGGGTAACACAAGTGACACTAATATAATGCAATAAACCTTAACTAAACTATATCAAATGCACACACCACAATGTACATAACTGATAACAAAAATAAGAAGAAACATCTGGTTACAGATGTAACCTCTGTTCCCTGATGTGTCAATGTAGTGACACTAGGGGTTTGATCTTGAGAGTCCCAATCACCTTTGCTTTATTCAAAAAAGACCAATGAAAATTTCAGAGTGGAATTTGCATGCCGCTCTCCACCCGGACATACGGGTATAAAAGGAGATGGCATGCACAACTCATTCAGATTTGTGCTGAGGAGTCCCGGCCATGTCAGCGGTTGGTTCAGCGCCATGGCAGGAGGGACACAATGTCTCGTTCCCTCCATCAGGGAACAGAGGTTACATCTGTAACCAAGATGTTCCCTGTCTGTCACTCACTCAACATTGTGTTGATGTAGTGACACTAGGGGTTCCGATATGAAATGCTGCAGGCACTGAGCCGTCTCACAAAGTACGGAGGAGCGGACACAGACAAGCTGCTGCGTGCCTAGCAGCGAGCGTGCGACCACATCATGACCTTCCAGCGAGTTTGGTAAGGTGTCTCCCTGATCACGTTAATGGTGGGAGAAGGCACTTACCCGAGGAGGCTACAGGCGGTGGCTTTCCTGATTTTTGTATTAAGCAATTTCCCCCCGAGCACCTTCTTGAATAGCGCTGGGGAAGCACTCTTGCCTCTCTAGGAGGGAGAGCACTACGGAGACCACATCCTACCAGAGGGAGGTTAACATGTGGAGAATACCTCACTGGACTTACCGACGGGGAAGATCACATATGGAATGAAGCCACTGAGAGTACCCTATCTACCGAGAGGGTACACAGCAACAGTGGCCGAGACAGAACGAAGCTCTGTCGAGGGGAAACACAGGGTTCACCTGAGGGGAAACCGAAAAGTAGAAACACATCATACAGGATTACTGAGGGGGAATCACCACATATGGAGCACTAAAAAGGGGCATACCACATATGGAGCACTAAAAAGGTGCACACCACGAGTACTGGGCCTGGTGGCGTTACTCCTCCACCGAGTTTGCCACTGCGTCCAGTGTTCACCAGTTACGGGGAACTGTTTTGGACAAGATAGTGCACATTATCACCTTGACAGGGGAAAGGCACAAATGCAAGCGATATACCCGACTGGCTGCCTGGTCTGCCTGTTGTTACCCCGCAACACTTGGTTCGAAACCGGTTCTATGTGGAGGTTGTAGAACCTCGCAAAAGTATTGGGAGTATTTAGCATCTTCGTTTGTTTTAATGTTTTCAAGTCAGTTTATCAGTCAAAGCATTAAAACAACTTGATATACGATTGAACCTTCACAGTCGCTCTAGTATAAGAGCTTGCACTGAAGCACCTGAAATCGAAAGTTTAGAATGCATAATTTATGTGTTTTTTAAAGTGGTGGGAGCTTAGTGTGCAGTACACAGTATGATGTCATGACATGTGTAGTGAAGATCTCATTAGGGGGCTCATAAAATGTTGGCATATGAAATCATCTAATCAAAAATTAAGTGGGTGAGGGGAAATAAGGGGAATAGGATCATTTAGCCCACAACTCCCTTGCATATGATGTCAGAATATAACAAAGGTATGAGAGAGAGAGAGAGAGAGAGAGAGAGTGAGAGAGAGAGAGAGAGAGAGAGAAAGAAAGAAAGAACTTAGGTCATAACCTGAAAGCTGAAGTGTGTTTGGGGAACCCTGTTTGAAATAGTCATTGTTTTTGCAATTCCACTTGGTGATACTAGTGGTGCAGAAATGACACACTTCATCTTTAAGTATTTATTACAATATTACTATATTAATGTGCGATGTGACTACAACTATATTTTATTCATTCTCAGCATGTTCTATTGTTATGTTTACCCCTTCTTTAGACTGATGTAAACTCAATGAGGTAGTCAATTATATTTGGCTATTTTGTTCATAGTCTGGCTGAATGACCAAGTCTGATGTATTCTCTAGTTTATGTACTTACTGCTGGCTCAGTATCTAGGAGATGCTTAGCTGACTTTAAATAAATTATGATGTATCAGTGCTTCCTTCAGATTAAGTCAAAAGCACTGGAAACCATTAATTGATTCTGAATTGAGTCTTAGTATGGATATTTTTTTAACTGTACTCCATGGTTCCAGAAGCCGAGTGACTTAATTCAAGGATTTATTGATCAGCATTCTGTTCAGGTTCACACAATTGTCCAGCATATCAAGGCATTTTGACCTGTTATACCCAGGGGGTCAGAAATTGTCTGGTTTGCAGGTCCCTGTTAGCACCTGCTGGTAGATGCTGGAACTACACCACCTGATGGCAAAAAGCATGTTTCTCCATAGACAGCCATTCTAAAGTTACTGTGTTTTAAGATTAAATAAAAAAAAATTCCAAGAACCATTTCAATTTAAATGTCATGAACTCTAGTTCCACAATCCACCCCACTTCTGCTGGTTCCCACACTCCTTCTCAATTACCTGAATATTAGTTTAACCTCACCTCTGGATTTGCCCTCTGTGTCTAGAATTCTTCTATTAAAACTGTTTCTGCATTTGAATCCTTCTCGTCCTGTTTCCGTCACATTAAATTATTTAATTACATTATAGCACATCGTCATCCTGTGACGGATTGTTTTTGAAGCGCTCTTAAAAGCGTGAAATGTATTTATATTTTTCCCTATCTATTCCCATTGACGAGTGATCAGTCACATGACACCTGATCCCGGAACATGGTTCTGAGTGGTTTTTGGCAGCAAGTCAGGAATTAACTGGTTACCAGGTCCACAGTAGCCCCTGCTGGTAGATAGAGGAACTATTCCCTGATTCTCCTTTGGCAGCTATGATTTCTGACAAAATATATTTTTTTTCCATTAACTTTTTAATAGCTATTATTTCATAACATTATAGTATACCTTTTTCCAGTACCAAATTGCTTTAGAATTGCTCTTGAAAGGGTGAAATTGACTTAAGGGCGTGAGGAGATTGAATCCCCCTAGACCGCCCTTGATACCCTCTTGGGATCTCTCTGTGGTCCTTCCTGCCCTACAGAGAACCCCAAGCTCAGCATTTTGTCCCTGAAGATGGCCCTCCTGGTGGCGCTCACAAGAGGGTGGGGGACCAGCAGGCGCTCTCTGTCACCAGCGAATGCCTAGAATTTGGGCCAGCACACTCTCACATGAACTTGACCCCGGCCAGTTATGTGCCCAAAGTTCCCTCCACTCTCTTTCGAGACCAGGTGGTCTTCTGAGGAGGTAGACCCGGCCATGTCATTGCTGTGTCCAGGTCGCGCCCTGTGCATCTATCTGGACAGCACGCAGAGCTTTAGCTGTTCGGAGCAGCTCTTTGTCTGATTTGGAGGGCAGCAGAAGGGGAAAGCTGTCTCCAAGCAGAGGCTGGTCCATTGGATTGTAGATGCCATTTCCATCGCATACCAATCGCAAGACTTTCCGTGCCCCTTGGGAGTCCGGGCGCACTTCACTAGAGGTGTTGTGTCCTCCTGGGCACTGGCATTGGGGGCCTCTCTAGCAGACATGTGCAGAGCTGCGGGTTGGACTACACCCAATCCCTTTGCGAGGATTTACAACCTATGCATAGAGCCGGTTTAGACCAGTGTGTTACGCAGAAACAGCAGGTAGGCCAGATGGCTGGTTGGGTGTACTGCTTGCATTGCGCCTTTCCCCTTTTTCAAAGGTGATAATTTGCACCTTTTGTCCACAACAGCTCCCTGTATCTGGTGAACCTTGGACACCTCTTTAATTCTTAAGCGCTGTTCAGGTACGAACTCGCCGGAGGAGTTACGGCACCAGGCCCAGTACTCGTGGTGTACTCCTTTTCAGGTGAGCCTGTAAACTTGGGCTCAGTGCTCCATGTGTGGTGATTCCCCTCTGGGTAATTCTGTGTGACGCATTTCCACTGTTCAGGTTTCCACTGAGTTTCCTCTCTTCAGAGCCACTGTTGCTGTGTACCCTCTCTGTAGATAGGGTCCTCCCAGTGGTATCATTCCTTATGTGAACTTCCCCGTTGTTAAGTCCATGTGAGGTATTCTCCACATGTTAACCTCCCTCGGGTAGGATGTGGTCTCCATAGTGCCCTCCCTCCTGGAGAGGAAAGAATACTTCCTAGCGTTATCCTAGAAGGTGATCGGCGGGAAATAGCTTAAAAGCAAATATCATGAAAGGCCACCGCTGTAGCCTCCTTGGGGAAGTGCAGAGCCTGCAGCATTTCCTATACAATACATCGACACAACGTCAAGTGAGTATTAGACAGGGAACATCTGGGTTACTGGTGGAACCCCTGTTCCCTGATGGATGGAATGAGATGTTGTGTCCCTCCTGCCACGGTGCTGAACCGGCCGCTGACATGGGTAACACTCTCTATTGGCAAATTCCACTTTGGCCATTTCTTTTTTAAGCAAAGGTGATTGGTGCTCTCAAGATCAAACCACTTTTGTCACTACATTGACACAATGTCTCATTCCCTCCATCAGGGAACAGGGGCTACACCAGTAACCCAGACGTTCACTCCCATAATAATGCTAAAGCCGGGCAATGGGATTTTCCAAGATGTCATTGAGCTGCGTCATATAAATGAAGAAATATTCTGCATCTCCTTCAACCTGTCTCAGTTACTTACAGTATATTGTTGTTATTTAATGTATTAAATGCTTATTCTGTGCAAAAACTCATTATCAGCTGTTATGTGCTGCATTTTCCATAATATGCTGTAGTGAAATGTGTTGCTCAAACAACCGGATGCATTTACACATGGCCGATTCTGGACACACTTCGATCACTGCTACATAATCGTCCAAACACTGAGCTCATCGGCAAGTTTTATCACAGCTTGTCTAATTTCAGAACAATGATGTGAGACTAGCATATCACCTCCTAATAGCTCAGGTGCACCCAAAGTTGTTTCATGCTTGGATGCGTACTAGAGATAACAATCATGTTTTCTTCGCCAACGATTGAGTCAGTGATAGCACAGAACACGTCAGCCTCCCAAACCACAGTCACCACCAGCCCTCATTAAAAATTCTTAAGCATTTTGACTGAGTAGCAGTTAAGCCAAGCCTTCAGAAGGGGTAAATAATGCATGACTTACATTTCATTCAAGGCACGCACCCCTTGAGAAACTCTTGACCCATGTGCAAAAGTCACACCGTATAAACTTAAGCATGCTAGCATTGATTCTTCTCATTTGTTATTAATGTTTTATTTTCACATTTTACTACAGTAAACATTTTTCAAGGTGGTTTATTATGGTTTATTAAGTCAATTTCGACCATACCATTTTAACATATCATGTGGTCACACTATGTAGAGTGAGGATTTCTTCACACCAAATGTGTTTTGCCTCTGTTTTTGTGTTTTCAGCAACCTTAAAAAGAACTTCAACTTTTAAAACTCTTCTTGAGACAGTTGTGTTGTGTTCACTAAGTTGTTTGCACTAAAACATTCATTCTTAGCAGCTCCTAAGTAATTACAATGGGAACTGACCATTGAATACCCTATTATAGGCTTTTAAGCAAGTAAAACTATTTTTTAAGACAATTGTTAAAAAATTCACTGTTTTATAGTGTTCACATATATACCCAAGATTTATGAACCTGATCATTGGAATTTTAGTTTAGATTACAGAACATTGTCAACTTCCGCATATGAAAACTAGCTCCTGTTTCCTATTACTGCTGAAATCTTGTCATATATTACTACTTTTAAATCAAAGATCTTTTTGAGGTGGAACTTCTTTCCAAATCCCTAATTATGAAAAGTCTGCAATTGGCACTTTTAATAAACGAAACATGCTAATCCATTGATTCTGGTGTGAAACTACATGATGTTCCATTCTGCAGTGACAATTTGCATGTTCTATTTCTACACACAAAATGGCTCAACCATTAAACCGTGACTCTTTTAGGAGTAAACTTGCCAATAGGAGTGTAGAAGCTGCATGTAACTTGGTTGGTAATGGGAAACCATTTCTGGTTTAGAGCCAAGGGCAATTTAGCATGAAAGGGAGTAAACATCTCCCTGTGGAGCAATGACTGGCAGTAGCCACATGGTGTCATAAGTTTTGCTATAGTGTCATCAGAGTTTGAGTTCCTTCTTATAGTTAAACAGTTGAACCCCAGCCCTCCTTCTGTCACCCACAGTCACAAGCCACATCATGTACTCTGGTGTAATGCTCTTCCTACTGATATGACTGCTATTCCACAACAGGTCACACAAACACATACTTACAAGTTTAGACATGTGTACTGCACCATTTCAAACTACAGGAGACAAATATTTAACTGCTTTGCCCTCCAAAATTAAAATAGTAAATGGGTGAATGGCACTCAGAAATGCCATATTCTATATTTTAAAATAAGTGTAAATTGCAAGTATGAACATTTACGTATTTTCTTCATGCAAATTATACTCATCCTATTTACTTTTTAAATATATTTACATATATATTAATGTAAATTTCTTGATGTATAAAGATTTTTTTGCATTGTGACATTTAAATGCATTTCTTCCCAAATGATCAGTATTTTAAATGGTCATTACTGTAATGCACACACATATATATATATATATATATATATATATATATATATATATATATATATATATATATATATATGTATGTATTAGGGCTGTCGATTTAACGTGTTAATTCAGTGCGATTAATTTGACAAAAAATAACGCGTTAAAAAATGTATGCAAATAATCGCACCATAATAAGGAAGATTCCTAAGAAATGCAATCTTGTAGTACCACCTGTTTACTCCAGAGGGCAGTAAGTGAAACTTCAGCTGTATGAGCAATGCATAGTTTATACAGTGAAGAAAACACTTCAGTAGGCAGAACAATGCAAACTTGCGTTTTTTTCACTTTTTCACATTTTTCTTATGTTCAAAAAACTTGAAGGAGCGCAAATGCGAACTAAGGGTTCTCAATATGTGTTTAAAGATTGAGTATTAAACTATATTTAACTTGAAACAGTGACCTAAACATTTTATGTTTATGATGTCTGACCCAGGTGTAAATTGACGGGCTCTTAAACAAGCCCTCACAATAAATCTCGAACTGATTGACAAATTAACTTGTGAAATGGATTGCTGTGAACTGTATGCCAATGATTGACTTATGATCAATAATATGGTAGTAAACAATACATTGTATTCTAAAGCCGCTTTTTGTATTGTCTTATCAATGATTAACTCTTCTGCCACAAGAATGTAATGCATTTTAATTATCTGAATATTTTTTTATATATATATATATACTGAGAATAGGAGAGGGAGTGTGCTTAATTAACATTGAAATTAATGATGCAATGCAAGAAATTGTAATGTCTTAATAGACTATACTTTATGCAAAATAATTTCTTTCTCTTTTTTGACATTAGAATATGCATGGTTTGGGTAATGAGTGATCATTGTGACTTTGAAAGACACAATTAACAATGTTTAACTCCTGTGCTAGAGGGGACGGATGGATGAGTTTGACTCCATTTTGAGGAGCACTGAAAGGAAAGACCTGAACAGTTTTCTGAGCATGGCATGGCTGTTCTAAACTCATCAATATTTAATCAGGCTTGCTTGATTTTTAAGGTAAATCTTGAATAATGTGTCTTTAATGCATTCTTATCTCAGCAGCAAGGAGAAGAGACATAAGAGGAATAGCGCTATTGGAATGTAACAACACATGCCAGCATCAAACACTACATTATTCACAAAGTAATACAATCTTTTATAGTGTTTAAGGAATTTATCAGTTTGACTGAAAGAGTGTGTTACTGTCACTTCCTTATTCGAGCCATGTGGTCGTCAAGTGCAAACCCCTTTACCTCCTACTCAGATCTGTCAAGTGTAATCGTCAGTTCCCATTTAAACCAATGTCCTATGTTAACATGGATAACCATGAAACCATTAAAATTGCTCTTAAACTGTGTCAAGTTCATTAGAACAGACATCAATGAAACAAATAGGGTTAATAATGCTACCAACATTTGTTATAATGTGAAAAATGTATTTGCTCCTTGGTAATTCACATTGAAGAAATCTGCGAAAAGTTAAGTGAAATTGTTCACATGCACACGTACATCCCCAGTTAACACGATCCACACTGGTGGCATTCATTGGCTAGGCATCAACCAATAAAACTATGTAATTGACCCCTCCCACAAGTGAGTTTTGCTACAGGAGTTTTGCAAAAGTAGTTGCAAAAGTCAAGGCGTGAAGATTTAAAGTTGCAGTATCAGATTTAAGAGGTTGTAAGTGCCTATTTCTGGTTGTACAGTGAAAATGTTCTAAAGTACTAAAGTTAATGTGTAATACAAGTTTGTGCCTGTAGTTGTATTTATGTGAATATCATTTTACACATTTGTGATTAGTGATGTCCAGTTCGTGAATGAATCGTTCTTTTGAACCGGTTCTTTTTAGTGAAAAAGTTGAACTAGTACACCAAATCGGACTAAATTGTTTGAAACAGTTTGTGTCTCGAGTCAACACTGATCCACAACTTACTCTATCTTAACCTGTCTCTCGGATGTGCCTTACACTCTGAATCAAAATGAGCTGATAGCTGGGAGTAATATGATCCAAGAACTAGTGATATCTGCTTTTGCCAACTCTTGCAATTAACCGCTCCAACTAGTTCACAAATCGGACTGAACACTCGGGTCGCAACAGTTCTCGAGTCAACAGTACCCTGAACTGAGGATCGCCTCTTTCAGAGGTGTCTGACATACTGAGAACCGATGAGCTGCTGACATTGAGCATGTGTGTGATTAAGGGTTGAAATGTATGTTTTAGGTGTATTTTGCTGAACAACAGAGAGTGTAACAAATAAAACATACTGGAAATATGTTTATGACTTGATTGTATTACCGTTTTATCAACGTATGAAGATGATCCAGTCTACAGCTCTTGAGTCAACAGTACTCTGAACCGAGGACAGCAACTATTGAATCAACAGTACACTGATCCGAGGACAGCAGCTATTGAATCAACAGTACACTGAACCGAGGACAGCAGCTCTTGAGTCAACAGTACACTGATCCGAGGACAGCAGCTATTGAATCAACAGTATATTGAGTCGATCACAGTAGTTCTCAAATCAACACAACACTGATCCGAGGACAGCAGCTCTTGAGTCAATAGTACACTGATCTGATGACAGCAGATCTCGAGGCAACAGTACACTGATCCGAGGACAGCAGCTATTGAGTCAACAGTATATTGAGTCGATCACAGCAGTTCTCATGTCAACTGAATACTGATCCGAGGACAGCAGATCTCGAGACAACAGTACACTGATCCGAGGACAGCAGCTATTGAGTCAACGGTATATTGAGTCGATCAAAGCAGTTCTCAAATCAACAGAACACTGATCTGAGGACAGCAGCTCTGGAGTCAGTAGTACACTGATCTGAGGACTGCAGTTCTCTGAGACAACAGTACACTGATCCGAGGACAGCAGCTATTGAGTCAACAGTATATTGAGTCGTCACAGCAGTTCTCAAGTCAACAGAACACTGATCCGAGGACAGCAGCTCTTGAGTCAATAGTACATTGAGTCCATCACAGCAGAGTATTGTGCATGCAGATTATATCTGGTTGTGATGAGCTGTTTCTGTATAAAAAGGGTGAGTTGATTAAGACTAGTTTAATCACTTTTTATGCTTTAAACAAGTGTAGGACATCCATGTTTTTTATATCAGTGTCAGTATTGGGTGCTTTAATGTAGGTTGTGTTTTAAGATAACTGAATGAAACACAGATGACAATAAACACCCTATTTTACTAAACACCCATTATTATAACTTAATAAAATAAAATTATAATCAGCAATATGCCCTTACATATGGCTTTAATGAACGTCTATGTACATGTATTCTACAACACCGGCGTAATAGCATTATATATAGTGATGTCATTATGTGATGACGTAAATTAACTGGTAAATTGGTTTTTTGAACCAATTCATTGAAATGAACCATCCGAAAGAACCGGTTAAAAGAAAAGAATTGGACTTCCAATCACTATTTGTGACTATTTGTCTGCAATTGTGAATTCAAAACACAAGCTTTGAATTATTGTTTGTGTGTGCAGATTGCAACATTCAAATTAAAATTATTGATGTAAAACTGAAGTTTTCACATCAGTGCTGTGAGTGTAAAATATTTACTGCACAAGTTCAATAATCCAAATATGTAAGCTCTCGAGTTTTGCTACTGATTTATCTTCATACACAGACAATATGGCCGAGAATTGTATTACAGCATTCTGTTTTGCTGTATTGTGCATTGGCACAATAATGCAGATGTTCAAGAACTGTTAATGGAACATCATGAAAATTATTTGATTCTAGAACATTCTTAAAAAATGGAAATAGTTCTGAAAAAGAAACACTACTTGTAGGACTAATTCAGGGAAAATAGCCTAAGTCAGCATTGGTGCATTCATGCTCCATTCTCTCTCTGTTTTGACTTCTGCATTTGTAACTTGTTGACAAATTACTTAATGTGTAATGTCCTCATGGTAATTAATAACTTCCAAATCAATGAATCACTTCTTCACAAAAGACGATCACTTAACTGTTAAGCATTTATGCAACACAATGGAAATTGAATAGAGGTCACACAAGAGCAAACCCCCTGAGGCAGTAAATCCCAATGTGCAGTTGTAAAGTAGGTTTTCCCCTCACTGTGAAAGCTTATGAATAGTGGCATTTATCGGGGTGGTCATGTGGACCTTAACACAAAACTGTGTCAGTTATATCTGGCCTCCTCTTTATATCTCATGATACCATTTGTGCATGGCGGGGGGGTCTGAGAGAGCGTGAGAGAGAAAGACTCTCAATGGTAGGACGCTTTTATTTTTAGTTTATTTCAAACTGTTTATGTGCTCAGTTTGATCGCTCAAACAAGGGCAAATGAGGAAGAGCTTGAAAATGCAGCAAAGTTATGACTATGTGGTTTTGTGTTCTATTAATTGGGGCAAAGAAACAGTTCACACACAAAGACTGATAGATAGCAATTCTTTTTACATGGCACCATGGTAACAGCATATTTTTGGGCATGTACAATGGTAACACCATGGGGTATTGTATTATAATGTAAATAGCATGGTACATGAATATAGTGATCAGTAAGCATCATATGGGTATTTGATGCATAACATGTTCATGGAACAAGATTTTAGGTTTACATTTACATCAATGTATGACGAGAAACATATATGTTGGTGCTGTAACTGGTCACCATTTCTTAAACTTTTTTCATCATTTTAACTCACCTTTCTGCATTTCAAAAGTTAATTTTAAATGATCCTGCTTTGTGAATAAACGTTCATAAATCTGCAAGCAATATTATTATAACATATGTCAAAATTCTGTTTAAAATGGTTTTATTGGGGGCATAGCATGGTCGTCAACTTCCCAAAATTATTTAAAGTCATCTGCCCATATATCAAATTACCATACTATTACCATCACTGATATATCTCTGTACCAATGTACTGGCTCTGTACTTTTTGTGAAGGTAAGTTGCTTTTCAATAATACATTGTAATACAGAAATGAATGAAAAGTTGATTGATAAAAATCAAAAGCAAATATACGATTTGCATGTTATACAGTATATTGTATATAATGCAGAATAATGATTGTCAGTAAATGCATCAAAAATATGATGAGATTTTTTTTGCCTGAATCTATTAAGTTATTCAGAAATATGTAAATTATACAATTCACACAAACAATAATTTGATTACACATATGATTATGTTTTCAATTTTGATATGTTCTGGTGATTAAAGTAAAAAATGTCTAAGTGGTGTAACAATACAAAGAGAGTAAAACATTGAAATTCTTGAAAAAATAAAAGATTGTTGTCTGGAACCATATTTTATCATTATTTCTTAATATACATCAATCAGCCACAACATAAAAACCACCTGCCTAATATTGTGTAGGTCCCCCTCGTGCCGCTAAAACAGTGCCAACCCACTGTTTACCCACTGATTATATTCTCCTCACCACAATCGTACTGAGCGGTTATCTGAGTTACCGTAGACTTTGTCAGTTTGAAACAGTCTGGCCATTCTCTGTTGACCTTTCTCATCCACAGAACTGCCGCTCACTGGATGTTTTTGTTTTTGACACCATTCGGAGTGAATTATAGAAACTGCTGTATGTGAAAATCCCAGGAGATCAGCAGTTACAGAAATACTCAAACCAGCCTGTCTTACAGCAACAATCATGCCATGCTCCAAATCACTGAGATCACATTATTTCCCCATTTTGATGGTTGATGTGAAAATTAACTGAGGCTCCTAACCCGTATCTGCATGATTTTATGCACTGCTCTGCTGCCACACGATTGGCTGATTAGATATCCGCATGGATGATTGTTGGTGCCAGATGGAGATTTACACATTTTTATGAAAAGGCACATTTTTTCAGGTTAAATTGAGTAACCCTAAGAAAACGTTGTGATAGTCAAAACTGCAAAATTCATGATATTTGTACAATATTTTTTTTATCTTGGAAATACCTTTGAAAACTTTTATACATTTTAATTTAATTAAAGTTGTGAACGCTTACATTTATTCAAGGAGCAAGCCTTTTTAATGCAGAAATTTTATAAAACATTTTCAATAAATTCATGAACATAAACACAAAGACTACATTTCTATGAACTTGATATATGTGTTTTAAACTAGATTTTAAAAGCATTTCTCATTTTCATCACTTCAGACAACCTTATTTGTCAATAACCCAAATACATGTATTAATTTATTTGTATAACTTGGTGCGTATCATGTTAAATCAATATAAACTGTCACTGTGTCTCAGCATGTTAGCCAAAGTGCCCTTTTTGCTGTTACGGAATCTGGCTCATTTCTCCAACTTCACACTGATAAAGCTCAAAGTGACTTCCCTCATCTTACCAAAGTCATCTTTGTTCTGCACCAGTTGTACGGTCTCCTGCTGGTTCACGTCCGGCAGGCAGAAAATCTGCCTCCGGGCATGATGTAACAACACCTGTTTATGAAGTTGTGTGAGACACGCCTTCTCTGAAAACAGCTTATTGTGATTGTGGGCTTAGAACCAACACCCACAAGACCAAACATGTCACCACACCCTGTTTTATTCATTTTATAGTTTGTTTGATTTGTTCATTTGTGGTAGGATATGAGAGCAGTGATCAACTTGTTCTGCAAGTACGATTTTTCAATTTAAATATAATTTTTCAGTTGTAAACAAAACTTTCTCCTATTACAGCTTAAAATGCCGTAAAATTGGTGACACCAGTGGCTCATAAATTACACATTTTAAAATCCAGTACACCCAGTAGAACACCACAGTTAATATGGTTTGGGAGCTTCTGTTTTTATGCTTGTTTTCATGGGAACTTGCCTTCTGATCTGAAGTTTCAATTTAATTGTATGCTTTTGGAGGTGTTGACTAAGATAAAGAAACTAAGGTTAGGCATTCTGAAGCATAAACTCACAAGTAAAGCATTAAAGGGATAGTTCACCCAAAATTTTTATTTCACTCATATTTTACTCACCGTAATGCCATCCAAGATGTGTATGACTTTCTTTCTTCTGCAGAACACAAATGAAGATTTTAGAAGAATATCTCAGCTCTGTAGGTCCATACAATGCAAGTGAATGGGTGCCAAAATTTTGAAGCTCCAAAATCCACATAAAGGCATCATTAAAGTAATCCATATGACTCCAGTGGTTAAATCCATGTGTTCAGACATGATATGATAGGTGTGGGTGAGAAACAGATCAATATTTAACACCACGTGCACAAAATGGCACCGCGATATGCCGAAGAGGGTTGAGATATGCAGAAAAGGACAGCGACTCCCCCGCTCAACAACTTTTGGCCAAATTTCTGTGTAAAATATCGGGCTGATTTCTCTTCCCAGTCCAGCCCTAAATGTGATAGTGATCTAGTGATGCCCAATTCATTAAAAAATCGCTCTATTACACCAATTCTTTGATGACCCGATCGAACGGATAAAACTCAAATTGGAACAATTATTATTTTTTATAATTAACATTATTATTAATATTGGCTGCACTTGTGTAATGTTTTAAAACAATTTGCTATAAATAATATTGTATCAGTGAACAACATTTTACACAATCTAAGCAACCTAATGGTCAAAATAATGTGTTAAATAAGAATTTTTCCACAGAAATTAAATGTAAAATGCTGCACATGGACTTCTGAGAACTCATCTGAGTCTCGGTTGTGAATATTTTTTGAACTGGTTTAATTGAATGAATAGATTTGCTAAAATGAATCAGATTTGCCAACACTAAAGACCCCATAAAATTGCTTAAACAAGCACAGTTTTTTTCTTCTGTCACTTATTTTCTATTGAAAATGAAGTTTGGATGGGACATATCGAAGGCATCAGCCTTTTTTTAACAATGGCCAGTAACCTTTAGCATACATCACAGCCATGAACCATGATTTGCTACTTGCTAATGCTAGTCAGTGGCAGCTATTAAGAGGAGGGCTGTTCTCATTCTCAAGGGCATTATTTTGAGATAAATTTGTATTTGCCTCAGTGTGAAAGATATCATCAATATTTTTGGTCTGTTTCCCTGGAAAAATAATAATGCATATAATGTAGTATCTACTTTTTTTGGGGTATGCTAGCATATAGACTGTTAGCCACAATTTAAAACTGTAGCTCAATCAAACACTCTAATTATTTACTCTGTCATTGTTTCTGTTTAGTTGGTCTTTTACTGCTTCCAGAAATTACTGGCTAACAGTTGTTTATTACAGATGAAAACCACACCACTCCCCTCATCTCCGGCAAAAACATTCTTGTGTGTCCATTAACTAGCATAAAGACTGTAGTGGCAGCATTTATGAGCAGTTCTTTGTAGTGTCTCCTGTGGTTTGCTCTCTTAACAGCTTCTACCACCTCTATTTCATTAAACAGCTGAACTGTTCAAACCAACAGGGTCCCTGCCAGACTAATGCTTTCCTCTCTGTCCGTCCTTCCTTCCTTCCTGTCTTTGCTGATTAGCACTGGACACTAGTTTTTTATTGACCTCACAATTAGCATGCCACACAAGACACTTCTCCCTCTTAATAGTGCCCACATACAGTAATATAAAACATTTTCTCAAGGACAGGATAAATTAACCATTCAACAGTTGTCTGTACTCCGTTTTATGATAACCTGAGGAGGTGGTGTGGCTGCTTCCTCTCCTAGAGGGTTGTAAAAAGACTCCAGACAAAAGGTCATGAGAGTTCAAACTATCCCCAGTGAATGTAGGGGAATGTTTCTCAATATGTTTATGTGAGTATATGTGGCAGCAGTAGCTATCGGAACCATGACAACTTCAGGGAGCTATTCCCCTCCGATGTTGCTCTTTCATAGTTCAGATTCTCAGAAATGTTTTCTTCAATAATCAACCTAGGTTTTCTATTTGTCAAAAATAGACTCAAATGAGTCAATGGTTGACATATATGCACTTTAAAAGTTGAGTTTCATTCAGAATAAAACAATAATAAATATATTCAAAATGTCACATAAACGCTTTTGTCTGACTGAAATCGTACTAGTCAGGGTTTTGCGAAGTCGAACCGATAGACCTAGATAATGTGATTGTAAATCAGTTTCGTCCAGAACTAATATATATTTATTGAAACAACTGGCCTCGCCATTATGTGCATGCTCTGAAACATGAGGTGACAAGTATTTAACCTGCCATATCTCTCGTTTTTTGTGCATTTAAACATACTAAGTAACAGTATAGATCTATAACATTTATGCGGATAGCTTAAGTCAAATAATTTGATTTTGGGGGAACTTGATTTTGATTTACGTTCCAAGTGAAAGCTTTGAGTTTCATTGCAGACTTTGGTGTCTTGGCAAATATGAGCACAATTTGAGACAGTTGAGATCTCTACTGAATCTCTAGAAGAGAAATGTTATTGTTTTTTTTAAGGAAAAACATTTGACAAGAAGGACAGCAAAATGTACATTTAATCTCATGTCTGTTTAGAAACAACAAGATTCCAATGGAAAAATTCATAAATGTATAACTTTAAACAAATTGACTGTAAATATGTGTTGAATGACAGTGATACTTTTTAAAGCCAGTGTGTTTGCACTGTGAGGCACAAACAAAATAAAATTGGCACACAGATGCCGTGGTGACAGCTACAGTGTTTTTGACATCCTCTCAACACCCTTCACCTCCAACCCACAGTCTTTCCACTTCCTCTACCACCTTTGATAGCTCGAAACTGAGCATGGTTAAAGTTAATGTGAAGTGATTTTTGCTATATAGATTGAGTGGTATACAAGTAAGGAATAATGTACTAACAGATTTTCATTATCACAAAATAAACCATAAAAGGTGATCAGGGCCCCAATAAATCCATCCATCCATCCATCTTCAACCGCTTATACGAAGTCGGTCGCGGGGGCAGCCCCAATAAATAAACATTAAAAATTAAATACAATGAAATATACATTTTACAAATATTTTTTTTTAATCATACAAAAAATATATAAATTTAAATAATAAAAAAATATGTTATTATTAGCATAGTTATGTAGGAAATCTGTTGCCTGTCAATTATACAGTATAGCGGTTAATATGCTAAATATTTGAGAATTTGCTATTGACCAATCAAAATGTAATATTCGGGAGAGCAGTGTAATAAAGTATATTTGTCAGAGATGGGTTGGAGAGCGAGGGCGAGGACTCAAAAGCAGTGTAGAATGGGCTTTATTAATACACAAACGAGTGTTAGGATCCTGTCAACATAACTAACAAGATGACAGGACCCTAAAACTACAATCCACAACCCCCAGAGGGTGAAGGAAGGAGGTGGGGTCCGGCCACCTTGGAGGAGGGTACAGGTCAGGGGCAGGGTCTTGTGGGCTGGGAGGAGGATCCAGGTAGATGTTTGGATCTGGTGGCCAGGGAGGAAACTTAAGGAAGGGGACGGGGTCTGGTGTCCTGGGAGGCGGCTTCAGGAACCAAATGGGGATGATGTCAGGCAGCTTCGGAACAGTGATGAGGTAGGGCAGCCTCGGAACAGGGACGAGATCAGGAAGGGTGGCAGCCGCAGGGCAGGGGTCAGGCAGGGTGGCAGCCACTGGGCAGAGGAAAGGAAGGTCGGCGGCCATTGCGTAGGTGTCATCTGGACGTTCAACAGCAGCTCAGCAACATCCTGGTGGTCAGCAACGGGCTCGGCTGCAGAAACAAAACCAAATAAGACATAAGAGTTAGGATCCAGACACCATGCTCCGAACATTAAAACACAGACTTGACAGAAGACTTCGCAGCAAGGAATAAAACACCAAAACCGTGCGCTCAAGAAAAACACAGAACATGACAGTACCCTGACAACCCGGTCTCATGACAAGACTAGTAATAATTAGTACAAGATGGAAAAATTGTAAGGTATTGTATGAGTTGGCTCAATCAAAAATGGATGATTTTATCTTCCAAAATAAAAAATTAACAAACAAACAAATTATGATATTATGATTTTTCCAAAGTTGAACCCCTAAACTAAAAATGAACCTTACCATAAAGTGTAACCCTTTGCCCCCTCCATGAACCTTTGATAGAGGTGCTATATGGTGTGTGTGCACCCAAGCAGCTGGCGTCCCTATCAGCAATGCATTTACAACATATCTGACACCAATTTGTGCCTTCCACCCCCTTAATATTTTACATTGCACAGAGTACACACTCATGCCTTCACATACATAACACATATGTGCAAATGGCCAAAGTTAAACACTCCGATAGCCCATGAGCATGCACAGACATTTTGAAATACATGTGAAGCAAAATGCCTAGAAAAAAGGACTCAAAGTTGGAGATCAGGTTCATTTAATCAGTCATTCTGCCTGTTTGTCAAAGGTTCATTCATCCAAAGTCTCAAATGAATGTCTGCCATACAAGGATTTCGTTGAAGAATCATTCGAAAATGTAAACAACTCAAAGTTCAAGCATGGATCCTTTTTCCAAAATCATTGTCTCATTTAAGACACCGTAGACCATCACAACCAGTAACGCCAGCTGTTCTGCTTGAATGGTCCACCCTTATATCTTTTAATCTCTCTTTGAATCATTCAGTTTCTTTTTACTTGAAACTCAAAGGTGACCTTTTGACCTGGCTGTCAACCTCAACTGCCCTCAAAACCCTTCCACTACTTCTTTGAAAGGGACTTGACAAGAAAAACAACTGCGCTTATCACTTAGGAATTCCCAACCCTTGACCTTCCTGCATTCATCACAATAGTCAAAGGAGAGTGTCAAGAGTCACACTTTTAAGACACTGTGGCATTCAGAAAATGCACTTCCATGTTTAAACTTTCATCTATATTTAAGTCATAAAACTAGCACACACTTAAGATAAAAGTTTATGGACACACTTTGTACATTACAGGAATAGTTCACACAAAATTGAAAAATCTGTCCTCAATTACTCACCGTCTTTTCCAAACCCAAATTACTTTCTTCTGTGAAACACAAAGAAGTCATTTACAGCAGACATAGCTGCCCTTTTCTATACAATTAAAGTGAAAGTGAATGTTGACCTTGACTACAAATTTTTCAAGTCAAGATTTCAGAGAATAATATTTCACACATTAATTTAAATTCTTCACAACAAATTTCAATCATACGGTTTTAGAAGAGCACTTTAATGATGCTTTTGTGATTTTTTATTGTCCTGAATTCAATTTGAAGCCCCTGGTCACTATCCACTTTTATTGTATGGAAGAGAACAGCTCAGACATTCTGTTAAACGTGCACAGAAGAAATAAAGAGTGAATGATGACAGATGTTTATTTTTTGGGTGAACTATCCCTTTAAGCACAAGCAATCCGGACTCTTATCATGGCGTTTATGTCATCCTGCATGCGTCTCCTGTCTTTGTTCCCTGTCTCTCTTTTTTCATCACTCTCTCCCTATTCACATTATAAGAGACTCCTAAGAGAAGCAAAGGGGAAGAGAAAGAGAGCAGAGGACTGGAACAGAGGGAATGGCGAGAGGGAGAGCATTGTGGAAAAGGGGATTATTGCCCTGCATTACCCTGGCTTAATCCCACCATTTTACTATCATTTAACAAGTTTCAATGGCGGCACCCACTTCCCATCCTCATCTACACATAAAATCTGCTTTCCCCTCCCTCCTCAGACAGCGTGAAATCTGTTTTTCAGCCTTGGAGGAGCGGGTGGGGGAACAGGGCATTGAGTGGGGTGTTTGGAGGGGGCTGGGGCACTGTCCGGCCGTTTTTTGACCCCAACTTCATCTATTTGCCACGGCTCCACACAGGGGCCCCATAACCCCCTTTGTTCTGATTGATGGCCTGCTGTTGTAAGACAAACCTACACACTGATCAAACAAGCGTTGACACTACTGGCAGGAAAGCTAACCTGTGATGCCATTCATGGCTGTATCCCAAATTGCTTTCTCAAGAGCAAATCCTTTTTAATTTGTACTTTAAAGCACCAATGTTTAGAGCAGTAGATCTCAACTGGTGAGTTGTAACCCAAAAATGGGTTGCAGATCTGTTCTGATAGGATAGCAGATGGGAAAATAATGCTAAATGCGAATAATAAAATGCAACAATCCATCTAATAGTGCATAGATATGAGAGCAAAATAAATAGGCTAATTCACTTTTAAAGGGATAGTTCACCCAAAAATGATAATTCAGTCATTATTTGCTCAACCTTGTGTTGCTCTAGATCCATATGACTTTCTTTATTTTTTGTAATGCAAAGGGAGAAATAAAACAATTTACAGCTCACTCATTTCATGCAATGGCAGTAGATGGTGACCTCCTCTTCAGCAAGATAATAAATATATACATGCAACTTGTGCCTTGTTCTGAAGGCATACGATACGGTTTGGTGAGAAACAAACCAAATTTATTTTGTTAAGCTAGGAAATTCAAACAGAATGCAGATGTGGACTTAGATACTAAATGGTGTATCTAAGGGGAATCCAAGAGGGGCAACTACTCCTGGTGGTACTACTAGCCACTCAAAAAAATAATACATTTTCCCCCATCTATCCTTTCTTCCTCTCTCTCCTCCCCTCCTTCTGAGTAAAAGTGAAGCTGTCATTCGTGGATCTCCCTTTTCCACCCCTGCAAGCGCTTCGAGGAATGTTTTTTGGGGAAAGATGTTGGATGTTGTTTTAAAGCGGGGCAAATGGAAAACTGGTGTGGGGGAAATTGTCAGAGGGCCCACTGAACAGGTGCTACTCCCCCCTCACTTTCTCTCTCTAGATTCCATTTCTTCCTGTGTCCCTGAAGAGAGGAAGTCAGAGCTCTGTTGAAGGGATAAGAGATTTGGATCAAACGGAAGAGTTTTGAAGCAAACCGATGAATCGTCCACACATGCACTGTTCCACTGACGAACATAAAAACAAGCTATCATCAGCCAGCTAATTACAGTATACAGCTAATAGAGGCCTTACAAAAATATAGTGTTCTGGCAATCCCCTATGGGAAGCATTTGGTGAATATTGGCACAAATTTGCCACATAATAACTACCAGCATAAATAAAAAGTTTTATGTAGTCAATTATTCCCAATAATTGTTCTCACCTGTGTTCCATTCCCTCGTTAGGCCGTATGTATATAATGTCCTGATTTCTGTTCAGTTCCTGTACTGGTTGCCATCTTGTTTGTTTTGTTTCATTTCATTTCCTAGTTCTGAGTCTTGCCTTGTTACTGTGTTCGTTCCCTGTTTTGTATTTTATTTATTTTTCTATTAAACTTCTGCATTTAGATCCGGCTCACTTGACTTCCTCCAAATGTTACACTGATAGCTTTTGAATCAGAATTAAATCAAATATGACAAATCTGCATCGATGCCCAGCCAAAAAAATACAGTATAATAATAATAACATAAATATAAAATTATAAATAACATAATTATGTGTGTATGCAATAAAATATAATTTATTAGTATATTTTTTTTCTATCATTTCTGTGAGTATTTTATGAAACTTAAGTGACGCAAGCACACACACACATACACACACACAAAACACAGCATTTGGAAATATCCTAAAGCATTGAAACATGCAAATAAAATCAATTGACTGTGTTCATTGCACTCCTTAAAAGTACTGGCAACCACCAAAATATTAGTTTTTGCAGAAACCCATCAAAGTGATTTGACAGCACTTTCCTGTTGCCAACAATAAACTTGGGAGGAAAACAATGGCAACTGATGTCCATGAGGATGTTAAACTCTCCTTTGTCACAAGTGAATTTTGGATGAGTTGAATGAGAGGTCATTTAACACCACTTCACTCAATGAGGAAGGTCATGCTTGGGCAGTTGGTGATCAGTTTAGCATTGAGCTGTCTACATGTGTTTGTGCAAGACAGGAAGCAAAACCATTATGCTGGTAAATACCAGCACAGATAGGCTTTTGACAAGGGAAGTTAGAAAGTTGGAGATATGGGCTTGGGGAGATGCTTTAGTTGAAACAAAAATAAGACTGCTAGCCTCAGCCTTTTGGCATGCAGAGAGGAGGAGGTTTGTGCAGTGTTGGGTTTTACAATGGCTGGCATCCTGAAACAGGGAAAAAAAACACAGTGGTTGTTCTCAGTGCTAGCTAGCTTCCTGTTGTGGCTCCGGGTGTCTGTGTGTTTGACTTTGTTTATGAAGATGTTTCTATGACTGTAGGATGTGGGTGAGTCATTTAGGGCCAGTGTGAAGTTTCATTCTTAGTTTGTGTGTGTTGCAAAACATCACCTGGCTTTTTTGGCACCATTTAACAGTTTGTCATGCTTTAATTTATGTCTGTCATAACTCGTAACTTCTCCTCAAATCGTTAGAAACTGGTTTTATGGTAATAAGTAAACCATATCCACCAAGAATCTTAACGTATAAGTAATTTTTAAAGTGGCACAAATGATAAATAAGTGTCCCAATTTTAGCTTTTGTCAAGTGGGCTTAAATGAACATATTGAACGTAATCTGTTCCTTGCTTACACTCTTGTGTCAATCCACAGAAGAAACACAGTGTTCTGATAAGCTGTATGTGTGTATAGAATGTGTGTGTGTGTGTATATATATATATAGCCAGTTAAGAACCCACAAATTTGACCACTACGTTACGTTACATTGCATTACATTACATTACATTACATGATATTATATTATATTATATTATGCATAAAAACAATGAAGCCTAAAATGAAGCTACCCCAAAATTAAAAGAAAAATATAGGAAGTTTATTATGTTTTCAGCTTATATTAAACTACTTCTAAATTACTTATTAGTGAACAGATTTAACTGAATTGATTTTAATTGAAATTGGCATGAATTCCAGGCAGTGCAATAAATAACATGTATAATTTCTGATGCATTTCAATTATGAGAATTAATGGAATTGATTAATGAGGATTGATTAATCAAATTGATTAATGTGCATATCATGAAAATTATGTAATTATGCAAAAAAAAAGTAAGGTCCTAAATATACACTTCTTTAGACAAATGAAGTCATAGCATGTAATTTATTTTCTTTTTCTTTGCTTTTGGGGTAAAATATGACCCGGACATGTTCTTGACAGGTTTTGTGAGATTCACCCTCCTTGCAGGTATGTGCATTTAAAAAGAATAATCATAAACATCTGGATTATACCTCGTTCAATGTAATAACTCCCTTTATAAGAAACTCAGCCCTGCCTCTACACAAATGCAGTCCTTTCTAGGAATGACTTGGTCTGCTTTGCCAAGTCTGGCAGTGTTCATTCAAACAGAGGCTAGTCCATTCAGAAGCCAAGAGTGTACACTCATTCATGCTCAACACAAGCCCTGCCTTCACTCTCTGCATATAC
Source organism: Xyrauchen texanus (assembly GCF_025860055.1). NCBI lineage: Eukaryota > Metazoa > Chordata > Actinopteri > Cypriniformes > Catostomidae > Xyrauchen > Xyrauchen texanus. Next base: position 11,399,431 of record NC_068324.1, read on the forward strand.
CGTCCCTCTCACTATCGCTCTCTCTCTCTTGCTCACTCCTTTTCTCTCTGCAATGTTTATTCATTTATTTATTTATCTCCTGGGTTTGCTTAGCAACTGCGCTGAAAAGTGAGGCAATGCAGCGGTGAGTCAACCTGCTTTCGTACTGATGAGAGATAGAAATGGACACAATATAAACTGTACATGGTATTACACTGTAGCTACATGGATTTTGTCGAAATGGGGTTATAAGGAGCACATTTGATTTCATGAATGGGCATTAAAATGACTGGGTACTGAAATAGGTACTGAAATGTCACAGTGGTCAAATACACAATGTGATTTGACCAAGTAGTATTTGATTCTGAATTTAGATCCCTTGTTGGTCCTGGAGCAACTTTCAAACTGACCCTAGCCCTGACATTAACCTAGCACTAACCCAAACTATACAACTCAAATCATAGAGATATGACTGAATGTTTAATTCACTTAACACCAAACTAACCACCAGGCCAGCCTAACACAAACACAGTGTCCTTACCAGACAGGATGGTTGTATGCTATTGTGAACACAGCCACAGAGTCTGCGCATTTGCAACTTTCTGCTCGGGGTAGGGGCAATGCCACCCCTCCTTGCAACCATAGGGAAAATATAGAGGCACGGTACGGGAATGAGGGAGAAAGAGTTTGGGGCTAGAGAAAAACATTTCAAGGTTATAGCCCAGGAAGCCCAAGGCTATCTATGTGCCTGTGTAAGGTGCATTCAGGTCACATACTTTCATATTCATGTTACTTAATTATTCTGCATTTTGAGTCAAACAAAACAACCTTTCACACTATCTCCCACTTCTTTACCCAAATTCCCTCCCTCACAAAACTGTTCGCATTTCTGAGCAGTATTCTCCATGAAACCCATTAATAATTTCCTGGAGATCAGGCAGGTCTGAGATTCTGAGTGTGTCTGAACTTCCATCCTGTTTCAGGCTAAGCTGTGTACTGAGTGGGTGAGCTGAGATGACTAGAGCATAGTCACAGCACAGAAAAAGAGAGCGAGAAAGATAAAGAGCCAGAGAGAATGTAAATCTGCATGACAATCTGTCTGTGTAGCAGTGTAAGGGGCGATATTACAATGGTGACTAATATTTAGGTCTAACACCAGTTGTGCACAATGTTTTCAGTCTTTCCCTTTCCCTGTCTCTCTTGCTCTCTCCCCTCATATGTGTTATTTTTAAAAGCCCTTTTAAATGATAATGACTATTTTTACTCTTTTCCATCAAGCCACGTGGGCTCAAACAGAGACAGCGACGGATGATTCATATCAGGTGGAGTGCTCATTTTGTGAAATGCTGCCACCACATATTTGCTGTAAGATGGCCTTCATAGAAATGAAGCCACGGAGGACCTTAAAATGGATGCATGCGACTTAAATTGGGATCTCTAAGCTCAGAGGCTGACATACACAGAGATAGTCTATTCATAGCCGAAGGAGAAATTCAAGGTTTAGATATCTTCTGAATCTATCTGCCAGTTGTTGATTTAGCTTGTGATGTGCAGTATGTAGAGCTATTAGGATGTCATCAGTGGTGTTGGGTAAGGCAAGCATCACAATAAACCTACTATTGCTCATATTTTGAATTAGGGATTTGAACAAACCTTGAATCCTAAGTCATACATTTCAGACTGAACTCATCCCACACCCTGATTGTTCTGGAAATTAGTGATATCTCAAATCATGTGGCTTGTTGAAGCGAGGTGTGCCATACTTGGAGACTTGGAGTTCTTATAGAAAAATGTGTTGAAAACCATTCAGAACACCCTAGCAACCACATAGAAACACACTAAACAACACTCAAAAACACCCTAACAACCAAACCCTCACAGAACAGACTAGCAACCACATAGAAACACACTAAACAACACTCAAAAACACCCTAACAACCAAACCCTCACAGAACAGACTAGCAACCACATAGAAACACACTAAAAAACACTCAAAACACCCTAACAACCAAACCCTCACAGAACAGACTAGCAACCACATAGAAACACACTAAACAACACTCAAAAACACCCTAACAACCAAACCCTCACAGAACAGACTAGCAACCACATAGAAACACACTAAACAACACTCAAAAACACCCTAACAATCAAACCCTCACAGAACAGACTAGCAACCACATAGAAACACACTAAAAAACACTCAAAACACCCTAACAACCAAACCCTCACAGAACAGACTAGCAACCACATAGAAACACACTAAAAAACATTCAGAACACCCTAACAACCAAACCCTCACAGAACAGACTAGCAACCACATAGAAACACACTAAAAAACATTCAGAACACCCTAACAACCAAACCCTCACAGAACAGACTAGCAACCACATAGAAACATACTAAATAACATTCAGAACATCCTAGCAAACAAAACCTCTCAGAACACCCTCGCAACTGCATAAAAACATGCTAAAAGCCATTCAGAAAACCCTGACAACAAAAACCACACAGAACATCCACATAAAACAAGCGTAAAAACATTTAGAAAACTCTAGTAACCAGACCCACAGATATCTATACACAGATACCTCATCAGCAGCTGTTCCTATGGGCCGCAATACATCTGTGCACCTGCCATATCAAGAGTCGTCCATCAACACATGAAAGTAAATTGACAGAATCTGTAACAGTCTGGTCTTTTCCAGCCAACAATCAGATTATATATTTAAGATGATATAAAAATTCCTGACTTCCACATTCCACATCTAAAACAGTTCCAGAATCTACATATGTATATCTTCTAGGACCAAAACCATTCAGAACACTGTAACGTCCACATAGAAATCAAATGCACTAAAATAACACCCTAGCAACCACATAGAAACACTTTTAGAAACACTCAGAACACCTTAAGAGTTGTAGCGGCGAATTTTGCAAATTTATTTTAAAACAATAAGTCTAGTTTTTCCATTAAGGATTACTTTTACAGTGCATAAAAGTAAATGTAGAATCTGTTGTTTGACACAAACTGGTGGACTCATTATCTTCTCGCTGTTAGAACATCAGATAAGACAGCCTTTTCAGTCTTACCTGTCAAAATGAGAACTTTTGGTTCTCTAAATATATGATAAGAGACAACAGATTGCTCTTATGCAAAGCCTTATTTTTATTCCCATTAATGATGTGTCGTCTCCTCAGGTGGGAGACCAACTAGAGTCTGGCTGTTGTGAATTCCTGGGAGGGTTTAGTGCACACCTGGTAGCTAAATCACACACACACACACACACACACACACACACACACACACACACACACACACACACACACACTTTTGGTTCTGGTGGCTTAGAAAATATGGCTGCTAATCTTGAGATTCCATTCTGACATGCTCCAAAGCAACAGCACATCTTATTTCTCCAAGCAGGAATTGAAGGAATCTCATGGAGTTTTTGTCATGGAGAGAGAAGCGCGTGGGCTGCAATGAAGTGCTGAGCGACAGATTTCTTGTTTTGCTGCCACTGCTGAGGTCCAGAACCATGTGAAATCACAAAAAACAAAGCCTGATTTCAAAACAAAGCACTTCTATGTGGCATCCTTCTTGGAAGACATTCCTCCACAGCATACCAGAGTGTGTGTAGGTGGAGGTTTCTGACTATTGGGACTGAGTATAATTAAGTTTGTCATTTTTAATGAAATGACCCCTACACACCATGAAAGTTCACAACAAACCTCCGACTACCTCTCTATCCATACTATTCATACACCATCCATCCATCCATCCATCGTCAACCGCTTATCCTGTGTACAGGGTCGCGGGGGGCTGGAGCCTATCCCAGCTAACATTGGGCGAAAGGCGGGGGACACCCTGGACAGGTCGCCAGTCCATCGCAGGGACTATTCATACACTTATTTATTTATTTTACTTTATTTTTTTACAATTAAATATAAATAGCATAACAATTTAAGTGAAAGTTGATTTGAAAAATATAAATACATTTCAGAATGTCTTTGTATTTGGTATGCCCCCGTTTTGCTTTAAAGGGATAGTTCAACCAGTATTCAAAATTCTGTCATCACATACAGTATTCACCCTCAAACAATTCCAAAATCGTTTGGCTTTTTTTTCCCTTCCATGGAACACAAGAACATTATGTTCCTTACATTAGAAAATATGTAATGCTGAATGTTAGGAATTGACAGCCTCAATCACAGTTCACTTTCATTGAATGGAATAAACATGCAATGAAAATAAAGAGGCTGTCAGTTCCTAACATAATCTGACCTTTTGTGCAAAGTCAACATGTCACAAATTTGCTTACATTTGATTAGTGACCTAAAATTTGTTTGTTTACATTTTCCACAATCCCAAAACTTTGTTTATTCCAGGTTTAAAAGTTCTCCTTCACAAAGGATTGTACAAACACACAAACAAACATTCACACTATGCATGGCTCTACATTGGTTTCTGCCCAACATTATTAACATTATGGTGGTTAATGACATCCTCCCAAGCAGTTCCGGCTTGTTCGGAAGCCTCATAAAAAGTTGTGAGCTCTCTCCCCACATTGGCAGAAGTTCTAACTCTCCATGTGGGTGGCTTGGAAAAGAGCCCGCAGCAGTTAAGAGTGATAACTGCGTATCCACTAAGCTGTTTGCTTACAACACTGAATCTCCATGTTGCCCTGTGTGTAACCCTCAGGATGTTTTGTCTTGATAAGCTGTTTGTTGTGGAAGAAGACAAAGATGAAACAATAGATACACTACAATAATCTTTGAAGTAAGCACACTTCCACCATGTTGAAAGACATTCGTCAATGTGCTGGGTTCTTGAAATGGCTGTATGCTTTTTGGACTAAAAAGTTTTCATATAGGTTCTTCAGAAGAGGACACTGGTTTCTGAGTTGTTAAAAGCACTTGTACATAGATGATTTTCTAGAAAACTACGTTTTAGAAGTACTAGACAACAAAAAGTTCCATGTGGAATTTTAAAACTTTGACCCTAAAATGGGTTGCAGGTCTGTTCTGAAAGGGCCACGGATGGTAGGGAAAAACAATAATAAATGCAATTTATAGAATGGAACTAACTAATTAGTAGTGTTGGTCACCAATTAAGAACCAGTTGAGAACCACCGTCCTATGGTTTGAGGGTGTGAACCAATTTTGGTTCCAACTGCAACCTTTATATTTAAAAGTGTCCAGAAATGTGCTCCACATGTTGAAGTATGTTCCTTCAAAAGATCGAACCCAATCTTGTGGCAGGCCGCAATAATCAAGAGTTGGCTCATTCAAAAACATACAACTTTTATTCCCATAGAGAGAACTAAACAAAAAACAAATAATGTTAAGACTTCCCTAAGTTTAACCCCTAACCATGATTTTAATAGAACAATCATTGTTGTGTATCACAGAAGTAAGAGGAACATCTGCATTTGAATGAGTAATCTTACAATTGTTAAAATAACATTAACCCCAATCTAAATCCCAAACCGTTAAATCTAACCCCTAACCCAAACCCTAAATCTAAAAAGTGTTTGACAGGAGGCTCAAGCTAGTTAAAATGTTATGCCTGCATTGTATCGATTTGAAATTCTGTCTGTTTATTGGTTGGTTTCCATGGGAATCAAAGTTGTACCTTTCTCGTATCTAAGGATTTTGCCATCTTGCATGAATTTTTAAAAGTTGCCATGAGACTGTGTTGGAAAGATCATCAAAATGTGATCAGAATTAAGAGGTGGGAATAAGAATAGAGCTAGAGTTAGGATCAACCATGCACTAATAAACTCATCTGTAGGATTGACAGACACAGGGGTGGACCGAGCCATCTGTTTCAGCCAAAACAATTTGCTCGATATGCACCTGCCTATTAAGAGTGATAGACTACAGGAGAGGTCATATATCCAGGGGTTGCCTTTATTGCTTCAACTCACATAACAACACAAATGGAAGAGTGCAGCTGGCGAGCAGGGCATGGGTGGTGGGTGGATGACCCCTGATGGGTGTACAAGAGGGTGCGGTTTGGGGGAGAAGGGTGTTCGGTTCACTGGAACTTGAGCACCGGAAATTGCTGTGCATGTTGGCAAATCCTTCACAGTGCAGTCTGTTACAAGAGGATGACAGGGACCAAAACCCTTTGCACAGGATTAGCACACCAGCCAAGTGTAGTCACAATCTGTCTGTGTTTATTTTCGCTGCTTTAAAACTTGCATGCACTTAACATTTTTAATTTTCAGTCAGACTAAAACAATAATTCATCTTTATAAAATGTCATGTAAGTGCTTTAGTCAGACTGAAATCTTACCATTCCGATTTTTGAGAAGTCGTTCAGACATAGATAATACGATTAGCTCAGCTTCATCCAGCATGTATACGTTATTCAGACCACAATTGGCCTCTCCACTGTGTGCATGCTCTGAAAGACTGAGGTGATCCGCAACCTGTATTACCGGAACTTCCTAAACTGATGTCCTTCCTTCAAATATTACATTTTACATTGTGTGCCTTTGAAAGATTGCTCAATTACACAAAAAACCTGCTGTTGCTCAATTATGACTGGGACAACAGATACATGTTGTCTAATATCCATTCGCTCTCATTATGTGGAAAGCTATGTTTTATCTTTAATTTAATTATGATATAATTCATAATTCGTCATCGATAATTACACAAAATGTAAATACTAATACTAAAAAAATACGACATATTGCTAAAAAGCTCTAACTAGAAGCTAGATGGAAACTAAATTGAAAGCACAAATTGAAAACTGATAATCAGAGAACAGATAATCATTATTGTTAGATATACAACACACTGTTTTGCCTTCAGAAATAATAATTACTCATTTTAAACCTACTTTTCACTCCCACACAGGGATTATCTCTTTATCTGTTGTATGCAAAAGTCAAGAGGGTGTCAGGTTACAGCATGCTTTGCCACATCTTGCTTTTAACATAGGGGCCTGCTGAGCTACTGATCTCCTGTCAAAAAGTGCCTCGGGGATGAGGGGGTGGGGGGGTGTGGAGACATTTTACCTGAACCAGCCAGTACCTGGAAATACCAGCCTGTCCACATAAGATGTTTTGCTCACTTAACACTCTGTAACACTTTATCTTCCTTTAACTTGCTTTATCATCTTCAGGATCTAATGTTTTATATTACTCAAGTGTACCACCAAAGGTTTATCTTGTCTTTGAGTCTGTGAAGGTTGTTGTCAGTATCTCAAAAAGTTAAATATTGTTTTTAAGTGATTAATTATGAGTTATTAAATACATTATTCATCTTGTGCAATTCTAGTCTGTAAATTAGCATTGGATAAATAATATTCCATGTTCATTACAAGCTCAATAGCATTTGAGGTACAAAGCTGAATACCTCAAAGCATTATTTGACACATCCCTCCTTTTCTTTAAAGCTAACATTTAGGTTACAGTGAGGCATCTACAAGTGAAGTGAATGTGGCCAATTTTTGGAGGGTTTAAAGGCAGAAATGTGAAGCTTATCTTCTTATAAAAACACTTAATTCTTCTGTTAAAACCTGAGTATTATTTGAGCTGTAAAGTTATTTACTGGGATTACAAGGTTTATAATGTTATGTTATCATGGCAACAAATTTGTAAAACTGGATATAAGTTTACACAGAAAAGGTTAGTAAGTGATTTTATCACACTAAAATCATGTTAACAAGCATATTAAGAACAACATTTTATGTTTATGTATTGGTCCCATTCACTTCCATTTAAGTGCCTCACTGTAACCCAGATTTTTGCTTTTGCAAAGAATAGGAGGAACAAGCCGAAATAATTATTTGTGGAAATCAACATTATACCACAGATGCTGTTGATTAATGAGATGAAATGAAAATCATCTCATGATTCACTCACCCTTTATGGCATCCCAGATGTGTATGACTTTCTTTCTTCTGCAGAACAGAAATTAAGTTTTTTTCTCAACTCATAATGCAAGTGAATGGGTGCCAAATTTTTTAAGCACAAAATAAATAGAAATATAAAGTGAGCATAAAAGTAATCCGGATGACTCCACTGGTTAAACCCATATCTTCAGGCACAACATGATAGGTGTGGGTGAGAAATAGATTAATAATTTTTTATCATAAATTCTCCTCTCTCCCCAGTAGGGGGCGATATGTATGAATAATGTGTATCACCAAAAACAGAAGAAGAATGTGTAAGTAGAGATTGAGTAGGGAGAATTTATAGTAAATATATATATATATATATATATATATATATATATATATATATATATATATTTTATATTGATCTGTTTCTCAACCACACCTATCATATTGTGTCTGAAGATATGGGTTTAACCAGTGGAGTCATATGGATTACTTTTATGAAGAGTGATTTAACCACCTGATTAGACTGGAGTACATTTATGTTGCCCTTATGTGGATTTTGGAGCTTCAAAATTTTGCCACACATTCACTTACATTGTTTGGACCAACAGAGCTGAGAAATTATTCTAAAAATCTTTAAGCTTAACTTGTATTGAACCCAGAATATTTATTCAATAAATGTAAATTGTAAATATGGCACTTTTGAAATTATTTGACATTTGAATTTGTAAGGCAACAAGAGAAAACAGAGAGATGTCATGAGTAGATTTGAATAGACAAAATAGCAATTTATTAATAACTTATCATTTCTTTACATTCGTAATTTTGGGGGAGTGGTTATGTAAAAATTCCCTCCCCTAAACAGGCCTTACCCTTTGATTGACAACAAAACCAGCTAAAAACCATTTCAGTCACTTCTCTCACAAAAAATTGTCACAGAACTTTCCTGAAGAGGAGAGACAAAAAATCTCTCACAGACCTCATTTCCTTGCACAAAAATCAGCATTACTTGCTTTTACCTTTAGATGTCCCCAGATAAAAACAAAACAAGTAGTATAAAGTTGAACGGGTCCTACATGAGAATGCATCTTGAAACCCCGCCAAGTAGCATTTGAAGAATGCCTTATACACATACACACACAAGTTTGGGCTACCCCTCTGAGCGTGCAAATTTGTATAGTCCAGTCTGGGGAATTGCTCTTGAAAGTTAATGCACAATAACAATTCATGTACAGAACTAAGGCAAGAAACAGCGATGACTTTGATTTGTGTTGGTGGTTAAATAGCTGAGAAAGGCTGAATGTATCCATAAAGCAAAATAAAGAAATATAATATACATATACACATTAATAATCTTGCAAAACCTGTTAACATATTTGGCATGTAAATCATCGATAAAGATAATATTGATCAATATTCAGTTCAGCTACATAAGGAGAACAAAAGAAGAAGAAAATCTACAGCCTTTCCTTTGCAACAGATTTTATATATATATATATATATATATATATATATATATATATATATATATATATATATATATATTTCTTACTATGGCAAGGCTTACAAACATCTTTAATATTCACATGTATCAATGTTTAAAAAATTTCTCCACGCAAATAAGTTGGAGTACAGTATACTCTGCCATCATTACCGAGGGAATATCGTCCCAAAACAGGCAAGTCTTCATTGAAGACAAGTTAGAGCACACCTTAAAAAATTTGAAGGTGCAAGTGCTAATCAAAACAAGGAGTATTTGTAATTGTTCAGTTCCAGTAAAGTCTCTTTGGCACACCAGCCCCAGTTGTAGTAAATTGAATGTCCAAATAAGTTCTTTCCATAGTTGCCAGTCTTTCCATGCTTCAATATATATATATATATATCTCAAGAACTAATTGATAGAGTCCTAGAGAAACAGAGTCCCAGATAATGTCTGTTCTCTCTCCATTAAACAGCAGCTTATAAGCTCTGGGCACACCACATGACCCATCAGTGGCTACTCTGGTCCGCAGTCATCTCAAGCCAACTCTATCAATAACACGAGGAACCCCTTGACAGGCATCAAAAAAAGAAACCCATGTTTCAAACACTTTTAGAGAGCCAAAAGGGGGTCGCCGTGGCAAAACCTCACGTGGACTCAAGTGGGTCCAACTGAAAGACATTGTGGTTGGTCGGTGTGGTGAAGTACAATGGGGATGGAGCTGCCATGCGGTTGTCACAAGGACTCTTGAGGCCCAAAGTACGCTCAAAGTCCAAGAGCTGGCCCATGAAGTTAAAGTTAGGGGAGATGTTGGATTTCTTCATCTTGACGATGTCGTAAGCATCGTTCATGGACAAGTTGAGCTTTTGCATGAGGTAGGCTACCGTCACAGTGACGGAGCGGCTGATACCTGCCAGGCAGTGAACAAGCACGCCACATTTTTGTCCACGGGCTTCATCTGGAAACAAAACACAAAAAGTTATTAGTTTTGTTGTCTTTCCCAACTCAAAATCACAGTCAACTAATATCATTTGCTAAAATGCTCAACTCAGAGGTCAGTGTATTATTCAAGTGTAACCAACTATTGTGCGTCCTCACGAATATGTAATTAAACATTAGCGCTGTTGTTGAGGACAGCATGTCAGAATTCATTACAGTCCCAGCACTGACAAAACAGAGTCTCATTCAATGGGCTTTCTAGAGCATGACTGCAGACAGAGCGAAAACAACTCGTCCATTTTCTCAGGGAATGTGACATGGAAATGGGCTATTACGCTCTAATATAAAAGTCATAGCAGCACCCTGTCAAGGCCAACAGGATGTCAAAGCTGGCCTGTAAATGGTCCTCATTGTGTGGTGAAACACTGCTCTGTCCTAGATTACTTTCAATGCGGCTTCCTTCCTGTTGAGCTCAAATTACCACCTCCCCTCATTTGTCTCCTGTTTCATCATAAGCTTTTGTGTCACAATTGCACAACCTGAAGATATGTTACTATGCAAACAATAAAATGGTGCCATCCACATCATGCTGACTCTAATTGTTTTTTAGGTTAATCACATTTTTTGTTGCACTAGTTTCAAAACAGTGTAGCCTAAATACACCTAAACCCTTAAAAATGATAATTGCACTTTTCGTTTTAGTTGCATGAAAAACCCTGAGACACAACTGCTTGATCAAAACGAGGACTGAATGAAAAACAAAATAAGGAAGCAATAAAGGCACATTTTGTGGTTCTAGTTGTGTTATTGTAATTGATTCTCACCAATGAAGCTGATGGCTTCGGGGAAAAACTGGGAGAGATTTTGGCTCCAGTGATCCGAGATGGGAATCTGCTTGTACTTAAACTCTCCTGCGTTCTCGAACATGTTGGGCAGATTAGGAGTCACGTTCAAGATGTACTTGATGCCAAACTCTTCCAGAATATCCAGGTTCGTGGAGTCCTTCGCGCAACCCAAATACAGATGCGGCAGGATTTCCACTGGGAAGCAAGGCTGAGGATTGGAAAGGGGGCTGCCGTCCGAGTCGGTGGCGCTGCTCGGGTCTCGGTCGATATCCGACTCGATGTCCGAAGAGTCAGAGCTGATCCGAAGCCCTCCGAGTCCGAGGACTTGGGAGGTCGGTGAACTGCTGCTGGATGAACCGTCGAGGTTCGTCTCGCACAGCGTGGGATATTCAGCTTGAAATGTGCTGAAACCACCTGTGAGGTTGAAGAATTCGTTTTATTAATATATATAGAGAGACAGCAAACTGCTAAAATACATTACACACTGAGGTGCTCGAACAACTTTAAATGGTTTAGAAAATCAACATACCCTCAAGATAGAAAGCTGTGTAGCCCTCGTCCTTCATTCTCCTCAGCAGTAAACCCAACACGGAGCCGCCGTCGATATTTTCATTCCACTCTCGGCTGTACTCGTCGTACAACACGATAGTATCCGTCTTGCACCTCCGCGCGAATCTCTCACGGTCTTCCCCATTAGAAAGCAGAGACTTTATGGGCAGGTTGCCCTTTTTCAGTCGCCGGAGCATGAGGCTCGGGATGGCCACATTAATGGCCGTTTCGACGTGCGACGACTCGTATAGCTCTTGCGCTCGGCAGTCCATAACCAGCAAACAGTCCTTGCGCGTCACCAGATGCTCCTTCAGAAACTCTACTGTCTTGCTTATAGCCATGACCGGATACAAATGCACGGGTTTGAACTTATCGAGCATTAGTAAAATAGCGGTTACCGTACCGTAAAGAGCTGAAACTGCGGAGTAGACGCGCTGCAAGAGGCCGTAGATATCTCAGGCCTGAAGCATTGAGATTCTCTCTTGAGAAACGCTATGAAAGTATCTTGTTATAGCGATAAACGCCAGGAATAGTTCCTATGACGCTCGAAATGGTTGAAATTATTGGGTTTCGGTTCGAGAGTCAAGCGCAGACTCGCTCAACTTCCAGTCCATTCATGCAACAGTGTTAAGGATGTCTGTGCATTTATCAATGACTCACACTAGTCAGTGAGAAAGCTACAGCCACTGACGTTTTCTTCCTGTTATATAACCTCTCTTTTTCTCTCGACTTTGATTATTTTTTATATCTTTATATATATATATATATATATATATATATATATATATATATATATATGTATGTGTGTGTGTGTGTGTGTGCGCAAATCGTTTGAGAGATCCTGGCGAATATCGATTGCAGATCGGCTTGTAGATTTATTTCCTTTCGATATTTTTCCCTTGCTCGAAGAAGGCTGCAGTGCGTCCTCCGCTCTCGTAGCCAGCTAGTGAATGGATAAAAGCGCGAGGCGTTTCAATCGATACATTAAGTCGGCCAACCAATCAGAGGGCGCCGAGCAATCGTCGCCGTGGAAACGGGGCAGGATGGAACAGACTGTTGATGAATTGGTAATAAGTTTGTCATTCACAAAAACGGAAAGGAATTTCCGAGTGCAAATAAACAGTAGAGAGGCACTGCACGGGAAGGAAGGAGTGAATGTATTTGACCTTATGCTCAGGTTACACACTTTAACGCCATATCGCGGTAAAGTTAGTTTTACGTTCGACATTCGTTGGATATTCGGGTTCTCTGACCTGCGCTCTCTTCAGTCAACAATCTTACAAAGATGTCATTAGCACACTTGGTATAAAGGGAGTATAACTATACGATATGAGCATAAAAATAGGACTCAGAACAGTCAACGCTTCGTATGGCTGCAAATATATGCCTGAAATGCTCCGATGCGCTTTGATTGCCTAGCAGATGTAAGGGACCGTCTGAAAACTCACCCACTACGTAAAACATAGGAGATGTCCACTCATTCATCAATTGACGTGCAAGTTATACAATGGAAAACAACACACACACACACACACACACACACACACACACACACAGTAAAATACATTTTCACATTTCAGAATGTTGTAGTAACTTCCTAGAGGATAGACAGACATACTACATGTTTATTATTACAGTATCATCAATTATATGTGTACATTTATTTTTATAAAAACATTCACTTAAATTTACCAAAGTGATATTTTCTCATTCTAAAGGCTGTAGTAACTTCCCAGAGGATAGACATACATAGGCTACTTCAGCGAGTCCTATTTTTATGCCCATAAACATCGTATAGTTATACTCCCTTTATACCAAGTGTGCTAATGACATCTTTGTAAGATTGTTGACTGAAGAGAGCGCGAGTCAGAGAACGGTGTCGGTGTGTGGAACCTACGGCTCAGTCACCATTCAGTGTCTTGCCAGCGAGTACTAAAAAACACATTTTCAAAAATATTTTCCTGGGTTTTAACAACGTATTTTTTTTTATTTTATTTCTGTAGGAGAAATTGCAATTGTTGAGGCAATCACAAAATCAGCTGTTTAAAATTACGCCTAACTCTGTTTTTTATTTTATTTTTTTTTAATTTATGGGAATCATATTATTGTGAATGATTTCATGCAATTTAATAAAAATAAAAATAGGTGAAAAAAACAAAGTTACCAAACCACTCCCCCAATAAAATTCGTTTTTCCGTCCGTTAAGTTTTAATCTTGTGTAAAATATGCTAGACAGTTTCTTAGTTTTTTTTTTAGACACGTGTCAAGTAAAAAAAAAAATACACGGTTAAACGTGCCTCCAGACTCTCCAAGAGTTTATTTTTTATTTTTTTTATTATTATTCAGAACAAGTAAATAATATTACAAAAAAAAAACAGGCATAAATAATACAAGCTCCAAAGATGATTAAATGAAAATAAAAAATAAAATAAAATAAAATAAAATAAAATAAAATAAAGAGACATTCATAAGACGTCAAATACAGATTCATAATATTTTACAATAGACATAGCTTTTGACTCTCCAAGAGGTCCATCCAGCTGCAGCCTGTAGCACGATGACGTAGCTGGATGGTCCGATACGTACTGGACGCTGTTACGCTTTGTTAAATTAAAACTGTTTCTATATGCGAGTCCTTCAATATATTTACATGATGTTTAGCCTTCCCCCCTGGCTGTTTTGTTTTTCTCTTTATATATGTATTATTGTAGTTTTGACTGTACCTTGACTTTGTTTGTTTGAATCTTAATAAAAATAATATGGAATTAATTCCATGCCACATATATTTGCAAAAATATTAAGTATTGCAAAAGAAATAAAATAATAAAAAACCGCTGTTACACTTTGTTGTGGGGACTTATTTAAAGACTTCCCGCCAGGCTATGTTGGAGATGGAAGGAAAGGACTCCTTCGTGCCTTTTACTCTGCCAAAGACTTTGAAGGTTACTGCTCAGCAGACTGCTTCATCAGTGACGGCAATCACTATAGCCCAAAGGACAACTATTTATAAATATAAATGGTCACTTTAGTGACAAGCGCTTGATCTGACTGCTGTGATCAGTTTGTATATTAAACTTAAAATCAGGTGTTGTTTTTTTTGTTTTGTTTTTAATGTACGTACATGTCCTGCAGACACTGAAATAAAAAATATACTTCTGGTTTAAAGTTAGGTTTAAAATCATGTGATTTAAAATGTTGTAAAATTAACTATCCAGTACGTATTGGACCATCCAGCTACGTCATCGTGCTACATGCTGCAGAGAGGGACTCCAGCGTTATTCTTGGCTCCGCGTGTGCACGGACGCATTAGGTGTGAACGGCCCCTTAAAATATATTGGCATTGCATTTTCAACGTACATGTTTCGATTAATTTACTTCCCGATCGCTCCATTGTAAAAACTATTGTTATATCTACCCATGAGATCACAGGCATGGGATGAGCTCACTGAATGATCACCTCAAAAAACACAAATAGAGCCATCAAAATAGTTTAACACCAGATGCGGATTGAGGCCCCTCCGTGTGACCTCGACAGTTTCTCCTCACTTCCTACAGTCATTGCCAACACTGTAGGCCTACGTCATGACATCTTATGTGGCAAGATACCATGTGTGCAAGCTCCTAAAAAAAACAGACTCACAAATCCTTTAAGAGCTGCAGTGAATTACTACACCTACATTTACCCAGATGTCTTTGATAATAATTTTACATATAATTACCCGTATATGTGTAATCGCTATCAGTTTTAATAAAACAAACTGAATTATAAATTGCACCGTGATGAACCAAGGGGTTATAATTCTTTTAAAAGGTTAGGTCAAGTCTCTGGTACTGAGAAATGCAGAAGTCTTTGCTCGAAAAACTAAATTGCCAAATGTTGTTCCATTTGACATGAGTAGGCGAGCTTAGAAACATATTTTTATACACATAAGAACAACATCATGATATCTTTTTGCTCAGTCATGTTCACAGATAATACTGGAACCTAATATATTAAAGTAACAATACTAATAAAATGTTTCGCCTTGGGCAAATTGAATGCTATAGCCCAAAATGGGGTAACCTAATTAACATGTGGTCAGACATCCTGTCTCCTGTGTCATTTGTCAGTGAATTGTCTTTAATTGTCCATCAAGGCTCCCTCACATCATTCACAGCAGTCACACGGGCCAAAGGTGTGTTCAGTTTCACCCCGCTTAACATATGAAACATGACACAGGGCCTTCATAATGGCCATTATGCTGTATCTTCTGAAGAGGCTGAATTGTATTCTCACTAAAATCCACTTTGGCCCCTTCTTTACTGCTTAAAGAGAGTGCATCTGGATGAGCTTTCAAGCTTTTGAAATGATGGCAATGTATTAATGACTGAAGAGATAGTCTGTCATCAGAATCTTTTTTTTTATTTATTGTACGTGTATTCCATATTGTGTGTATGGTTTACTGTACATTGTATACTATTATTGTGTTGTGTAATTATGTGTACATTAGATATGTAAATCTGTGTTGTGTAAATATATTGTTTATTGTAATAGGTAAATATCTTGTCACTGTCATGACTGCTATATTGCTCGGAATTGCACACAAGAATTTCACACACCGTTGCACTTGTGCATATGGTCGCGTGACAATAAAGTGATTTTATTTGATTTGATATAACTCTTATTGCTTTCAAGCTACATCCACCAAACTCGACACAGACCTTCAGGCTGTTCAGGAATAGTGTGCTATGTCTTTTCTAACTGATCGTACTAATTGTTTTCACACAGTGGATGATGAAAAATCGAGTAGAAAAACTCCAGTAGACTTACATTGACGGAATGTTCAAAGGGGCCAAATGTATGCTCGTTAACTCCAACTGTCAAAAATTTAAATGTAAACAAAACCAAATGTAAACAAACCCACACTATCTATCTATCTATCTATCTATCTATCTATCTATCTATCTATCTATCTATCTATCTATCTATCTATCTATCTATCTATCTATCTATCTATCTATCTGTCTGTCTCTCTGTCTGTCTGTCTCTCTGTCTGTCGGTCTATCAACGTTTTAAACAAGTTTCAACATTCAGACAAGGCTCTGTCAAGCCAACGTTTGTATCGACAAACTTTACCCATCTAGTTTATGCACTGCTATACTGATATGCTGTCAGTCAATTTTAAGCATGGCAGTTTTATTTTGAGAATTTTAGGGTTCCCACACTTTTTAGGCAATGAATTTCCATGACCTTTGCAGTTCTTTGTGATAACTGGATAAGGATAATCAGATAATAATTTATTCGAATTGGATGACAGTTCCTCATAGTGTCGCTGGCCTCGTCACTCATATTTTACAAACAAGAGATTGACACTACAGTTAAAGTTTGACTTTCCTCCAAACAAACGCATCATGTGGGTCATCCGGCTCCAGCTAGCAAACTGATAACAGCTCAGCTCTTCCTGCTATTATCACAACCCAGATGAGATCTTCTGAGTAAAACACTAACAGAGCAAAAAATAGCCATGTGGAACTAAGATACAAAAGTCTTGAACTTTGTAGGAATTTAAATTTACCCAAATTGGCTATAGCACATAACTGGTAATCAGAAGGTTGCTGGTTTGATCCCCACAGCCACCACCATTGTGTCCTTGAGCAAGGCACTTAACGCCAGGTTGCTCCGGGGGGATTGTACCTGTAATAAGTGCACTGTAAGTCGCTTTGGATAAAAGCGTCTGCCAAATGCATAAATCTAAATGTAAATGTAAATGCATATTACAGACTATTTGAAGTAATGTGTGAATTTAATAAGTTAGAACAAGGCTGTGTGTTGTATACATTCAAATGCCTGCATTGTGCTACTTTCAGGATAGCGTGTGTGTAGGCTTGCAGTTTAGTCAAAAAGTGACTTGATATCACAGTACTTTGCTTGGGAACACCCTTCTTTGGAGAAAAGACCCCCCCCCTATTTCCTGGGTGGGACTGGATGTTTTGTAAGTTTCTGTTGCTCACCAGGCACTCTAGTCAGTAAGTTTGGACAATGCTGGCTCTGCTTTTATCTGTCGGCTCCATCATGCAGAGTCTCTGTTTGCATCAGGATCTCTGTTGACCCCCTGCCTTCACCTCCCTCTATTTGGATCTCGGGATGGACAGCTTGTGGTGCTCATTTGATGAAAGGTCAATCTGGCTATGTTGTGTACCACCAGGGTTTCTCTTTTCCTAACTAACTGCTACTCTCACCTCCTCCCCTTCCCTAAACAGGGAACTTCCTTTTCACTGGATATTTACTTCCTTTCTTGCTGTTAACTTTCTATTGCATCTTTTGTGTTCTGGGATTTCAGTGTGTGCCAAAATTAAATAATGTCTGTAAACAATGATCTTATGAAGCAGTTAATACAAATAATGTTTGTGACAGTTATTCAAAGTGATCGCTCAAACATTCAATGCAAAAATGCTAAATCTGCCTGATGAATTCAAACAGCGGCTCTCATACACTATAAATACATTAGTATGTATTCAACACAGTCTAATTTATCTCTAATGGATTAGACTTCAGCTATTATATCACTGTTCCTTATAATACATTTTAGGACTGGCCAATATGCTGAAAAGCTCAAAATAATAATAACTTGATATTTATGTATTTGCTCTGAAATTTAGAAATTCAGCCATTCAAATATAGAGTCCAATAATAGGCTTGATGTAAGAGGTAAAATAAAGTTTTTCCACACTATTTTTTGATAAAGTAACACAAGTGAAATATTCAATAGTTTTCATAAATTGAAAGGGGCTTGTGGCAAAAAAACAAAAAAAGATTTAATAAATGTTGCCGTAATTAATGCCTTTGTTTTAATTGTAACAGCTGATATGCAGGAATTCTTAAGTTTCTATCTCTCTTCCTTATTGTTGCATAACATGTAAGATCCAATTACTCAGATTAAGAACGGATGTTAATAAATTGATTCAGTTTAAGAATTTGACATAAAAGAATCCTGATGTGATATAAATAAATGAAAGCCCTCTTAAAGGTAAACATGGCCCTGAAATTGAATCTAGAGGGCAAATATTGCCCCTTAAAGGATAAAGTATTTCTGACACTCATATGCACCGATACAGCAATACATAATTATATGGATAGACAACATTCACATACTCATAGCTTTTTCCAAAATAGTTAAATGCATGTAAAAGGTCAAGCAGGGTCTATGTCAACTTTTTAAAGTGCTAACGCAAATAAATCCTTTTGAGTCGATTCATTAATAAAACAAGCAGTGTAAATACATTTTAGATCAATAATACTTACCAACTCTGACACCATTTTTGCCATTGAAGTTGAAATCAAAACAATAAAAGCCATTAGAAAAAACTCTGATACCAAGTTGCAATGCAAGTAAGTGTGGCAAATTTAGTTTAATGACAGTCTTTAAGAAACAAATAAAAAGCACATTAAAATCATTGCAATAGTCATAGAATTGCTCATTTTTATATTAGCAGCAAATCACTGAGAATATATCATGAAAATATATCACCCAGCGCTACACTACATATAAGGTTTTTACCCCTTAATGCAGTTTT
Organism: Xyrauchen texanus; assembly: GCF_025860055.1. Lineage (NCBI taxonomy): Eukaryota > Metazoa > Chordata > Actinopteri > Cypriniformes > Catostomidae > Xyrauchen > Xyrauchen texanus. Next base: position 11,418,635 of record NC_068324.1, read on the forward strand.
GTCAAATAATTTGAATGTCTATATGGAAAACACTTGTTTGCAATCTTGGCAACATGGCATTGCCTTAGGCTAAAGGGAAGAGACACATTAAAGGACACTCCTGGGAATCTATTAGAGGTTTCAAGGCTGAGCTGGTTTTAGTGGTGCACAATAATGTACTCTCTGAACAAAAACAGGAAGCAGAGCCATGAGGGTCTCGCCAGAGAACTGCAGTAAAAAAACAGCACAAGTGGCCCCTCAAACACAGGCCCTGGAAAAAGGAAGTGCTATGAGAAACTGATCAGATGAAACCAAGGCCCTACTTTTGTAATCATCAATAAACCATTAAAGCTGTCGTTCAACCAAAAATGTAAATCTGGTCATCATTTACTCACCCTCATGTTGTTCCAAGCCTATATTCTAATGTAAACACAAAAGGTCACCACTCACCTAATATCTCCTTTTGTGTTCCATGGAAGAAAGTCGAATGAGTTTGGCCTTTTTTAAGTCACAAGATAGCATATTAGTGATTGATTAGTGATTGAATTGACTTCCACTACATTATTAATGTGATCAACAAGTCAGGCTCCCATCTCCAGGCTGTAAAAATGTCCAGGACACATTATTGATCAGGATAAACATGACTATAAAACCATTATTACCCCATAGGGTGTCAATTGTCAAACCACTATGAAACACAAAGGCCCATTGTGATGACATAGTGAGGATAATTTTCAGCAGTGTTACCAATGCCGGCCTAACTCCACTTCTCAATTTCATTCTACTTTAAACCATTGAAATGGCAATGCCTGTACAGACATTCAGCATGCCATCCTCCTAAAGGGATAATTTACCCCAAAACTTACATTTCTGTAATTATTAACCCACTCTAATGTAGATGCAAACCCATAGGACTTTCTGTTTTCAGTGGAGCACAAAGTTATATATTTTTAAGAATCTTGATATGGGTACCTTCCATAAAACATCAGTTCTTATTGACCATGTCTGTTAAAAAGAAACCCCATAAAAGAAGTCCATTATATTTCAAGTTTTCTGAAGCCAGACATTAGCTTTGTGTTAGGAAAAGACAAATGTAAGTCTTTATTCACTGATAATCTTCCCTTCTAGTAACATTTTCACACAATAAATAGGCATGTTAGATTAATTAAATTGACTTGCAGTATATCACAAAAGCTGAATGGACTGCAGTTATGGTGTTTTTGTCATTTGTAGCTTAAGAGCCATGGTTAATATGAATTTGAAGGTACTAAGAAGGTACTTTTAAAATACCTTTGTGAAGATTCTTCAAAATAACAAATGTTTTTACTTATTTATTTATTCCACAAAAGACGGAAAATCATTCAGGTTTATACAAATATTGGGATGAGTAAATAATGACAGAATGGGCATTGTTGGGTGAACTTTTCTTTTAAGAAGACCCTCCTCCCATAAGCCCTTTCCTGCACTGAGATACATTTTTCTTATTTCAACACATTCTTGATTATTGAATCTGAGAGCTGTTGAGAAAGACCCTTCTGCAAGGCATCATTTCAGAACCAGCTGTTTTCCTCTGCCCCTTTAAAAGAGGTCCTGCAGATCCTGAGATATGACAGGAATTTGTAAACAGAGGCAGACAGGGGGCCCCGGGGTATCCTGGGTAATAGCGGTGAGAGGGGAGTATACTTGAAGGAGAGCAGGATGAACATTATTATATGTTTGTATGGCGACTGAGGAGCTGATGGCATGTAATTATAGTGCTGCTGAGAGGGGAACACTTTATACCCTCTTGCAAGTCCCAGCAGCCATCTATTGTTCTTTGCTGAGACATAATGGTAAGGCAGATTGCAGAGCAATAGAGCAATGTATTTATTCAGTCATATAACTTCCAGTACATCTCAACTCTTCTTTGGCACCCATGTTCAACACTTTAATAACTGTGAAGTTATTACAAATGGACACAGTGTACCCACATGTTTAAAACATTGATGATGGCATTGTTGAAATATATTAATGCCAATTTACAGTGGCCCCAAAAAGCATTTGGAATCTTAAGCCACACATTAAAATGCCTGAATGTCATTGCATTATGACCCAAGTGGCATCTGCAAACAAAATGATGCTAGACATTTTCTCAGAACAAAATGCACAAACCCACTTTAAATTAGGTGGCCTTCACTACTATGTACTTAACCATTTGATAAAATGTTCTTATTATGAGCATACATGTTGTGCATTGTTTTTACATTTAAAGTACTTGCATTTAATTGCATTTGTAGTTACACTGTTAACTTTACTGCTAACTCAACCCATACCCCAATACCTAACTCTAACCCCTAATCCTAAACCTAACCCTACCCTAACAATGTGGGAATTTTGCAGAACAGCATGTAGTTACACAGTAAATACATAGTCTTGTATGTATTTAATGTTAGTACATTGTAGTTAAGGCCACCAAATATAAAGTGTGACCATAAGCACTTTTCCCAACCATTTTTACAATGACTTTTAACTAACTGGTCCCAATGTCATTTTTAGTGGATGTTTGAAGTTCACATGTGTCCTAGTAGAGTAACCACAGGTGTAGTTAATCAAATTAACTATATGGATATGTTCTTCATGTGTCTTCATTTTGAACAGCATATGTTGTTTTAGTATGTCAGTCGTAACAAAGTTTTTGTGGAATGTTTTGTTTGAAAAGTGTGATTCTTTCTTTAAAAAAGATGCCAATTGGTTTGATATTTTGTTATCTAATGCAATGACGTTCACCACCTTTTAAGTGTGATTTAAGTGTCCAAAAACTTTTTGGGGCCACTGGATGTATTGTGTTATTATAAAGGTATTTTATGCATCCGCAGGTACGCATTCCTCAAAACAGATGTTTATCTTAAATCCAAACTCTTGCTATTCCTTCAAAGGATCCTCCATTTGTTGAAACACAGTGCTTAAATGAATCTTGGCTCTTGGCAAGCCTTCTCTCCTGTCCCCACATCTGTAATGAGAATTACACAAAAGTGGCAGGGCACATATTCAGCATTGCTACACAAAGACATAAAAGCTCTTCCGAGAGCAGCTCACAAGGCCGGACCACCCACCAAGGCTGAGTGTTCATCCAATACATGCCCATTTTTAGCCAGGTAAGACTCAAAGCGTTGCGTCACCTCGCGAAGTTTCAACAGGTACTATGACTATGGTAATAAAATTATAAAAAAGACCTATGATAGGGTTGAAACTTTAACAAACATCTAACCTACATTGTTATATATTAAATATCACATTTGGAGAATAAAGTGTGTGAGCCTCTTTTGTTATAAACTATGACATTATTTAGAAATGGCAATTTGAAAATTGAATTTTCTCGACAAATTGACAAACTCTCTGTCTCAGCTTCCTGTTGCACATATATGGGCTGTCTTGTGAATTTGCAGAATGATTGACTGATAGAAAGCCCCTTAAAGTGTTCTTAATGGCTAAACAAAGAATCTCTCCATGGTTCACCTCCATTGTTTCCCCGTTGTCAGCAGAGCCTAAAGGACAAGTATATTTTGGTTTTCCGTGGATCGGATCGCACACAGTATACGTAACACAAATTTCGCCATCGTAGTCGTAGTGCACAAAGAATCTCGGCTCTTAGCGAGCATTCTCTCCTACCCCCACATTTGCTCTTTGTCAAAAGTGCGAGGATCCGACATGCGTAAAAACAAAGTATTCCTGAGCCTTACATGGTTTTCACACTGAACTGCACTTGCACTACAAAAGCAAGATGCAGTTACGTGAATATGACAGAATGTAGGTATCTTGAGAACAGTTAAGTTCTTTTTAACTTGACACAACGTCTAAAAACTTGTGCAAGACACAAAAAAAACTGCAAGGAATGGAGCAATTGTCAATGATGTCTTTGACTAGCGCACATTTAAATAGTAAAACAATGGGGAAAAAAGAGTGCATACGGACACAAAAACATGATCGGATTGAACGGCCCTTAAAGGGATTATGACATGGGCAATCAAATTTTCCTTTATCTTTTATCATATAGCATAAGAGGTCATTGTACTATAAAACATTCTGTAAGTTTCAGAATTTAAAACTTCCTCCTCTCTGCAAAAAGAGCACTTATTGAAACCAAGCTGCCAAAGCAACTCTCTAATTCCTCCACATTGTGATGCCACACTGTGGTAGACATTTGTATCTGACCGCCTCCACAAACCATAAAAAAACACATTTAACGCCTAAATTACCTTATCATTTCTGTAGCCCCGCCCAGTAGCGCTGAGCAGGGAGATGGCAATGAGAGAGCAGGTCAGACAAGAGCAGAGAGTCAATCATAACAGTGGGCATTTACTGTCAAGTCTTAAAGGAGAAGCAGCACCAAAACAGAGGGTTTCTGACAGAGGGTCAGAATGAGGGTGGAAATGAGCATGTTTTACATATATGACTGTATTTGTTTATTAAAACACTTCACTAGTCTTATAAGTGAACATGAATGAACATATTAAAATAATAAAAATGTATGTTATGACCCCTTTAAAATGCTTAAGGTTGTATGTATTTCAGTGACGTCTGATAATAGGGATATTCTGTTTTTCAATTTATTGAAAAATAATTGCTCACAGCAACTTTAAGTGCAAGTGCAAAAGGAAAGCGTGGCACCACTTGCATTCTCAGACTGGCTTAAGCTGAGTACACACTGCCAGCGACATTGTGTGAGACAGCAACACCGTCCCATTCATTTTCAATGAGAGGTGGCAACTTCCAGCGGCACGAGCTGTCGTGACCTTGGGCGACCAGATGTGGGCGTGTCCAGCAATGCAACAAAGTTGAGACAAGTTTAACTTTATTGAAATGAAGAGCGACTTACGGGAGCAACAGCCAATACGAGAGAAGACGGTAGAGCTCACGTGATCCTTCTCTCTCTCTCAGCTCCTGCAGTAATGGAAAGATCAGGGGACCCACCCTCTGCAGCAGCCCATCAAACTGGGTCCTGTCAAGCCTGAAGTACTGCTGGAACCGGACTTCATCCAGCCACAGCTCCTGCACCAGCCGGTGGTACTCACCGTGCTGACTCCGAGATTTAATGGTTTTGTGGACCCAGACAGACCAGTGTTTGCGTTTTCGCCACAGATAAACAGCCGCTATGGAATAGAGCATGCCTTGTTTCTCGTTCATCTTTGATATGAAGCATTTTATGTACTGATTCCATTTATATTTAGTCTTTTCCCTCCAAAATGTTTGTTTTTAGCGGCAAGAAAAGTGATTCGCTGTTAACAGCCTTGGAATGGCTTCCGTGAATGTCATTTATAAACGTTACTAGGCAACTAGTAGTGGGAAAGCCCACTAGCGACCTAACCGCCAGCCACTGGCGACCTGCAGCGACAAAGTATAGTATAGTGTTCAGCTCATATTCAATATCTAGACTAAACAAATCCTCAACTCAAATACAAGAGTTCTGAGTCTTCTCAGTTGACTTTACATTTGGTTGTTTCAACCTGTGGTGCATGATTGACTTCTTGGTTAAAAATGTGTTAATTTAGCTTGAGTCACCATTAACTTTCTTTCCATAATTTTTCCATAAATAAGCAAATTGTGACTGAGGCTAATATTCTGCCTAATGTCTCTTTCTGAGTTCCACATAAAAAAGAAGTCAAACACATGTTTGAAACAGTAAATGTTGACAAAATATAATTTTTTGTAACCTATCTCTAAGTCTAGCTATACAGCATTCAATTAAGAGCTTCTGAATGCTATTAGCCAATCAGCACACTTGAGGGATAACAGAAGCTGTGATAATTACAGAGGCTGATATCAGACGAGCCCCCACCACCTGCAGATGTCCGTCCCGCTCGTCAAAATCACTGTCAGCATGTGTGTTAAAGCTGTCATGGTCTAGCGGATGTAGGTGTAACAAGAGGAGAAGACCAGATGCAACCGCATCATTTTTACAGTCTCATTTTCACAAAGAATGTGAAAGGAAAGAGGGTGAGATGTTGCAGGTTGTCTCCAAAATGTCACTTCGACCAGTCTTGCAGGAAATGTGACATTGTCCATGCACAATCTATTATAAAACCAGGGGTGTCCTGCACCAATTGTTTTTCCTGGTTCACTTGGAGTCTTTGGTGAGACAAGATTTGGCAAAAGGAAAAAAACATGTTTAAACAACTTATTAGTTGGATCAGTTAAAAAGGATCAGATGGAAAATTGATCAATGCACATAAAACCTTTGCATAAAAACATCCTTAGTGTTATTCAAGATTCATTGTTGAATCTGTAATCAAAGTGAGGGTTAACACTCATGATTCACCTTATTTATTATGTCAAAACCCGCCACAATGGTAATTTTTAACTAAATAAACAACGTGCGCAACAGCATCTTATGAGATTAGGAAATGATTCTTAACCTGCTTAACACAAAACTACCGTGGCACCAATTCTGGCTCACCTGACCAAATGTGACAGCCACTTCCAATACAGATAATGGAAGGCGAAGGGTCTCTACAATATTTCACTGAAAGCTTTAAACTGCATTTAAAGGAATATTCCAGGTTCAACACAAGCTCAACTGACAGCATCTGATGCATCATTTTGATTACCACAAAAGAAGAACATCGTAGCTCCTTTTCTAAAAACAAAGAAGCAAAATTGAGGTTACAGTGAGGCACTTATAATATAAGTGAATGGGGATCATTTCTGGAGGGTTTAAAGGCAGAAATTTGAAGCTTCTAAGTTTTTTTTTAAAGCACTTACATTACATTCATTCTACTGTTAAAACTTGTGTATTACTTGAGCAGTAAAGTTGGTAAAATTGTCGTTTACCTGCATTACAGGGTTTGTGACTTTAAATCATCATAGCAAACAAAGTTGTAAAACTGGATTTGCATAGAAAAGGTTAGAAAGCGATTTTATTACACTAAAATCATGCCATTGTTTATGTCTTGCGGCTATACTAAATAAAAACTTTTTTAACGTATAGATTGGCCCCATTCACTTCCACTGTAAGTGCCTCACTGTAATCCAATCAAATGACATTTTTGTAGTAATCGACATTATGCCACAAATGATGATCATTACAAAAAATGACCACTATGTAAACACCCGTTTGGTTTTGTGTTATCAACACAGAGATACAGTAGGACGTAGTTGCATCGAAACCAGATGCAACTACTTTAACTAGCATCTTTCACTAGTCTCATCCTCTTTTCTGCCCTCTCATCCTGTCTCCCTCTGTTCTGGGAGAGGCGAAGTGACAGATGGGTATGGGACATCCGGCCGAGGGAGTAAGACTTAGGGAAGCGGCTTATCTTCAACAAAAACAGCAGTTGGCAGGTAGAACTCCCCACAATTGAAAGAGAAGTTGAGTGATTAGAAGAGTTGAGAATGGCCGAGAGCACCTGGAGAGGATTATAGACAAGGACGGACGGACGGACGGCCGCACACACACCACTCTGTTCTCTAGGGCACTGCTTTGTTGGCACTTTTTAGGATTAGCAGGGCCTTCCCACAACACACCTGCACATCAATTTGGGATGGTGACCATTCAGTTACATAAAAGCTTACAGGCAGGATGACATGACATTAGTTGACTAAACGTGTATTAGCCCCCTTATGTTTCTTATCAAATATGAGGTAACGGGTGTGTCTGATAATACATTTAGGGAGCTTGTGTGAGAAATAATGTGGACAATTGGGAGCACAAAAACAACTAAGATAGATCTGAGCTCAGTAGGCTACATCTATCTGTGATGTATCTAGCAATTTTGGATTAAAAGTACATCCAGGTGTTGTAAAAAAGTTGTTAAAGTTTACTCAAGTGTGACTCATGTGTTGGATATATCGGTGTCTTATATTTAAAAAAAGGTAGGGATTCCGCATTGCTTTGACATGTTTTTATTTTTATTGTAGTCACTAATTCTTATATAACTGTCACCAAGCATGTATGCACTTTAATAGGACCTTATTGGACTCAACTTTGTGCACATACATGCTCTGTAAGATATTTGGACAGACAGATGAAGACTAGCTTGATTGTAACTACACATGTAATCGAGTGTAACAGCGTGTGTCTGCAACAACCTGCTAGCCGAAAGGAACTCAGATCAGCGGCACAGAAGGAAAATCAGTGACTTAAATTTCACAGCAAGCCCTAGTGAAAGATTCTGTCAAGCAGCCAATCCAATCAAGCCAGATGGAAGGCTGAGACACACAGGACAATGACACTCGCCATCACATACACTCCTTAACGATGAATTGACAAACAACACTGCCTCATTCAGACCCACTCTATCCAGCTAGAGATCCAAAACAACAAGAGAGGGCATAGGTGAGTAATATTACAGAAATGTCTCCACCTGCCAGCTCTCAGTGAGGAGGCATCAGGGGAATAGGCTGAAAGTCTTGCTTAAGGAAAAGCCATCAGTATTGAGATGTGGAGATGAAGTCTGAAGACATAAGGACAATGAAACAGACAAGAAGGCTGTGACGCAGTGACACACACAGGAACATATGTGCACATACATAATGCTGCATATGGGTGGCATATATCTGTATCCATACTTACAACAATCACATGATTAGATTGAGAACTTTTTGATAAAATGAAATATGTTGACAAAAAGAGTGTAAAATGGCACTTGATAGACTTAAATATGATAGACTTGCCATCAAAACAATTCGATTACATGATTTAATCTAAAAGATTACATTACTGGTTACAATTTTACTTGTGCAATTTGTAATAAGCACCAGATTACATTTCAGAAGCAATCTACTCAACACTACTCCACCACATACATGGAAAGTGCATCAGTCTGTCAGTTGCTGTCTAGCCCATCATCACCCCTTAAACTTTCACAAGACAGACATGTATCTGTTGAAAGAAATCCGCAAATGTGCAATTTACACCAAGGAGTAATAAAACAGTATTGGTAAATATGTTTAATATATTACTTTACTCAGATTAACAGTTTTATGATTTGTATGGCTCCAAAGGGAGTTGTGTTCCTCTTTCTACAGTACAAAGTTAACAACTTTTCACAAGGTCAGATTTCTCAAACAGGATGGATGTTCTACCTTTTCCAATGACCCCTGGCAATACCTCTTTCCAGTTAAAGCAGCAATCCCATATGGGGAAGGTGGGAATTTCCGTACCTCCTTATCAGCAGCAGGGACAGCCTGTTCCCACATTTCCTTTTGCAGAGTTAGAAAAAAGTAGACATCTATGAAAACCAAAAGCTCACAAACAAGACGTTATGGGAAAAGGCCTATTTTTTAGACTTTATCGTAGACTGAGATATGAGAGGAGATTGTAGTGAAAGAATCAATGTGTGGATGGTTTTTTAAAAACCAGTTATGTGTTTCGAAACAGATTTGTGATTTATATAAAATGACAAAAGACAAAATCTCAAATCAATAGCTGTTTAGACATTAGAACATTTTGCTCTACCCCAATACAAACCTATCTCCCTTGGATTGTTGTTTGTGATGCATGATCAGAAGTGTCGGTTAATAATTTGTGTTTATATAAAACACAAGAGAAACGTTTAATTTGTCCATTTGATGCATTGGTAATACGACATTTTTAGCTTACACAACACAGATTTCTATAATGCTTAAGGCCATGCAAATAATCAGTAACTACAGTCCAACCATAGCATGAAATTCATCATTGTTATATAAAGTGAAGTACTTGTTCTGAATGTTTGCTTTGTGGCATCATTTATAAATTAGCTTGCACATAGGGAATTCATGATACATTTTTAGCTGAGCAGTCTTATCTGTTGGCATGCTAATGTTTAATTTGAATTTTGTTTGCTTTGGTGGATGGGATTTGTTTTATATGGCTTAAAAAACAGTAATGTATGTATTTTTATTCTTTAGCGATTAAAGGTTTGCAATCAGGCACAAAATAAAATGCCCAAAACTAAATCTTTGAGACAATGAAATCACTTCAGTGTCCAAAGGGGACAGGGTTTTAACGAGGGGACTGAATATTGCAAGACGCCCAATTTTCTGACTAAACTGAACAGCAATTTTGAACGGCTCAATTCTTACCAAGACTAGTGTGATTTCTTGCACAAATGGCATTCCTAGGTGAATAAAACTTTATTATCTAGTATCACTGTTAAAAAAAATAATAAATACAGACATAACAGAATGTAAAGCAACACCACTGACTACTTAAAGCACAACTATTTGCAGAATCCACAACAAAAATAGCCCTTTTGCTGTAAAATGAAAACATGTTCCTCTAAGATAGTATTAAATGCAGCTGTTGTAATCAACACACCTCTGTGTCCTTTGAGCTTGATATTTCTCTTCAGGAAACACATCAGGTTCCTTGTATTAAACTTCAACATACTCGGGTCAAAGGATGTGCTATAGGCCATGCAAGGCGTTTAACTTCAAAAGGCGAAGAGCTTACCAAAACACAGCTAGAGATAAGGGCACAGGGGGCATTCAGTAGACAGGAATGACTTATTTTAAGTACATGCGGACATAGTGTTGGGGAAAAGTAATTAACCAGAGTGCAATATGTTGTTTTTCATCCATCATTTTGACCTAATTTCCAAACTCACAGCCTTTCAGACACAAGCAGCAACAAGAATTCCTCAGTTAAGATAAAATGTTTTATAAATCCTCAAGCGACCAGTCATTCATAACAGCATCTGTGCGGAAAGACCTGAAAAGCATTACCAAGTGTAAGACCCCCCCAACAAATAACTGATGAACTAAATGCATTTTACTGCAGGTTTGAATAGCCCAGTCTGACACCCCTCCCTTGCTCTGATTTTCACTTCACACACACACACACACACACACACACACACACACACACACACACACACACACACACACACACACACCTACCTACCTCCTGGAACCCCCCCATCCTGCTACTCTACCTGCACTTATTGTCTGTGAGGAGGATGTGTGCCGGGTCTTCCGGAAACAAAAGCCTAGGAAAGCTTCAGGCCCTGATGGTGTCTGAAAGTCTGCACTGACCAACTGGCCCTCATCTTCACACAGATCTTCAATAGATCACTGGAGAAGAGTGAAGTTCCGTGCTGCTTCAAACATCATTCTAGTCCCCCAAAACACAACATCAGAGGACCTAATAACTACAGACCTGTTGCCCTCATGTCTGTGGTCATGAAGTAATTTGAGAGACTGGTTTTGGCCTATCTGAAGGACATCACTGGACCTCTGCTAGACCCCCTTCAGTTTGCTTACAGAGCAAACCGGTCTGAGGATGATGCTGTCAACATGGGACTGCATTTCATCCTGAAACACCTCGACAGACCCGGTACTTATTCAAGGATCCTATTTGTGGACTTCTGTTCAGCCTTCAATCCCATCATGCCTAATCTTCTCTCAACCAAACTGATCTAGCTCTCCGTACAAATCACAATCAGTCGGTTGATCAACAGCTTTCTGACAGATAGGCAGCAGCTAGTGAGATTGTGGAAAATCACCATCCTGAAAAGTACTGTGGCAGCAGTGGAGTCATTCAGGTTCCTGGGCTCTAACATCTCTCAAGACCTGAAGTGGGACACCCACATAGACTCCATTGTGAAGAAGGCTCAGCAGAGGTTGTACTTCCTTTGCCAGCTGAGGAAGTTCAACCAGCCACTGGAGCTGCTGACTCAGTTCTACTCAGCCATCATTGAGTCTGTCCTGTGTACATCTATATATGTCTGGTTTGGTTCAGCCACCAAATCAGAGAGAAGGAAACTACAATGGATAGTCAAGACTGCTGAGAGGATTATTGGTACCCCCCTGCCCACCCTCCAAGACCTATATGTCTCCAGAGTGAGAAAATGTGCCGGTAGAGTCACTCTGGACCCAACACACCCAGTCCACTCCCTTTTTTATCTGTGGCTCTCTGGCTGGCGCTACAGAGCACTTGGCACCATGACAACCAGGCACAAGAACTGCTTTTATTCTCAGGCTATTTACCACATGAACAATTAAACTGCCCTCAGGACTCCTACTTTACAATAATGTATAAATTTCACATACATATGTAAATTCACTCATATTTAATTCAATAACTGTACGTACACAACCCTTACCTTGCACATGTACATACGCTATACTATGTAATATGTTCTATTTTTTGTGTCTATTTATATACTTTCCTTGTGTGCACTTGTTTGTTTCTCCTCACCAAAACAAATAAATAAAATCCTTGTGTACGTGAGCACACTTGGCATTAAAGCACATTCTGATTCTAAAGTAATTGTAACTGTCAGGTTGGTATAACATTTCAAGCAATGATAGAGTTTACTTTTGTTTGTATTTAATGTTGTTATATCTAATCCTTGAATAATTATTATTAGGCATGCAGTCTTTATGACCACATACGAAATGGTAATTAGTCAGAGCACCTATACATTCACATGCATATTTGTCAACTACCCTTTGTTTTTTTATGTCTCAACAGAAACATTGCTGAATTGGATGTCCTGTTACAGTCAAAAGATGCTTGTGACATTTGTGTTGATTTGCTTTTATGTTTGTCGTTGCTTTTAGACATTGATGAGTGTTTCAAAACTTGCTTCCCATGCAAGATTGGAACAATTTTATGCACAAGCCAAAAATAATCAACCTTATTGGGTTAAAGCACCCACTTCAGGAAGCACCCCCTCAACGAACCATCTGTGAGAATACCTGAAAACACAGATGTGAATGGGAATGAATAGTTTTAAGGTCTTGGTGCATTCCATATTCACAGATCACCAAAACTAGTATGCACAAGCACCCAATCCTGCTAAAGATAATGTTTACCTTCCTTTCAAGAACCTGTATGTCCACAAATCCATAAACAAGCACATGCTCGTGCACCCACACACAACCGCTCTTACAAAGGACACATGCGCACGTTTCTATTATTTTTTAATTGTTCATGAATTGTAAACCTGATGTCAAAGGAACAGTGGTTGCTCCAGAAAGACCCTTTCATTGGTCCTCCGGAGATAAGGGGCTTGTGTTGTGCACAGAAAGGTTACAAGCAGACCTGCTGTCTGCAGGAGCTTGCACGAGAGTGTTCGCAGCACAGGAAGTGGTTGAGAGATGTTTGGTTGTAAATTGTAAAAACAACTAGTCACATGCTGAATGTTTGCATTTATGAAAGCCTGCCGAGAGGAATACCAAATGCTTTCTTAAAAATTTATATCATTTAACTAATTATATAAACCCTTTTGATGCATGGGTTATAAAATCACAAATCAATACGTTTCAGGTTTCAACTAGTTTCAAGGATAAGCCTTTAAGATCATGAAAAGCATATTCAGTCCAGTGTGTCCAAACTTTTGATTAGTAGTGCATTACATTATTAATAAAGCACAGTTTCCTAATATTTATCTTTTTGAAAATGAACAACTGTAAATTAGTTTTTTCCACTCTGTTGGGTCAAGTGTTTTATGTAAGGCTGTTGGGAAGTGTGCAGCAGAGCTGTAGCATACAGAAGGATGCGGAACCCAAAGCAAACAAGCTCCGCTGGGCCTTTCTGTCGATCGGCTCCCTGCTTCCATCTGACCTCCACCCAGAGGAAAGCAACAAGTCTGTGGCTGATTGAGAGAGAGTAAACAAGGCTGCAAGTGTCTCTGTGGACTCTTACACAGTCTCTTTCTTTCTTTCTTTCTTTCTTTCTTTCTTTCTTTCTTACGTACACACACAAACACAAACCATTCATGCTGCCAGAGACACAGATAGACCAGAGACACAAGATGTGCTGTAATTCATTCATAATTGTCTTCACATACATTACATAATACATGTCACAGGGCAGACACAAATTAATTTGGACAGAGAAAAATATGTTCATGAACGTATATGTATGAACACTGAAAAAAAAATTAAATCAGTAATTTTGTCTTGTTTTTCAATAAAAAATATAGAAATATCCCTAAAACAAGATAAATTGAATTAGAAGCAAAATTGGTTAAGATTTTAAGACTAGTGATAGACCAATACATTTGCTAATACGACTGATCAGATGATATTTGGACATTTTGCAATTATCAACATAGACCGATTACCATGTAATCTTGGCCAAATAACTGAAGTGTTATATATCGGTGTTATATCGCACATTCTGCTGTCTAGATATCTGTATCTGTCATTGAAAAACCTCTATTGCTCTTATAATAAAACAAATATTTTCACAGAATGCATCAGAAAACATCTACAATTTACCCCATTCTTGATTTATGCTTAAAACAATGAAAAATATTTTGCCAGATATATTCTCTGAAAACAAGTCATATTATCTTACACAAGGTTGCTTCCCATGTAAATGTATGTTGTTCAGGATATTTTTACTGGAAAACAAGACAATACTGATTATTGGATGAAGTACTTACTGATTTTTTTTAAATGTATTTATTTATTTTGCAGTGAAAGAAAGGGACAAAGGAAAATCTTCTGTTAGTCTCTTTCCTGATATGTCTTCAGAGTGGCTATCCTGAGGGATGACAGTCCTTACTGCTGTCAAAACATGACTAAGATTTTGTCTTAGCTGCAGCTGTCCTAATCCAGGACTTGAATTTTTGGGTGACTGCTTGAAGATCCCTCAAATCCCCGTTGCTCTTCTCTCATCCTCTTTACTCTTTTAATCTTTTTTCCTCTTTATTTGCATTGTTAAAAGTCCAGTGTCCTCGATTGGAATGACCCAGCTGGATGTCTTAAAGCTTAAGTAAAGGGAAAGACAGAGTATAAGAGGCAAAGGCATTTGATGTGTCCCCCTTTGGCAGACAAGAGGAAGTCACCATTGAAGTGAGAACCACTGGTGCTGGTGAGCTAGGTTGAGAAAGGGGGTATACCTCATACAGAAGGTCCCCCAGCTCCCCTCTTCTCATTGAATTGGTCCTGGTCCACATGGTGCGCTTGCTGCAGAAAAAGGGCCTGGTTGTCGAGGCAGGTCCTTAGTTTGTCTTCTGTCAGCGTGAGGCGCTCTTCAAGGATGGCAACAGTCTGAGAAACAAAAAGAAATCAACAACATGTCTGTGCTGCACTAGATCTGACTCATTCAGTGGTCTTCTTAGAACTGGCACCAAGATATAAGAATAATAGGAAGGAGCTTAACAGACTAAGATGACCTAAATGCAATTTACCTGGGTCAGGATGTCCAACTGCTGAACAATGTTCTCTAGAGTGCTTGTAAGGCTTGATGGCAGGCCAGAGCGCCCCTCTAATGAGGTTGTCACATTGCAAGCAAACCCTGCTTCTTGTTCTTCAATTTCCTCTTCCCCATGTCTCATTTGAGTTCGAGCTGGACCTGAGCCAGTACTTGAGCTGGACTGATCTCTGTAACTTGCTGTGACACGGTCATGGCCGCTTAAATCCTGAGCAATGAAAAAACCATAGTAAGGGACATAATATCATCATTTATTCATCCTCATGTCGTTCCAGTCCCAAACTTACTTTCTTTAGTGCAACACAAAATAGGTTTCTCAGGTGATCTTTTCCATATAATGAAAGCAAATAGGGACAGCCAGACAAGCTCCAAAAATGAGCTAAATAGCACTAATAAAGTACCCTAAAGCTGAAAATATATTTCAATTTTGACGCGAACGCTCAGTGTCTGCATACAATCGATTGCGAGTCTGTACTCCATCTGACTGTGCGCACAAACACAGGCGTTTGGACTGTGACTGCTATGAGACACTGGACTATTTCTCTACCCATAAAGATGTTTATATTCTTTCAGAATCAAGTTATACAAATGCAGGTATCTCCTGACGTCCTAACACACGTGCTCTTGATGTGCACATCCACTGTTGATGTTTTTAACTTCATCTCCTGTTGTTTACTTTGTGACAACAATGGCTCAAATGTGAGTGTTGCCACCTTGTGGCCACACTAATTAGCGCAAATAACTCCAGGCACATGCACATTCTGCATGTTCAAAGAAGCGGGGTTAAAAAAAAATGGGTTGCAGGTGTTCAATGCTCAAGCACTCTGCTGATGATGAGATTTGTATCATGCATCCTTGTCTGACCAAAGTATACTTTGGGCTTTAAAGTAATTGAGACTAAAGAGCTATATTCCAAGTCTTCTGAAGACATACAATAGCTTACTGCAAAGAAGACTGAAATTTGTGGTTAATCAGCAAATCTCTTGCCCCAAGCAGTAGCTTTTAATTTTGGTCAGTTCCTCACACATTATATGATTTCTTGTAAGTCATATGGACACATATTTTTTGTGCTTTACTTATGCTTTTTTGTCATTTTTTGCAGCTTGACAGTGTCTGTCCCCATTCACTTTCAATGTATGGAAAAGAGTAGTTGAGACACCATATAAATGCTAAAAGTCTACCTGTATTATAGGTTAATATCATTAGCACTGCTATATGGTTGATGGTGAAAAGGTTCATTGTGGTACACAAATTCAAGTTCGTCATAACATCAACAGAGGTCAGAAAAAAAAGTAAAAACTAAGTAAACTTTTTGCTAATAAAAAGAGATGGAAGCAGTACATCCCTTTCGTACAGACTACCCAAATCCACAACACAGACACAAAGCAAGGAGGAGGGGAGGGTCATACATTCCTGCCCTAATGGAGGAAGAAAATCGATTGCAGCCCCTTGCTTCCTGTGCAACGTCCTGACTTCAAAGCTCAGGCCTGAGAAGCAGCATCACGGCCTGGGAAGGGAGGGGGTGAACAAAGTTTTCAGTGTGTGGAAGGGCCAGTTCAGGGGTCCTACAGCACCCACCGGCCACATCTGGGCAACATCTGCTAGCCTCATTTACACGCTTCATTCTCAGAACTTGCTCATGCTACACACTCCAAACCTTGTATCATCTACTATTTGTGTTTTTTTCTTCCTGTTTGTGTTCCCTTGATGCTTCCTGCAGCATCGTAAATTTAAGTGAAATCAGGCAATCAAATGGTCATCATCAGGGCCTTCTGACGGGCCTCGTTTGGGAGGTGTAGCTCATCAGCACAGCCTATGGAAAATATTGCATATGCGAGCTGTACTGTGTCAATGGTGGGAAATGGCTGGATAGGTGAGGGTCTCTATGTATTAAGTCATGGTGCAAACTAGGAAACCTTGCAAATTTTGGGATTAACTGAGCTCTCCATTTGAAAGAACATTTCAGTTTTATTGTGCCTATTAGATCATATTTTTCCACTTAAACCTCTCTAAACTTAAGTAGCAAAGTACCTCAGACAGAGATATTGGTTTTTAGATACATGTTGAAAGTAACTTGCAAGGACATATCCACCATAGCAATTGAGGTTGACAACCCTACAATAGTCAGATTGGTGGGCTGATATGTTTTTTCAATGGTTGATTATTAAATTATTACATTTGGTCCCCCCTGAATATGTGGTTAAATTCTTGTAACATGGTCACAAGGGAAATCGACATGTTGTACCCTAAAATCAACCTCATTCTGCCAAATTACTTATAAGCACCATCGCCCATCAGACATGTTTGCATCAATTTAAATGTGAGCACAATTCTGAGGTTCCATTTTTACTCTAAATTAAATTTTTACTCCTCTGCTGGTTAGTTTGGTTGGTTTGAGTTAGAGGGTAGTGTTAATCAAATATGCATTCCTGCTGACTGTACAACTCGAGTTTGGAGGCATGTGCCCATGCATCGGCCACAGGGGCCAGTGTTTAGTTTTTCAGTAAGCAATGGGACAGATCTCAGCAACAGATCTTTCAACCTACTGTTGCAGAATTCACAGTGAGAACAGTCTGATTCTTGGTAACTCTATATATCAGCATGTTAAAGAGAGTTGAGATTGTCAATGCTGATTAGGTGGTGTGTAAAGAGCTAGATCATACAAAGCTATACCACCATGAATAAGAATATGGCTGATTTCAAGTGTTTGAAATCTTTTGCTTAATAGTTTGGAGAATGCTAATAATGTGAGGATGTGCCACACAGTTGGCAACATTGTTGTCTTTGCACCCCATTAACAATGGTTGTGTAGTAAAAACGGTATATGCAGTCTGCTCACTGAGTTTAAAGTGGGCAGAGATGGGCCTTTACAGTTTGAATATATTCATTCAGCTTCGAGGCCACACCAAGTGTCTTTATTCAGGTGCAGCAATAATTTACATGAACAGGCTCGCTGGCTGCTAAGCAGGTACTTCACTGGGCTATTGGGAATATTTATGAGCTCCCTCAACAACACAGAAAAACACAGATCTACCCTTTGAAATATCACTCCATTGCTCATTGAACACCCAAGGAAATAGAACATTATGATGACACTTGAAAAGATCAGAGCAACCCTAGATGTTGTGTTGTGTCCACTCAGATACTGATTAAGAATTAGATGGAAGACACCCTCTCACAACAATATTGGCTCCTCATTAGTGCTAAAATTAGAACTGTCTGAGCAGTTGTGAGAAATGTCTAAATCTCCTTCATTTGCAGAAGCAGAAATATATATTCATCCTTAAGTTAAGGCGTTGCAATTTCCAGCAATGTTATCTTGTTATGAAGGCCCGATAACGCCAACATACTGTTATTCTACATGGTTAAGTGTTTTTTCAAAACCCCTAAACCAAGATCAAAACTTCTGACTTTAACTCCTCTGATAGTGCTTTCAAGCTCCATCCACCAAAATTGGCACAGACCTACAGACTGTTCTGATTAATGGCACTTTTCACTGCACGTAATGGTTCGACTTGCCTCAATTCTACTCGCTTTACGTTTCTGAGCCATCTCAACGTGGGTGGGATTATAGGCTGATCATCATAGTAGCGCCACCTCTACTGCCGTAACATAATTTTAAACACGACACAAACTGACCAAAACAATAACACGACCACTAGCTGTTAGCTACTAGATCATTGTGCTGCATAAAGCAGTTGTTGCATGGTGATTTTACACAAGTGTAACAGTTAAATTGGCCTGGTTGTTTTAGAAGCAAGCTTCCAGTAGCTGGTCAACTAAATAAAGTGAAGCTTTCAAGCAGAATATAGAGTTAACGTAACAAAATGTACCATCCTCCATCGTGGCTGAGTCCAGGGCACTCTCCCTCCCATTGCTCACCAGTTTAGATAGCGGCCATTTGGTCAAACCACTTCCACTTTTCCTTGATGGTTCTGCAGTCACTTTAAATCATTTTTTATTTTTTTTACTTTTCCCAACACTGTTGGTAGGTCCGGTGGTAGCAGTGTGTGGCCAACAGCTGAGACACTTCCTGAGAGATTTTTTCATTTCACTCATCGCAAACGAGTGGACCATCTGCACCTCGTTTATTGACCATGGCGTGGTTTTGCACACAGCTATTTCTTTTTTCACAATTCGAATGTCACGTGAAGAAATTATACTGTTATCGCTGTTGCCAACTTTAAAACTAGCGTGTTGATGTTGTGTGTCGGAAATCCAGTGACGATGGTAGTGACGATTTTCCCTGACCAATCAGTGATCTGCAGGATTTTGACATCACATTTAGTATTGGCTCGGCTCGCTTGGAACCTCGACCGAGGTGGTACTAAAAAAAGTATCAGGTACCAGGTACCATCCACAGTGGAAAACCCTAAAAAAGCGAACAGAGTCGAGCTGAGTAAAGTTGTACCGTGCAGTGGAAAAGCCCCATCAGTGTCCTTTATATTCGAACTGATCGGAATTACGATTTTCTCACAGAGGACGATAAAAAAAACAACAACAACAAAATCCCACAGACTTACATTGACGGAAAGTTAAAATAAGTCAAGAGTATGAAATGGAATGTTTGACAGTTTGAAATCACAAAGTTCAACTGGCACAATGTTCAAATGCTTTTAAGCTTCTGTCTGGCCAAATCAACATTGTTTCCTTTTTATTTGAAAACTTGAAGTTTTCAGTTTCCTTACGTCATAATTTTTCAAAGTACGATATAATAGAACTGTTTTCGAAATTCTCAGTTTTCAGTGGTGGAAAATCTCTTTCAACTGCGGATAAGGAGAACAAAAGTAGCTAAAATAATGTGAATAAATTAGTGTGGACGTGGCCTCTGTTTGTAACTTTGTAAAGCCAACATCAAATTGTGTGTTGACAAATTTTTTCAATCTAGTTTTATATATATTATATATATATATAAAAAAAGAATAGCACAATCCCACTATAGTAGTCCAATTAACCTGCTCAAAAACAAAAAAAAAAAAAACACAGCAAAGTTGCTAACATATACCTTTGCATGGAGAAATTCTATGGGCAAAATACATTACTGTATTCCAAATGGGAATCCGTGTACGTCCGGTGGCGAAGAATTAAGAAAAATTAAGACTAATAACAATTTGACGAATTAAAATAAGGCGATGTGAAACAGGAGATGTTAAACAGGTGAGGTAATCGTGTCATAGTATATAAGGAGCCTCCAAAAACAGCCTAGTCCTTCAAGAGGATCGTTCAAGACTTGTCAATTTGCCAAATGATGCTTCAGCAAATAATCCAGCACTTTGAGAACAATGTTTCACAAAGACAAACTGGAAGGATTTTGGCCATTTCACCCTCTACAGTGCACAATATAGTTAAAAGATTCAATGAATCTGGTCAAATCTCTGTGCGTAAAGGGTAAGACGAAAACCAATTCTGAATATGCGAATGATCTCCGATCCCTCAGACATCACTGTTTTATTACTTTAGTAAACCTTTTTAGTCAACATCAATTGGCACTGCATCCACAAATGCAAGTTAAGACTGTACTATGCAAAGCAGAAGCCATACATCAACACTGTGCAGAAGTGCTGCTGACTTCTCTGGGATCGGTCTCATCATAGATGTGAGTAGAACAGTGGTTTTTTGGTCCAACGTCCACATTTCAAATAATGTTTTCTAAAGCCAGTGCCTGTATGGGCCAGGGATGTGTCATGGCATGGGTAACTTGCATGTCTGTGAGGGCACTATTAATGCAGACAGAGATGTACAAATATTGGAGCAACATATACTGTCATCCAACACCATCTATTCCAGGGACAACCCTGCATTTTCCAGCAGGACAACTTCAAACCACATACTGGCTGGATTACAAGTGCATGGCTGTGTAAGCAGAGAGTGTGGGTGCTAGATTGTCCTGCCTGCAGTTCTGAACATCTCAAATTGAGAATGTGTGGTGTATTATGAAGCATACCATACAGCAACGAAGGCCTGCATAATGGATGAATGGGGGAAAATTCCCCTTTCTAAACTTAACAAACTTGTGTCTTCAGTGCCCAAATGCTTATTAAGAAATTGTGATGTTTCACAGTAGTAAACAGTCGACTGTCCCAACCTTTTTGGAGCGAGTTGCAATCATCTGATTTGAAATGACTGTACATTTAAAAAATATATATATATAAAATTCACAAGGTAAAACATCATAAATGTTTAGTTGTAGTGCTTTCAATATAGCAAAGGGTGAATATAATTTACAAATCAATCATTTGTCTTAATTAGCATTTTTCATACCGTCCCAACTTTTTCAGAATTGAGGTTGTACTTCCTTGTCACATGATGCCATGTAATGCCATTAAACGGAGTCTTCCAGTACAGGCAAACCTTTTTGAAATCAAATAAAGCATCAACTCTTTGACCTGCTAGCCTATTAATACCCCTATCCTTTGCTAGCATAATCATTTCAGTGATCTTTCTTTACCTCTTGTTTTTCTAGATCAGAGCCTGGTTTCCGCTGAGTGATGTACAGTATCTTCTAAAGGATGGCTAATAGGGTTTAAGCTAGTATCTGGCCCCAGTCACAGGATGGATTAAGTTTCATATTAGTGTGCACTTCCTGCACTATTCACAGGGAATCATATCGAGTTAGGAAGGAAGTGTTAGCTTAACCAATTTATTTCACTCAAATTAGTTTTATGTTCTTTAGCTTTATTACATTGACACCTGAGAAATGAATGCAGAAGTTGGTGCAGAGTTAACAATCTAAAAGTTAAATGTAATAATCTGTGAATTGAAGAATAATTACGGTTTATTTTGGAAGTCCTGGAATATAAACGAACTGAGGTACTCTAGTACTCTTTAGATTGTATTTTTCACCTAAAAGAATAATTAAGATACTTAAGCAATTAAAATTAGTTAACCGATTTTAACTGACCCAAACAAGTCACCCAAAATAAATATTTACCCAAAATGTATATTTCCAAACCCATATAATATTCTTTCTTCCTTAGAACACAACATTTTGAATAATTACTGGTTAATCTATCCTATTTAGTTACATTGGAGCTACTTTGGATCTCCAGTACCTAATTATTGTAATTGCAAGCAAAAGAGCACTTCAGTATATTCTTCAGAATGTAATGTGTTTGAAACGGCATGGTGAAAAAATTATAACAGAATTTTTATTTTCCATTTGTGGATGATCTTTTCCTTTAAAAATGACTGCACTGCTATGCCACATTATCATATTTGTTCATGTCCAATATCCTTCGCTGTCCATGTCCTTTGCAGATTATAATGATAACTATTTTTGTGAGCTAACTCATCAAATAATTTTTTATGATGTGGGTGCAGTTGACCCCATCGTGCTGGCTGGTCTAGTGGAAAAGTGAAACCAACACTTGACACTTTGAATGAAGGCCACATCCTGTCCAGTCCACAGCTGCATGGAGCTCCATAGGCTTCAGACAGGAGGTCAGGTGATAGACGAAGCCCAAAAATGGCCTACTTTTGCTTTGGTATACATTGGTGTTCAGGAAATGGGCTTTGAAATTGGTCTTTATCCTTAAATGAGCACACATTGTACTGGGACAAGAACACACATGCATGTACACGCAAACCCTGACCTTGGGCTTCAAAAGCAGAGCTGTTTGTTAGTATTTTAGATGAAAAGATAGAAACACAAAGCTGGAATTATCAGAGATGTTGCTCCCGCACACTATTGTTGGGAAAGCAAACTTCCTTTTTCCCTCTCTGTCTGTTCTCATATCAAACCTGCACTTGCTTGCCCACACGTTGACTTTAGGGAACATAAATATCTGTTTTCAGACATACCACAAAACTGCACCATTTTATAACTAGCTCTGTGACTAAGTGGTTATGTCACATTTCAATTGCGATTGAAGTGTACACCCTCATCAGGAACAGCACACAACCAAAGGCAGCAATGTAACCCACAGATTGCTGTCAGTAGCCTCTCTGTCTCTCTCATCCTCTCTGTCTCTCTGTGAGCCTTATTTGGAATGAGTGCGGATGCCTGATACTGCCAGTGACCTGAAACCTCTAAATGCCAAGGCCACAAGATATGAAATAACTCTTATGCAAACCAGGCCACACTGATAAACCTGTTTAATCAATCTCGAACAAAAGAATGGATTAAAAACAACTGAATATATTGATGCAATATTTCATTAAGGGATCCTTTATATGATTCTATTACAAATCACAACATAAATTCCCCCGAATGGAATAGCCCAAATTGGAAGCCCGTATTTCAGGATGAAGGGGGATCCCTGTCTTGCGTTCTGACCCAATTCCTCTAAGGCACAGTTTTAGATCCCATAGACTGAATGAGTCATCAGGCGCATTCGCAAACATGCTCATGCGCAGACACCTATATTTCTCCAAATAGTCAAATCTCTCAGACCCAGAATGGGTGAAAATCCAAATATTATAGCCATTAATCAAGGTTCCAAACCTTTTAGACTTTCTATCTTCAGTGGAACACCAAAGGAGATGTTAGACAGAAAGTTAGCCTCATTAAATTTTACTGTATCTCTTTTCCATACAATTAAGGTGAATGGTGACAGAGGCTGTCAGGCCCTAAACATTCTGCCTAATATATCCTTTTGTGTTCGACATAAGAAAGCTAAGAGGGTTTGGAAGTACATGAGGGTGAGTAAAAGTTGAAAATTCCTTTTCATTTTTGGGTGAACTACTCCTTTAAGGTCTTGGCATCTTGGCATCATGAAATGACTATCAGTTTTCTTTTGCAAGCAGTTCAGTGTTTAATTTCAACAGGAATGGGAATTTGGAGCACAGTGATTTTGTTGTTCAACTTCTTCCATGAGGAAACAGAAGGGGAAAAGCAAAGCAATGCCATGTTCTTGGAAGCAATGTCCATCATTTCCACATACAGCATGTTCTACAGAATACAAATGCCTCCATTCCTTTTCGCTGAAGAACTTATGACTAATGCTGCTCAGCCAAGTCGTGATGGGAAAACTTGGCAGTGAATAACCTTACTAGAGCAACCGAAGTTCGCAGCAACTGCCTGAAATACTTGTTTTGTCTGGGACGAAGCGCCTTTAGTTATTGTTTTCACCCTGATGCAAGGAATGCAGGCAAGGTTAAACATACAAGTTTTATTGTAGGCGGTGGTGGTGGTAGTGTCATCTGTGGATGTGTAGGAGGATTTTTAGCCTCTTAGAGAAGGCAAAGATGACTCACTGTGAGAAAACTCAAGGTTAAGGTGCAGTTTATGTGCTATTGTTGTAATTTGCTACAAAGACAATCAGTAATTCACTCTCTATCCTCAAGTAAAATACCAGTGTTGATATGGGAGTAGATAAAAATATAGACCCTAAAACAGGTTTAGCAAGACATATGGTTGGTCTGGAGGGTGCAACGGAAATAAATTTGAGTTTTATCAGGAGACCAAATTAAAAACAGTTCTATGGAGGCAAAATAACTAACCAAAACCACAAAGACAAAAGCAAACTAGCCAGCATACACATGAATCCGTAATCTGATTATACAGGAGAAATGGACTACCTGTATTTTTATGAATGGGGAAAAAAATGTTACGCTAAATACAGTATGGCGGATGTAGTACCGCCCTAAATTTAAAAGAGCCAATCAGCTCTTTCATAGAGGCATCGCAATTCTCAATATGGCAGCTGTAGGAATGGAAGTTACACCATACAGTTATAGGAGCCAATAGCCTGTTTATGTACTTTAACAGTGGTTCCCAAACTTTTTTAAACTGCGGCACCCCTTTATATTGGTTTTTTCCCCCACTGCACCCAAACCACTGAAAAAATAAATAAACAAATATGCGATTGAAAACATTGCCTTATAAAAAAAAAAATAATATTGATATACTATATATAGTCAAATGAATGTAAAATAATGTAGCCGTCAAGTGTTTCTCCTAAACTTTGCTTTAAAGTAATAAAAGTTTGTTAGATTTTACTCCTGATTTGAAATGTCATTTGAGCATAATCTTGACCAACTTAATCTGGCTTGCTTTACAGCAACTTTGATTAGACTCATCTAGGAGGTCAACACAGCTAAAAAGGGGTAAAAGATTAAATGTAAGGAACATAACAAAACATTTGAGAAAATGTTTTGAATAGCAAGAAAAGGAGTCTAAACTCATATAATGTGTGGCAGAGAAAATGAGTTTGGCTCAGGTTAGCTCACTGTGGTGCTGCTCATAGCAGATTTAAATTGACACTTGTTGTGGCAGCCATAATTTTTCAGAGCAGGAAACCATTAACATGGCATTACGCAGCGGAAGGAGGGAAGGAAATTAAATTTGGCTGTCTTTGAGTAACTGATGTCACAGTACTCCCTGTGGGCAATTGATTATTACTGCCTTCTGTTGGATAAGAGCATCCTGGGTGGGGGTCATGCAGAAATTGAGGAAACAGAAAGAGGTGAAGTGGGTTTGTGGGGATTCCACTATACTATAAATAGCAGTATAGATTCATAAACCTTTTGTCAGAGCTGTCTTGAAGTTAGCACATGTGCCCTGAGATGTTGAGCCTAAATGTATTGCTGAGTCTTTACAAGTTATTTTATTTTAAGTTATTTTAGTGGACTACCTGCTTTAAAAAAAATTCTGCCTTTTGTTGTTGCAAAAACCATATGACTTTCTTATGTGGAACACAAATGGAGATGTTTTAATGAATACCACAGTTTGTGTTATTTTCCCAATCGGACCATAATTTCCCTTTAAAGATGCACCTAAACCGCAAAGTTTAAAACCATTGTTTCAATGCAGCAGTTCATTAAGAGGTGAGTAAGTCACTCGCTGCTGTTCGACTACCTCTGAATGTGGCTTCAGTGATCCGATCAAAAACATTTTGGACCCCGTTTACACCAGTATTTAGCGATTAGATTGCCCAAAATGTCATTAAAAATTTTAATTTCATGTGTAAATGGGGATAATACTATACAATAAATAATACAAAACACATGTTTTGAAATGTCACACTTCCAATGAATGAGCACTTTTTTAACCCTCAAAGTAAGACATTGCACCCACTGGAATTTATGTTTTTAGACATGCTGTGATTTATATAAATATACCAGTTTGATTTAAAAATGTGTATGAAAAATAAATATGCGAGTAATAATATGAATATACCGAACATGACGTAATGTGAGTGGAGACCGTCAGGTGGTGTGTGTAGCAATAGAGATTATGCATGTTTTGGTTTCAACATTCATGCTCTCCAGGCGCTCTCAATTTCTCATCAGTCGCTCGTCCTAGTGCTATTTTGTAAGAATCCCAATTCAACTTAGAGACATTTGTTTGTCACAATACCACTAATAACAGCAATAACTGTTTAACCTTCAAAAACGGCATTGCTTTTTCACGTAGTTGCTTAATAATTAATGATTTGTGTTACAAAAAAAACACCAAAGACTGTAATCATAGATTTCTCCCTGGAGTGGATTTGGAGCTTGTAATGCATATATTTATCTTAATGTTTTTAGCTCTTTTGTGTGTGTGATGCTCTCATGATGTTTACCGGTTACCATGTCACAATAATGATTGATAGACAACAAAACTATTCATAACTGTTTTTAATTCAAATAAATTTTACTAATGTAAATGAAATGGTATTTAACAATGTGGGGCACTAAAATATAACTTGCAAATAACTTGTAAATGTGTGGAAGGGGGTACTTTAAAAATAAATATCGGTGATCGGAACCAGCCGATCACAGTGTATTTTTTTTCTCCCCTTTTCTCCCCAATCCCCAATGTGCTCCAAGTCCACATGGTAGTGTAGTGACTCGCCTCAATCCGCGCAGCGGAGGACGAATCTCAGTTGCCTCCGACTCTGAGACCGTCAATCCGCACATCTTATCAAGTGGCTTGTTGAGCGCATTACCGCGGAGACATAGCGAGTGTGGAGGCTTCATGCTATTCTCCACAGCATCCATGCACAACTCACCATGTGCTCCACCGAGAGCGAGAACAACACATCATAGCAAACACCAGGAGGTTACATCACGAGACTCCAACCTCCATAGCAACAGAGCCTATTTGGTTGCTTAGGAGACCTGGCTTGGGTCACTCAGCACACCCTGGATTCAAGCGTCAATATGGCCGATCACAGTGTTAAAATATTGGTGATAGTACCAGCCTCAAAATTCAAAAATCAGTGCACCATTATTCCTGAACCTATCATCCCTTGTTCTACTCATTGTTTTGTGTCATTTATTTATCACTATCAATAAAATTGGCTCAAAGGCCAAAAAAAAAACAAATGTTTTAGGCAGCCAGTTATGTTTTGACCACACAAGCATTGAGGTCAATGGTGGCAAGGACTTTTACACAACACTCCAAAGAATATGAGCCAGATTGAATGTAGCAAACTATGTCATGAGCAAACACATGCCAATAACCATAGCACATATCTGCTTGGCAGCATAAACAAGGTGAGAAAAAAGGAGCCAAAGTCCAAACGCATTAGAAATGCAGAAGTGCAATAAAAAAATTTAAAAAACACTGGCTATCCAATGCGCACTACATCTTGGCTTTAATGCACAACACTACTGATCTTACAGCCAATTATTAACACCAGGATCAACAGCCCACTGACTGTAAAAGCTTTGCTATCAGCAGGAGATATCATTCAGCCAACTGACACCTCATTGAGATGTGTTGAATCCAACCCCCATCCACAAACTGTTCATATCACAAGGGACAGGCAACATCCTCTTTTCAGTTGCTTGACAATCAAAGGCTCTTTTATATGTGGAAGAAAAGAGACATAAGAGCACGATGTATTACTGTGTTGTAGAAATTTTAATGTGGCACTTTGCACAATCCTAAGCATCACTTTAGGCCAAAGCATACATTACGCAAGTCAATTAATTTGAACTTTTATAGCGCTTTTCACAACACATGCAGTTTCAAAGTAGCTTTATAGAAAAGTATGTAAACGTACATAAACGCAGAACCCTCTCGCTATGCAAGCTTGATTTTGTGTGTAGTTATATTCCAAAATGTTTCAGACTGCAATTAATAACACAACGCAAGCTTTCAAAGTTTCCACAAGGGCCGCTATAACGGACATTAGTGTGAATTGTCTACTTCTACGGTGAGTGTTCTCTTTTAAGTGAAGGAACAATTTGAAGAGAATATTGCTGAGAAAGTAAGGTTAATTCAATACATTTATTGCAACTTACATAAATAATAAAACATCCAGTTTAATGGCACATATCAGATATTATGAAACTCCCTTAAATTCTATATATATTTTTTTCATTAATTGTAACATTTGTAATGAAAATATGTTTAAATTAGAAAAATGTGAAGCATTTTGACTAATGATCTAACTTTTGGACCCCACTGTATGTTCCCAATATCTTTTGTTTAGCTCTATCCAATGCATTAAAATTATTTTTATTTGCTAACCTACAAACGTTTTCATCCCACCTTCTCACCAGCACCACTACTCTTTCTGTTTCCAATCTCACCCCCAGCATTCTCTCTCTTCCTCTCTTTCCATCAATCACTTCCGTTTTAATTTTTAACATTCTCGCTCAACATAAGCCGTTCGCAGCTGTGGTTAAGAAAGAGACAGAGAACACTATGGAGAGAGGGACATTGTCAGAAATTGCCTAGTTCAAAGCCTGTTGACTCTGGACTTAACTGATCCAAATGAGTATTAGTTACAAAAGAGCACTGAGATTAGTGAGGCACGACACACTGTTCACGAATACATGATGTGGTGGGATTGAGAGGAGTCGATGACACCTCAATTGCCAACAGATGCTCTTCGCACAAAAAGTGTTTCTTCTGTGAAGCTGAATGCTAAAATGGAAACTAGGTTGAAAATAAGGTGGAAAAGGAGCAGAAGCAAAGAGGTGGTAGCCCTGGTGTTTAAGGTGTAACTTTATAATTGAATGGTGGTGTGGCAATTACACAAGACTTGCAGGTGTCAAAAGTCTTGCTATATTTCTTCAAGCTGCACAGTGGAGTTAAGGAAAGAAGAACATTTTTATTTAATTTCTCTTTAAAATGTAATTATACCGTTCATTATGATGTATCGGTAATCTTTACAATGGACAAGAAGTTTGTTCTCCACTTTATTCACCTGCTTGATTTTCTGATCCCTGCTGAGCCTAATACAGGCAGGCTGCATTCCTCTCAGAAGTTTGCCGGATGTCTTTTCGTTTCATTAACCTATTTTAAATCGGCTTTCAAAGATTTATCCACTTTTTTTTTATATGAATCCTTCTCTGCAGCACATGCCAGATGACGCACTCATTTAGCGTGGAAGTAAATAATTTCCACATTACAGTGCTTCATAGGCATCTGTCATCATTCATCAACAATTGGAGATGCTAGGCAAAATGTTAGACTCAATCACCATTCATTTACTTTGTATGGAAAGAAAATACAATGAAAGTAAAGGGTAACTGAGTCTAACATTCTGCCTACACAAAGACATACTGCTTTGGAACAACAAGAGTGTTAGTAAATTACAGATATACATTTTTTTGGGGTGAACTATCACTTTAATTCTTTTGGAAAGTAAAATGTGCAAATAAGTCTATGTATTCCTGCTTATAAGCCTGCAGCACTGCAGAAAAGTGAGCAGGCACAGTGAAAGTACAGCCGTTAGACAGACAGCTGCAGCAGTGGGTGGCGTGAGTTCCAGCTGAGACTGTACCCTTCATCGAGCTCCACCAGGGAGTCTCAGCCTCAGCATGCCGCTTCTCAACTCCCCCATTACTCCCTAAACTGGACAGACAGAACCTTCACATCACCTTCAAATCAACCTGAGAGCCACAGGGCTGGAAATTTTATTTTGAGGTAAAGTTCGGCATGTTCATTTTACCCGCCAAGGAACACTTTTGCTCTGTTCCAAAACCTAGTGAGCTGCCTATAGAGGCAGCATTTTAAGGTCAAGTCATATTTAATTGTCTAGTTCTTTTCACAACACATACATTTCAAAGTAGCTTTACAGACAATTATGCTGTAACAAAATGATGCAGTCCTACTTGTGCGGTTCAAATGAATAACAAGACAAAAAAAGCCTTAAAAATGATTGTCTTGGGCAGTTCCCCTCTAAACGACATGCATATAATACCAATATTATTTATATGTGTAGTACAAGTCTTTTTTTATGTAAGTAAAATGAGTAGATGTTGGTGGGCAATGTTTAAAACTAAAGGATTTTGTACAAACTCAAATATTAATAATTAAGTGTCAATGAAGTCCATCCTGAATTGACAGCAGAAGTGCACGTAGATGCAGTGGCTTTTTTATTTGGCTGGAGGCTTTAATTGACATTCATTAATCATGTTTGTATTCCATTTTAAGATTGTGTAGTCCGGAGGTCAGCGAGGTGTACCTTGCAGTCTGACTGGAGGCTTGGCGGTTCATTTAGGTGAAGTTAAATTAGACTTCAGCAGCAGCTAAATGGGTTAATGACCTGTATCCTACTTTATTTTCAACATAAATTATACAATTATTATATAATTATGATTATAATGTTGCTGGTCCTAAAACTGTATATACATGTGTTAAGAAACAAAAAGAAACAAACATCACAAGCTGCTTTGATGTAATGGTTAAAAGTTATTTAAATATCTAATGAATACAAATTATGGCTAAATAAATTCACATATTTTAAGACAAATGGGTTAATAAAGTGGCAGGAGTAGCTCTGCTGGGGCATCTGTCTACTGTCAGTGCAACACGATGCACCACAATGAATGTTGACCGTGAAAATGGATTAGTGTGTATGTGGTCTTAGAAGACAGCTAATAGGTAATAGGCAGCACAATAGGTTTTGGAATAGAGCATGTGTATGCCTAAATATACATATTTCCAAAGACACAGCACTTCCCTAGTTGTATGGATGTTCTTACTTCCTCTATTCCAGTAAGGAAATGAGCCAATGATGAGCATGTTGAGGGTAGATGATATCAGCAGTGGGGAGTCTCGGAATAGTGTGACTGTGTGAAAAGGCCACAGGCGCTTGAGTGCAGAATATCCATAGGTCAACCCCATAAAGCAGACTATCAAGGCTCTCCTGCTTTTCCTCTCGTTTCAGCTGGCGCCAGAGGCAGCAGATTAGTGAAAGGAGCATCCTGCTGCCCATAATACGTATGACATATGCAATTCAGACTGTAAATATAAAACTACACGAGAACTTGTCCAGTTGCTGCTCGTGTTGGTGTGTAATTTGAGCTGTTAAATGTCAAGCGCACACTAGCGTTTCCTGTTTTTTGTTGTGTTTGTGTGCATTTTACACTATGTGCATCAATTACAAGATCATTCTCCTCCCCAATTGTCAATCTTAAAATTTGTTTGCACAAAAGCATATTTGTTGCTTCCAAGCACCATGTAAGCCTTGTGATTTTTGGTCTCGCAATTTCAGAACACACACCTGATGAATGTTCAGATTTCATACAGTGGTCAGCCATGTTTGAATTTTATCATAACCTCTGAGTAGACATAATGTCTCACAATAGTGCAAACAATAGAACAGCGTCATAACAGAGACATGCTAAAAATTGCCTACAATCTGGGGTACAATCTTGTTTTCCCCACAGACAAATCGCTGGCTTTAATAATTAAAAGGTTGATGAGTGTCAAACTTGCAGTGTCCACTTGGCTAAGGTCAAATAATAATTTTTAAAGCCTTCACAAAAATTCACAAAGGATAATTCTTATGCATGTGAGCACAATTGAAAGGAAGGGTGTGAACGTGAGAGCAAGGGTGGAAAAACGCAAGCATGTGTGAATGGAAAATCTAGGTTATCCAATATGGACATCCGGAGGACCGACCCTCTCATTGGATACTCAAGCGATGGCCCGTAGCCTACAGTGAGATCTCACGTGTTGCCGTCTCAGTTTAACTCAGGCTTACAAAGAGGCTATCAGTCTGACTGTAAGCTGATGCAAGGTGTTGCTCAAGCAGCATGGGTAAGAACAACAGACAGTGAAAGCTTTTCATTCTAGTGCAAGCTGATTAGGCCAAATGCAGAAAACTTACGCTTGTATTGGCCCCTTTCTTTGCAAGTTCCCACAATTTGATTTCTAAGAAAACCTATTAGTTCAAACCCAAAGATTTACAGAACCATGCTAAAACTTTTGGCCTCAAAAGGCCTGTGCATACCATTAACATTAGCAGAGATAAAAAAGGAAATTACATTTATTCATAATAAAAACATTGCAGATTATGTTTGGATGCCATTAAAACTTTGAAAACAAGAGTATGGTCTTTATCGTTCAAAGCATGACAAAAATCTGAAAATAGGCTGGAATATCATGTTTACAGTGCCTCAGAGGATGTCAAACATGACACGTAATGTCAGACTACAGTATGCATTTTCAAGAGCAGGGCTAAATAGACAGTCAAACATTCCAGACAGGAGCAGATACTAGCACTGAAACAGGAATTGAGTTTTGGACATCTCTGGGGTATCATATACACCTACATCTTGAAAGGTGTTAAACTACTAAATGCCAAAAAAAAAAAGATGGGGATCTGCTTCCCATGGCTGAGGCATCCTCAAGAGTGACGGCTCTGGATCAGTGAGAAGACGAAAGAGAGAATAAAAACGCATGTCCAGAATACACTGGAAGTTAAACTTTGGGCCTGACCAACCCCCCCACCCCCCATTGCGGTCTTTAGGGGTCAATGTGGGTCAAGAGAATGATGGGAAAAAGGATCGACAGGATGAATTGCGGATGTTTTCCTATGTTAGCTCGGGAAAAATGTAGAAGCACTTGGGTAAGTAAACATGAGAGTCACCTACGCCATTCTCCTAAAAGGTTGGGCCAACATAGAGCAGATATTTCCTCCACAACTTAAAGGAACAGTTTTTTTTAAGAAAATCTTCACCAGTGAATTAGGACTGGGGCCGTCAAGCTCTAAAATAAATAGCATCATAAAAGTGCTCCTACGCAAGCCTTCTGAAGCCATACGATATCAACTGTCATTGATTGGAACTCAAAGAGTCTGATTCATGACCGACTCATTCAGATTGCTCTTGAGAACTATTAAAAGAACTGGATGAATATTTCCGTTATATTTCCGTTCCCCATAAAAAGCTGTTGTATGGCTTCAGAAGACTTACAACCATGTCCACACCTGGATGGCTTGAGGCTGTCTACACTGGACCGAAACGTTCAACCGTTTATTTGTGATGTTGGCAATGGTAGCTCCAGCCTGTGTCATTGGTCCTACTCGACCCACCCCGAGCGGGATTCAGTGATCTCCAGCATGGAAGTCGGACATGCAAGTAGGCTAGAAAAGCCATGGCCAGGAGAGTGAGGCTAACCCTCTGCATTGCTATCACGTATCAGCTTACTACCGTTACACATGCAGCGCAAAATGGAACAGGACACTCTTTTACTGTTGATGCGACGCAACGCGACGCAACGGACAAATCATTTTCATTGATTAGAATGTGTTCTATTACTTTTGACGTGACACAACATGTCCAGTGCGAACAGGGTGTTAGAATACAGCACATGAGTCATATGGACCCCTTTTATAATATACAGTATTTTTTATGAGCTATTCACGCATTCAATTTTATATATGGAAAAGAGTGGACAGGATATTCTTCAAAAAATCTCCTTTTTTGTTCCATGGAATAAAGTCATACAGGTTTGGAATAACGAGTAAATGAAAGTAAAATAGAGTTGAGGGTGGTAAGGCAGTATAGAACCATTATTGTGGTTTACCAGAAACACAATGCTTCTTACATCATGAGCCAATAAAAAGAGTAATGTGTTAAAAAGGGGACGCAGCAGACCACAGTGGGCGTAAAACAACTTTTATTATTTTAATCTTTCACTTAAGACAATAACCTTCCTTTTTAAGGAGCTCAAAGCAGAACAATGCATACAACAGAGGAATTCCCCAACCCAAAGTGGGCCCATCAATACAGCAATTTCGAATTCAAAGGAGTATTCTGTTCTTCCTGTGGTTTTTCATTCAACAAGGGCTCCCACTGAGTGAGGGACTTCCATAACAACTTACTTGGGATCATCTCTTGGTCTTCATCCTAACAGTAATTTAGCCATGCCTCAAACACCTGTTTCCTCGAAAATGTGGTGGTGAACTAAATCAAACATAGTCAGTTCCTATACCAGTTACATTTTACAGTTTTCGATACCACAGGAAACATATGCACTCAAAAAAATATTTTAGCCTATTTTCAAGATGTATCCATTTCAATTGAATAACAAATTTCCATCTAACTGAATTGCCTAATCTTTAACAAAATACAATTTAAAAATCTTACTTTTAAATTTTTTTTAAAAGTTTTATTAATTACATTTTCTTCAAGACTATTCAATTCAATTAGATGGAAATTTGTTATTTAATTGAAATGATACATCTTAAAATAGGCAAAAATATTTTTTGGAGTTTGCTAATATGGTAATGTGCATTTGAAAACACTCCTTTAGCCTATTTAGTTCAATTTCAATGTAAATGTTTCCTTCAAGTGTTCCTCAATTAAGTATGCATGTGTTTAAGTAGGGCCCTACTAAAATCTGTTAAATTTTTTCCTTTTATTATTATTGATTTTTTTTCAAGAATTCTATGTTTAAAAGTTTAATATCATCATCAACAAAATGGTGTATAATCAAATTAATACTTAAACTATTAAAAAGTGAAAAACTTTTAAAAAGTGAAAAATAGAACAATTTCTTTTCAACATACCATTGCATTTTTTAACAATTGTATTCAGTACAACAGCACTCTTGCTTGTGATATAATGATTAATAATTATTATTTTTTTGTTACTATTAATAATAATAATAATTATTATTATTATTATTATATATTTTTGATATTACAACAGTGAATATTACATGTGACTAAACAGTTGTAATATGTATTTTTATCACAATTTTTTTTCAATTTCAGGAGTCAATCTTTTATTTTGACAAGAGCTTTTATTTTGATGCATGTTTTTGTTGGAAGTTTCACTTCTCCATAAAATAAAATAGAAGTTTCATGGTGGTTTATTGCTCTGCTTTGTCATCTCTCATACAATGCAAATGATTCCCAATGTCTGTTTTCAGTGTCTAAGCGGTCAGCTTCACACATTAGTTTAAAGAACGACGCACATACAGACTAAGATCGCAGCCTTTTGTTGTTTAGTAATCATACTAGGACATACCATGATTTTAATTTGACTCACTGTGCATTTCAGTGTAAAAAATAAATGCTCAAATAAATGTGTCAGCATATGAAAGCATTCGCAAGTCAGTCAGACAACATGCTGGGACCCAATTGATTCAGTGATCGGTACTACCGGTACTGCAGAAACTTTCGTGACATCTTTTATTTTTAAGTATCGACTTCGTACCAAAGTACTGGTACTTTTTACATTAATAGTCAGTACGTTTACATGCACTTTAAAATGTTGATAGCAGTCAGACTAAAGCAATTATTTGTCTTTCTAAAACATAATTTTCAAATTGTACCAATCCGATGTTTGCAAAGTTGGAATAAATAGACCTAGATTACATGATTGCAGCTTGGCCGCATTAAGCATGTATACACATTTATCGAACCACAATTGGATGTTGTGTGCTTTCCCAAAAATCTAAAACGTATTTAATTTAAAGGTGTACAGGTGAAACTCGAAAAATTAGAATATTGTGCAAAACTTCATTAATTTCAGTAATTCAACTTAAAAGGTGAAACTAATATATTATATAGACTCATTACAAGCAAAGTAAGATATTTCAAGCCTTTATTTGATATAATTTTGATGATTATGGCTTACAGCTTATGAAAACCCCAAATTCAGAATCTCAGAAAATTAGAATATTGTGAAAAGGTTCAGTATTGTAGTCTCAAAGTGTCACACTCTAATCAGCTAAACACCTGCAAAGGGTTCCTGAGCCTTTAAATGGTCTCTCAGTCTGGTTCAGTTGAATTCACAATCATGGGGAAGACTGCTGACCTGACAGTTGTGCAGAAAACCATCATTGACACCCTCCACAAGGAGGGAAAGCCTCAAAAGGTAATTGCAAAAGAAGTTGGATGTTCTCAAAGTGCTGTATCAAAGCACATTAATAGAAAGTTAAGTGGAAGGGAAAAGTGTGGAAGAAAAAGGTGCACAAGCAGCAGGGATGACCGTAGCCTGGAGAGGATTGTCAGGAAAAGGCCATTCAAATGTGTGGGGAGCTTCACAAGGAGTGGACTGAGGCTGGAGTTACTGCATCAAGAGCCACCACACACAGACGGGTCCTGGACATGGGCTTCAAATGTCAAACGTCTTACCTGGGCTAAAGAAAAAAAGAACTGGTCTGTTGCTCAGTGGTCCAAAGTCCTCTTTTCTGATGAGAGCAAATTTTGCATCTCATTTGGAAACCAAGGTCCCAGAGTCTGGAGGAAGAATGGAGAGGCACACAATCCAAGATGCTTGAAGTCCAGTGTGAAGTTTCCACAGTCTGTGTTGGTTTGGGGAGCCATGTCATCGGCTGGTGTTGGTCCACTGTGCTTTATTAAGTCCAGAGTCAACGCAGTCGCCGGACATTTTAGAGCACTTCATGCTTCCTTCAGCAGACAAGCTTTATGGAGATGCTGACTTCATTTTCCAGCAGGACTTGGCACCTGCCCACACTGCCAAAAGTACCAAAACCTGGTTCAATGACCATGGTATTACTGTGTTTGATTGGCCAGCAAACTCGCTTGACCTGAACCCCATAGAGAATCTATGGGGCATTGCTAAGAGAAAGATGACAGACATGAGACCAAACAATGCAGAAGAGCTGAAGGCCGCTATTGAAGCATCTTGGTCTTCCATAACACCTCAGCAGTGCCACAGGCTGATAGCATCCATGCCACGCCGCATTGAGGCAGTAATTAATGCAAAAGGGGCCCAAACCAAGTACTGAGTACATATGCATGATTATACTTTTCAGAGGGCCGACATTTCTGTATTTAAAATCCTTTTTTTTATTGATTTCATGTAATATTGTAATTTTCTGAGATTCTGAATTTGGGGTTTTCATAAGCTGTAAGCCATAATCATTAAAATTATATCAAATAAAGGCTTGAAATATCTTACTTGTAATGAGTCTACATAATATATTAGTTTCACCTTTTAAGTTGAATTACTGAAATTAATGAACTTTTGCTCGATATTCTAATTTTCGAGTTTCACCTGTATGTGACGTCATTTCATCAAATATTCAATTATGCATTTTGTCATACAGATGAAGATTGTAGCTTAATTATGCAAAAAAAAATTGTAGAACAATTATAACTGTGCATTAGGGCTGGGCGATACGTCTTAAATTATATCTCAATATTTTTCAGTCTATTGACGATATCCAAACTATATTTCAATAATTATGTATTTGCTCAAAATTGGCTCAAAAGTGTTGTCGTTTTTTATCAAAGGAACCATCATTTCATCCAAATAGCCATTGTAGCCAAGTAGATCAAATATTTTCAAGACATTAAATAAAAATCGAATAATTCATTTTTCATTAAATAAACACAAGGGAGAATGAAATTCAATAATTTCAAAGATATGCACTATATATTAATTTTTCATACACAATGATGCATAGTAGCGTAATAAAAAGCATTATTTACCTTAAAATGTTTTTATTGTGCAATGCTACTTTACTGACTTTTTTCTAAAACCCCAGTTTTAACATTGCATTATACTAAATTATTACCGTGGGTTATACAGAAGTCATATATTTCTGTCCTTTTTACTTCATCTTCACTTGGGAGCTTTTATTTTGACACCAAAATTGCTGTCGTATTTACTTCAACTCCATAAGAAGCTTTTATTGTGTGTGACACAGAAAAGGCAATGTGTATTTGACAGTTTACAATGTTCTGCATTTCATGAAATGCTGTAATCACCTTTTCTGTTATTCTGTGCCACATTTGTAGATATGTATAATAACTTTTAACTGTTTCTAATGTTTGGAATTGCACGAATGCTTGAACCAGCATTACTTTGATTTCACAATGCACATGAACTGATCTGAGAGCGCTGCCATGCGCGTGCACACAGATCATAGCCTTTTGTGGATTAATAATCCCATATGTCCAATTTGCCATTTTGATTTTTGACAGTAGCCTAAAATTTTATAAACAAATAAGCGTTGTAGTTAAATTTTGTTTTTATCATCTTCATTTACTGACGAAAGTTAAGTAATTCCTGTCCATGAGCAATTTCAAATTATTGTAACTCGCTTTAATTTGGAATCTCCCATTATTCTCATTGCCGTCTTCAATTAGTCCAATACGCGGCTGCCAGACTCTTAAATGGGAATCGTAAATTTGACCACATTACACCAGTCCTGATTTCATTGCATTGGCTCCCCATCAAATATAGGATTGATTCAAACATGTTATTATGTGTGTTCAAATCCCTGAACAATCTGGCCCCACAATATCTTTGAGTTGCTGCACCCTCACAGACCATCTAGATCTCTTAGATCTAGTGGTCTTGACTGTTCCATGCATATTTGCAAATGCTGGTCCCAAGCTCTGGAACTGTCTCCCTAATTATATTAGAACTGCCCCTTCTATTTCAGTTAATAAAACTAGACTTACAACTCAATTATTTTATTTGGCTTTTAACATTCCTTGAATCTTCTCTGTTCCCTGTGAGAGCATTTAAATGTTTGCTTGTTTGGTTTGTAAAATTTGGTCAATTTTACATCCTCAGCAAAATTATCTTGATTATATCGTTAATATTCTATATTTCGCCCAGCCCTACTGTGCATGTGAACACATACTGAGTGATATAGCACATAGTGGGGTTCCTCAGTTTGTAGGTCCAGTGGAAACTCTGGGCATGTGTTTAAATGCTGAAGTACGAGTCATTGGCAGGGTTGTAATTTGAAAGTATACTGCTTGTCTAGCCAGGTTTAAGTAATAGTAATTACCTGCGTCTTTATACAATTTCCACGCATGTTTTAAACCCTTACATTACTTGTATTATACACCAGTTATGTATAAACTAATCTCATACTCCCATAAGAAAACCAGTCATGTCCACTGTAGAGATATTTCTCAATTATCACAACGATTAGGCCATTCAAACACATATTTCAGCATTATTTCTGAATTAATGCTTCTATCAATAAAGCCTGAATACATCCGGATACATTAAAATTATGACTACAAGTTATGGCTGAAAATTAGCACAGTGTTAACTCTCCAAAACACAGAGAGACTAGAGAAAAACGGCAAAACGTATGACTTCTGCCATCCTGGTTATTACCAGTGATTCACATCCTGTAATTTGATTCACTAATCGGATTGATCCATGCAAAAATCACGGACATCAGTGGAGAGCTTGTTAAACATGTTTCCTTACTGATTGGCCTCACATGAGTCTGTAAATAGCACAGAGAGAGAGAAACAGAGAGAGGCAGAACAATTGAGATGAATGCAGTCTTCGAGTAAGATGCGGGGGAAGTGGAGGTGAAGCAAGCGACCAATTTTCCCCCCAGCAGTGGCAAAGGTTTCTAAAAATACAATCAAGCAATGGGCAACGAAGATAATAAGGGATAATGGGATAATGGGAAGAGATAATGAGATTTAGTGAGCTGTAGTTTCTAAATATGCTAACCAGCTCTAGGAGTCATGGGTCACACAGATCACAAAGATAGGTATTAGGAAATGCCATCTTTGGTAGTTATGTTTGTCCATTAATTTTCAATTTTCTTTGTAAATCTGTGAATAGTTATATAGTTGCTGACACTGACAGGCTCTTGTCTTTGTTCTGATGTGGAAGGACTGTTCTCAGTAATTGTGCCCCAGTTGAACAATGTGTTTATTTTATGCTGTGTAGGCTACCTGAAGAAAAGTCAACAGGCACTTTACACTAGGGATATCAATTTGCATAATTGATTGTCCTTAAATATTAATCATTAATGTTATTAGCACAAAATGC
This sequence comes from Xyrauchen texanus, assembly GCF_025860055.1. Lineage (NCBI taxonomy): Eukaryota > Metazoa > Chordata > Actinopteri > Cypriniformes > Catostomidae > Xyrauchen > Xyrauchen texanus. The sequence goes on from NC_068324.1 coordinate 11,458,650, forward strand.
TTGTGGAGGACTGCAAATACCATGAGCATGTTTATAAGTTAACAGCACTGTAAATTGATTATTAAATATTTTTTATCAAATTAATTACATGATATTCTGATTAACTCATATTAAATCTTGTGCTGCTGGTAGCTAGTGTCAAACAAGCCTGAGTGTTGTTTGTTCTCTGTACAGATGCATGCTGCCTATAAAGCTGGAGTTTCGCTAACTGCCCCTTGCTGAATAAAGGTGAAACTCAATTCCTGAATTGTTCTGATGGTATGAATATTCCTAATTATGGCCCAGGGATATGATTGCTTACATTTTTTAAATTTTGTTTTTACTATAATTAATTACAATGAATTAACATTTTAAATTATTATATAGGCAGTGGTTTCACCTTCTGTTTGCATGATTACTAAGTACATTTGTGCTGAGATTGATTTATCAACAATGCATAAGCTTAAAGGTTTGGTTCATCCAAAAATGAACATTCTGTCATAATTTACTCACATTCAAACCCATTCAACTTTCTTATGTGGAACACAAAAGGAGATGCTTTTAATGAATATCCCAGGCTGTCATTTCAATGCAATGACAGCAAACAGTGTCTCGCTTTAAAGCTTAAAAAAAAAAGCACCCAAAATTATCAAAAGTATTCCACGCAGTCAAATCTTGAAGTTTCACGTTCACAAGCTTTATGATTTGTTTAATTCTATCTGTCTCATGACGCTCATGAACTTTCAATGGGCATAAAGATATTTCTGGGTATTTCTCACCAAAACCTAACTTATGACTTTGGAAGACCTGGAATATGATGAACGATCTGCATGACCTACTTTTATATGTTTAGGTGCTTTTTTAGCATTTCAAATAGCACAGGCTGTGGTTTTCATTAAAACATCTGTTGTGTTCCAGTAAAGATAGAAAGTCATACATGAGGTTTAATAAATTATGACAGAATTTCAATTATTTTTGAACTTTTCCAATGACAATTAATCAATTATTCAGAAAAGCTGAAAAATTATTGGACTCACACTCCCATCCATAACAGATATTTACCAAAACCACTGTCTGCACAAGGCCCACAGCATAATAGTGGACCTCTCCCACCCCTCCCATAGACCCTTTTGGCACATTTCCACTGCACGTAACGGTTCGACTCACCTCAACTCTACTCGCTTTACATTTCTGAACTTGCATTTAGACTGCAGTTTAGTGCCATCTCAACCTGGGTGGGATTATAGGCTGATCGTCATAGTTTAATGATGCCTCTACTGCCGTGGCATCATCTTAAACACGACACAAACTGACCAAAACAATAACACGACCACTAGCTGTTAGCTACTAGCTCATTGTGCTGCATAAAGCAGTTGTTGCATGGTGATTTTACACAACTGTAACAGTTGAATTGGCCTGGTTGTTTTAGAAGCAAGGTTCCAGTAGCTGGTCAACTAAATAAAGTGAAGCTTTCAAGCAGAATATAGAGTTAACGTAACAAAATGTACCATCCTCCATCGTGGCTGAGTCCAGGGCACTCTCCCTCCCATTGCTCACCGGTTTAGATAGCGTCCATTTTGTTGAACCACTTCCACTTTTCCTTGATGGTTCTGTAGTCACTTTTTTAACTTTTCCCTACACTGTTGGTAGGTCCGGTGGTAACAGTGTGCGGCTGAGAAACTTCCTGAGAGACTTTTTCGTTTTGCTCATCCCTAACGAGTGGACCGTCTGCACCTCGTTTATTGACCACAGCGTGGTTTTGCGCACAGCCACTTCTTTTTTCACAATTTTAAAGTTGTGTAAACAAATGATACTGCTATCGCTGTTACTAACTTCAAAACTAGCAGGTTGATGTTGTGTGTCGGAAATCCAGTGACGCTGGTAGTGACGATTCTCCCTGACCAATCAGTGATCTGCAGGATTTTGACATCCCATTTAGTATTGGCTCGGCTTGCTAAGAATCTCAACCGAGGTGGTACTAAAAAAAGTATCAGGTACCAGGTACTATCCACAGTGGAAAAGCCCAAAAAAGCGAGCTGAGTTGAGTCGAGTTGTACCGTGCAGTGCAAGAGCCCCTACCTGCTGCCATCTCAAAAGAGATACTGTAGCATAGGGGCCAAAACACAAAGACTCTGCAACAGCTTTTTCCCTCAGGCTGTCAGGCTCCTCAACACCCTGACACCTCCTACTACCTCCAAGACAAGAACTTAAACCTGACTGAAAAAAAAGTCAAGAAAAGTTTGCACTACTTTCAGCCTGCACAACATTTTACACTTTATTGTATATCATATACTGGTATATTTACCATATGCTGCTGCCGCCACAAGTATTTGAGTGGTCACTGTGTTCCCCCTAATTTCATTGTATTTATTATTGTTCAGTGTATATTGTCTAGAGAGTATGGATATTGTTTACAGTACAGTTTGTCTACATTGAATGTATATATAGTATGTATATGTATATACAGTGCCTTGCAAAAGTATTCAGACCCCTGAACAATTATCTCATATTACTGAATTACAAATGGTGCATTGAAATTTAATTCTGTTTGATATTTTATTTTCAAACACTGGAACTTAAAATCAATTATTTTAGGAGATATTGGTTTTCTATTGGGAAATATAAAAAAACAAAAACAAAACTTGCATAAGTATCATTAAACATTAAAGTTGCAATCACATTTTCTGGATAAAAACCCACTGTTGAAGGATCATTGGGTCAGGCTGTGAATCTGAAGGAAAATGAAGACCAAAGAGCATTCCACAGAAGTTAAATATAAAGTAATAATAATGCTTAGATTAGGGAAAGGGTTTGGATATCCCAGTGAGCACAGTTGGATCAATAATCAGGAAGTGGAAGCTGCACCACACCACCCAGGCACTGCCAAGAAAAGGCAGTCCCTCAAATCTCAGTGCTCTAACAAAAAGGAGACTTGTGAGAGAAGCCACAGAGAGGCAAACAATCACTTTGAAGGAGCAACAGATTTCAGTGGCTGGGAGTGGAGTAACGGTGCACCAGTCAATCATATCAAGTGCACTGCATAACACTAGCAAGTATGGGAGGGTGGCAAGAAAAAAGCCATTACTCAAAAAGTACCATCTGAAAGCACATCTGGAGTTTGCCAGAAAGCATGTGAGTGACCCATCTGCGATGTCTGAGAAGGTTTTGTGGTCAGATGAAACCAAAACTCAAAGCGCTATGTGTGGTGCAAACCTAAAACTTCCTATGCCTCAAAACACACCATCCCTACAGTGAAGTATGGTGGTGGCAGCATCATGCTATGGGGATGCTTCTCATCAGCAGGGACTGGGCATCTTGTTAGAACTGAAGGATGCATTGATGGTGCAAAATATAGGGAAATACTGCAAGAGAACCTGATTCAGTCCACTAAAAAACTGCGGCTTGGGAGGAAATTCAACTTTTAGCAGGAAAATAAATCACAAGCACAAGGCCAAAGAAACAATGGAGTGGCTCAAGAACAAAAAGATAAATGTCATACAGTGGCCCAGTCCTGATCTCAATACTATTGAGAATCTGTGGAACTATTTGAAAATTGCAGTCCACGAGCATCACCCAACCAACCTGAACAACCTGGAGCAAATCTTCCAAGAAGAATCACTTCGTCACTGTGTGCAAAGCTGGTACATATATACCCCAAAAGACTTAAAGCAGTTATTGCAGCAAAAGGTGGCTCGACCAAATATTAATGTATGGGGGTTGAATATTTATGCAAGCAAGATATAGCAGTTGTTATTTTTCATAAAGTATTTCCCAACAAAAAAAAAAAAATGTCACCTTACAACAATTGATTTTGAGTCTCAGTGCTATAAAATAAAATATAAATCAGAATGAAATTTCAGTGTACCATTTGTAATTCGGTAATATGAGATAATTGGTCAGGGGTCTGAATACTTTTGCAAGGCACTGTAAATTCATATTGCTCATTGTGTTTGTTTCTTAAGCTCTTGTTTATTATGTTTGTGAAGTGTGACTTGTTTTGTCTGTAATTAGCCTTGTGTCTATCCACTTTTCACACTATTTTGTTATTGACAGTGAAAATGCGTAATCAAAAGTTTGGGAAATTTGCCATCTTCTGCCTGTTTCCATTCAAATGAAAACTTTTATCGATAAAAATGGTGTGCGTGATGACGTCATGCCTAAATAAACATTTCGTCGCATAGGTTTTGGTTTATCGCAAAAGAAATCTGCCCTCAAGCTGTTTCCATACAGAAATGTGCGTTTATCGCTAATTGTGTACCTTTCACCTCCCAAATGTCCCTATTTTTTTCCTCTGATGTTTTGGTAAAATGGGCAGAGTATTGAGACAATTAATTGAAATTAGACAGCTTACTGTCATTATAATTTCACAAATAAATGCAATCAGAAGACGGAATTGCAATCAAAATGAACAGTTGCTCTTCTGATAGGACTGTAATATAGGTACTGATGTTGCATCTATCACGGGTTGCCACCGGTTCCGACCCGAAAGCGAATCGTCGTGGTCCTGTCCAAGCTGGCACTTGCACAAAGTATCAGGGAAACTTTCAGTCTTAGTATAAGGACCATCCATTGATGTGTAAATGCTGTGTGCACAGCTATTAAAGAAAAATGTATGTGGTGTAATATCAGGTTTTACATCGAAACTAATCATAAACATAGCTAGATTCCCAACTTCACACCACAGACAAAAGGCAGAAGTCAAACAAATTTCTTATAAAAAAATAGAAATCACAGATGCAAGCGAGGAAATAAACGTGTGGTAGGAATGAATAAAAGGGAAAACTCTGTTAATCCGAATAGGTAATCTTCATGAGGACAGCCAGAGCATTCAGGGATCTGCTAACTTGCTAACCCTGTAAACTACGTGCAATCACCATGTTCCAAAATTCATTCCGAGACAAAAGACACCCCAACAACAACACAAATTTGCTGGTTGGTACAGTTCAAGTGTTGTCAAAGGAAGTGACTTGGGCAACAAAATGCAAGAGAGCAGAAAGATGGGAAGGTTCTGACCTTGGGTCATTTTTCGTGTGGAGGAAGTTTCTCTCAGCTCTGTGCTAATGGTGATCATGCTTCCGGACTGATGGTAGAGAGGCTATTAAATGGCCTGCATTTCATGTTATTAACAAAATGTCTTTCTAATGATACCAGAGAGAGGCATTTACAAAACAAAAAAAAATATTTAGTATATTTTACATTTAAAAAAGACTTAGAAGATCCATAAAATAAGAGATATAGTGGGAAATACAGTAAATACTGGTACACATTACTGATACATTATTACAAGATTCATCAAATGCTTTGTTGCCTAGTATGAATGAGATTAGTCTTTTCAACTGGAGAAATTCCTTTAGAATTACAGTCTGCTGTCAGGTATAAAAAAGCAAAACAAGTCTTTCACAAATATCAGAAACCAATGTTGGTAAATTCACAAATATATGGAACAAGAGGGTCACTGTGTGGGATTTAATGTAAGCTAAACCTCTTTGCTGCTCAAATGCTGGATAATCTGCTTTCAAACTTGGTAATACTGAATGGACTGCAAAGTAGCTGTGGGAACCTGCAACGCACAATGAGCTTGTCGTTAACTGTGACCCAGCAAGACAACAGGAATGTTATCATAAAACCTCAATCAAGGTCTTTCTAGAAACCCTGCAGAATTTCATCCAGTTTTCATGGTTTCATCCTTAAAACTAGTTCACTTCCTTTGTGAATCTTGGCCCACACCATAACAGTGGGTGGAATTAAAGGAGTCATGACATGATAAATCAAAATACTCGTTCTCTTCTTACTCCACATTTACTTGACCTCATCACCTCTGTAGGCCTGTCCAGTAGTGGTGAGCAGTAAGGTGGCAAGGGGAGAACAGGTCACTAAAGAGCAGAAAGCCAATCATACCAGTGGCTGTTTCCTGTCAAGTCTTAAAGAAGCAACACCAAAACCAACCTTTTTTCTGCAGGTTCCTGGTGAAATTGAAACAACTACGTTTTATTCACTTTCACACAAAGCACGGGTACTATGGCTGTTTATGAATTTATAAATTGTTAGACTTTCACTCTTTTACTTATTACATATTTGACATATGTTATTATATCAAATAACATTTAATGTAACGCATCATTTGAAAAATTATTAATTTTAATGCTTGTATTACAGACCCACCTACAATTACACACTTATCCCAATTCACCTAATGAGTGTTGGATTTTGCACTTGGAGACTGAGCCCTGAGCCCAGCCAAGAAAGCTCAAAACAAAAGTGAAAGTGAAGCAAATGAGCCACAGAAGCCACATAAAATGATGTGGTTGCTTCAGTAAATGTACTTTTTATGTCGAATTTGCTTTTAAAACACTATTGGTTAGGTTCAGTTGTTGATTTAGGTTAAGGATGTCTGTTCACGTCTCATTTATCTTTTTGAACACAATTGGTTTGGTTGAGGTTAAAGTTTTAGGTAAGGGAGGTATGTTTAACTCATCAAAACAGCCATATAATATTTAAAAATCCCCTTAAAAACATTGTCTGATTGCAACATAATTTCACTCTATTTTGGTGGCCCCCGCTGGACATTTCACTAGGAATCTGAAGCCAACCGTGTAATGAAGCACATCATTTTGGTTTGCAAAAATGTTGCCATGGTCCGTCAATTTCATGAGATCAGGCTGATCAATACAGAGCATTTCTGACAGAGGATCAAAATGAGGGTGAGAAATGATCATGTTTTCCAAATAAATGACTGTTGTTGGTTTTTTTTGGCAAAAAACTTTATATTATAAGTGAACCTCAAGGAACATATACAAATAATAAAGGCATGTCATGACCCCTTTTAAAAAAAACTATTAGAAAAATTAGTTTTTGTATAAAGTTACTTTAAAATGATTAGTTAAAGGAATAGTTCACCCAGAAATGAAGTCTCTCATTATTTACTCACCAACCTAAATTTCAGCCTATCGAATGGCTTCAGAAAACTTGCAACATAGCGAACATGTTGTCTGTACCACCTTTTTGAAGAACATCTTATTGCTTTGGAATAACATTAGAGTGACTAAATAATGACTTTTGAGAATTTTGGTGAACTATTCTTTTAAACCTGACTTAAAACTGGAGATCAGAAAAAAACTCCACCATAAATGTATTTAAAGCCGTGTAAGAATGGTTAACAGGGAATGTATACACATAAATTTACGCATTTTAAGATAAGGACTGCATTGACCTCAATCTCCTTACACCACATATTTGGAGAGTGATTGAGTTAGATGTGAATTCTGTGCTTGGCGCAGTCACGGCTCTCGCTCACACGAGGAGGCCCTGTGAGGAATGTGGAGGTTTATGGATAAGTGCACTTTGGCTGGGCCTATTCCTCCTTTCAGAGTTCCAGTCAAAGCCCCCTACCCCAGTTTAACCAAAACACATCCCCTCATCTTCAAGATGTGAGGGGTTGAAGGAGAGAGAGAATGAGTAATGCTCGTACATTTCCCACAGGCAAGGAAGAATGCTGTGATTTGTGCAAAGTTAAGCCTATAAGTCCCGCACTTTTCGGCAGAGAAGCGGATGGAGGTGGATGTTGGGGCTTGAGGGAGAGGACGAGGGGGCCACAGGCAGAGTGGGACGCAGTGGTATGGAAGTTAAAATGGCCCCAGACATACCCCACGTTTCATTGTGAGCTGCTGGGGCCAGCTGACGACAAACAGACAACAGTGGTGTCGATGGCATGCGTGTCATGTTTGTGTTATAGAGAAAGGAAAACAGAGTTGGAAAGGGGCGGGTGTGAAACAGAGAGTGAGGACCAAGTTTAAAAGGATAGTTCACCCAAAAATGAAAATTATTTCATTGTTTACTTACCCTCATGTTGCTCCAACCCCTTTTTTGGAACTTTCTTTTTTTTGTGGAGCACAAGTTGAGATGCTAAGTAGAATTTCAACCTCAGTCTCAATTCACTTTCATAGTATGGAAAAAGACTGAGACTGACATTCTGACTAAAGCCCAAAATATACTTCAGTTGTCTTTATTGTCGATCGCTCTGCGCACAGTATGCGTGATACAGTTTAGTTAGCTTAGTCCACAATAGGTGTTTAAATCGTAAGTTTCATCACGATACAATCTTATATAAATTCTCTTTGCCTGTGATCTGATGTTTGCCGATAACTCATAGTCTGCCGCGATGACATTAGATTTGATTCAGGGGACTGTGAGACACTATGACATCGTGCCTTTTTTACAAAGCCAATTACATTTATCATATCTCAAATGCTACCAGCAAATACATGAGCATCAGTAAATGATGACAAAGTTTTTTTTTAATTAACTTTGCCATTAAGACTTCAGGAAAAGGAACTAGGAGAAGAGCAAGGTGAAAAATAAGAAAAGGGGAAAACAAAACTGTATGAAAGACTATTTAAATCTTTAAAAGAAATTCAGGAGAGAAATATTGAAGAGTTTATCCCTTTTTTTTTTCTTTGTTTTTCATGAACCATAAATTGCTACTTGCTAGTCAGTTCCCGGTGGTTTTAGGGGGAGGGACATTATCATTCCAGAAGGCATTTGATTGGCTTACAAAAATCTGTTTTAAGCAACGTATCATCAATATTTTGCATCTGGAAGAAAAAGACTCTACATTTTAAATGTGTAAATGTGCTAAAATAATTATTTTGTACACGTTTAGAGAGTGCATTAGTATATTGATGGCATATAAGCTAAGTCTTAAAGCCACAAAACTCCAATTCCATGGGGTCTTTAAGAAGTGGGGACTGTTCCAACTAATTTATTACAACAAACAAACAAAAAATAGACAAGCTACACGAGAAGATGGGAAGCAGCATTTGAAACAGGAAGAGATGGAGTGAGATGAGATAGGAGGGAGGGAGTGCGGGTGCAGGAAGGGAAATGAATGACTTCCTAACAGGTGGGCCGGGGGATGCAATATACCCTCTAACCCCAACCAGCATTGAGTTTCAGCTGTACCTCCGGAACCCATGACCCTCCTGTACTTGAGCCTCAGAGGAAGATTTGTTGTCTTACCCTTGTTTATTTTAAAGGGATAGTTAACTCAAAAATGTAACTTCTGTCATCATTTTCACCCCTATGTTATTCCAAACCAGTACGACTTTCTTCCATGGAACACAAAATAAGAAAATTTTAGCCTAAGTCATCATTCCCTTTCATTGCATGTTTTTCTCATACAATTAAAGTGAATAGTGACTGAGCTGAAGCTAACATCCTGCAAACATCTCCTTTTCCCCCCTGGTCCAACAGGTTTGGAATACATGAGGGTGAGTAAATGATGCCATAATTATAATTTTTGGGTGAAGTTTTCTTTTTAATGCTTATGTCAAGAGGATATATATATATATATATATACACACACATACACAGGTCCTTCTCAAAAAATTAGCATATTGTGATAAAGTTCATTATTTTCCATAATGCAATGATAAAAATTAAACTTTCATATATTTTAGATTCATTGCTCACCAACTGAAATATTTCAGGTCTTTTATTGTTTTAATACTGATGATTTTGGCATACAGCTCATGAAAACCCAAAATTCCTATCTCAAAAAATTAGCATATCATGAAAAGGGTCTCTAAACGAGCTATTAACCTAATCATCTGAATCAACTAATTAACTCTAAACACCTGCAAAAGATTCCTGAGGCTTTTAAAATCTCCCAGCCTGTTTCATTACTCAAAACCGCAATCATGGGTAAGACTGCCGACCTGACTGCTGTCCAGAAGGCCATCACTGACACCCTCAAGCAAGAGGGTAAGACAAAGAAAGAAATTTCTGAACAAATAGGCTGTTCCCAGAGTGCTGTATCAAGGCACCTCAGTGGGAAGTCTGTGGGAAGGAAAAAGTGTGGCAAAAAACGCTGCACAACGAGAAGAGGTGACCGGACCCTGAGGAACATTGTGAAGAAGGACCGATTCCAGACCTTGGGGGACCTGCGGAAGCAGTGGACTGAGTCTGGAGTAGAAACATCCAGAGCCACCGTGCACAGGCGTGTGCAGGAAATGGGCTACAGGTGCCGCATTCCCCAGGTCAAGCCACTATTGAACCAGAAACAGCGGCAGAAGCGCCTGACCTGGGCTACAGAGAAGCAGCACTGGACTGTTGCTCAGTGGTCCAAAGTACTTTTTTCGGATGAAAGCAAATTTTGCATGTCATTCGGAAATCAAGGTGCCAGAGTCTGGAGGAAGACTGGGGAGAAGGAAATGCCAAAATGCCTGAAGTCCAGTGTCAAGTACCCACAGTCAGTGATGGTCTGGGGTGCCATGTCAGCTGCTGGTGTTGGTCCACTGTGTTTTATCAAGGGCAGGGTCAATGCAGCTAGCTATCAGGAGATTTTGGAGCACTTCATGCTTCCATCTGCTGAAAAGCTTTATGGAGATTTCATTTTTCAGCATGACCTGGCACCTGCTCACAGTGCCAAAACCACTGGTAAATGGTTTACTGACCATGGTATTACTGTGCTCAATTGGCCTGCCAACTCTCCTGACCTGAACCCCATAGAGAATCTGTGGGATATTGTGAAGAGAAAGTTGAGAGACGCAAGACCCAACACTCTGGATGAGCTTAAGGCCGCTATCGAAGCATCCTGGGCCTCCATAACACCTCAGCAGTGCCACAGGCTGATTGCCTCCATGCCACGCCGCATTGAAGCAGTCATTTCTGCAAAAGGATTCCCGACCAAGTATTGAGTGCATAACTGAACATAATTATTTGAAGGTTGACTTTTTTGTATTAAAAACACTTCTTTTATTGGTCGGATGAAATATGCTAATTTTTTGAGATAGGAATTTTGGGTTTTCATGAGCTGTATGCCAAAATCTTCAGTATTAAAACAATAAAAGACCTGAAATATTTCAGTTGGTGTGCAATGAATCTAAAATATATGAAAGTTTAATTTTTATCATTACATTATGGAAAATAATGAACTTTATCACAATATGCTAATTTTTTGAGAAGGACCTGTATATATATATTTCTAAACCTTTTTCCAGAGACTCCTTTTTCTAATAAACCTAACCATAACTCACGTCTTCACCACCAAAAACTAAAACTTCTGCAAAATCAATTTACAAAGTGTGTGTGGGAGCTGAATTGTAAAATGTTTTTCATAGTTGTTTTTGAGTTAAAAAAATTAGCTCAGTTTTTTCCATCAGTGAAAAGCAATGTTTTGATCTCTCATCCTACGCAGTTCACCGAGGCAAAGACCCTCCATTCATGCAACATTAAAAATAATTTGTACAGGTGAAGAGGAAAGCAACAGAAAAATGAAACATCAAAAGCGAGAGAAATAAATAACGAACGGATGCATGCCGGCCCACTCTATGAAAATAAAGGGACATGGAGGGATGACCCGGTGTTATTAATTGCCATGTTTTTAACAGATTCCACTACTCTAGAGCAATAGCTCTGATGTTAAAAAGCAAGAACACAAACAGAAACACTTTACTGCATTGCAATGCTTATAACCCATTTGAGAGGGGAGCATATATTTAGCATCAAATAAATGACTGAGTGGTAATTCTAATTTTCTATTGCAGTGGTCCAATGCTGGCATGGAAATCTGTCTTAATGAGCTTTGCAAGGCTCGGTAAAATTGATGAAATAGAATACATAGTATTTTTAGTATCCTTTCCAATGTCTTGAACGCTAAAGGCTATAAAGGCTATAATTTCAGCACAAATAAATGTACCAAAATAGATATTCTGCAGAAAATATGAGGTATTTGCCTGTGCAAAACTAGTCACCATGATGTGTAGGAGTTGTGGGGGGTTTCCAGGGTGTTGCTAGGTGGTTGTTTATTGGCCCAAGTCAAAAAAGCTAACACCCAAATCTCTATTATATTCAAGTCCCTATATGGCCCCGGTCTCTCCCTCAATGTAAGTGATTTTTTTTTTTTCTTCCACCAGGCAGAAAATGTCCTTAAACAAATAGGTTACCCAGAAATCATTTACTTACCCTCAATCCATCCCAGATTCTTTTTCTCCTGAATGCAAGATTTTTAGAACAATATCTCTGTATGTCCTCACATTGAAAGTGAATGGTGGCAAAAACTCTGATGCTCAAAAAGCACATAAATGCAGCATAAAAGTAACCATACGACTCCAGTGGCTAAATCAATGTCTTCAGAAGTGATATGATAGGTGTGAGTGAGAAACAGATATTATAGTAATATCTATATAGTAGTAATAATATGTAAGTAATAAGTATTAAAGAAATTTAAATATACTTTCACATCCATATTCTTCTTCTTTTGTTTATGGCGCCTCGCATTTTTCGTGCATATCACCAGCTAGTGGGCAGGGAGGAAAATTTATAGTCAAAAGTACTTAAATATTTATCTGTTTCTCACCCATACCTATCATATCTCTTCTGAAGACATGGAATTAACCAATGGAGTTGTATGAATTACTTCTATGCTGCCTTTATGTCCTTTTTGGATCTTAAAAATATTTGGCCACCATTCAATTGCATTGAATGGACAAACAGAGCTGAAATATTCTTGTAAAAAAAAAAATAATAATAATGTTTTCCCCATTTGTTCTGCAGAACAAAGAAATTCTCACACATCTAGGATGGTATGAGGGTGAGTAAATGATGAGTGTATTTAATGTTTGGGTTAATTTTTCCTTTAAATCTCAAGTCAGATTGCTTAAAAATTATAGCACAACTTTCCTCAAGAAACTGCACAATTTGAAGTATCAATCAAGTCTATAGAACAAACAGTGCATGACGAGTAAGCACCAAAGTTTAAAGCTTAAGGTGAAGAGTGTGTTCAAATCCAAAATTCAAAGCAGTTGTAATGGCGATAGTGATTTTCTTTTTTATACCTCTAAAGCACCAGTAATGATTGTTTCCAGGCATATAGAAACTGTCGTTACCTTCAGAAAACGAGACACTGTTAATGTTGAGAGTGGTTCATACAGTTCAGATAAAATAAAAAAAGGAATGTATAAATAGAATTTTTCTGTTCTGCCATACAATAGCATCTCTGGAGTAGAATAAGAGAGGAGGAGGACAGCACAGTGAGTGCAGTGCAGGACAGCAGCTCACTGTTTGCCTTTGAGGGGTCCCTGTTACCTGCAACGGTCCAGGAACACTATATTTAGAATCAATTTTGATGAACTGTCAGTGTATTTTAAGCTATGCCCCTCCGGGCCACCATATACCCCTGAGAGAGCTCATAGAGAAAGGAAGATGAGAGAAAATGTCAGGTGAGAGAGGAAAAACAGACCCTAAGCCAGATTCTGATAAGGTTCGTTCAACTCTAAGCTCAACGATGTTTGGTTTTGACAGGCACTTAAGATGAGGTCTGGACTGTTTAGGGACCGTCAGCTTTAATGGAGGAAGTGAGATCAGCCATTAAGTTAAAGTGGCAGTGTGACTGAGTGGATGGACCAGCTCTATAAAAAGAGGGCTACAGAGAGAAAGATGGAAAAAGAGATGAAAGGAAGGAAGACAAGAGAGAATAGAATAGTCCAGCATCAGACAGGCAGAAAAACAGAGCGATTAAAGGAATGGTTCATCCAAAAATGAAAATGTATTATTTACTCACTCTCATGTTGTTCCAAACCTGTATGACATTAATTTCTTTAGTGGAACACAAAAGGAGATATTTTCAAGAATGTCACCATCACTGATTTCTAGGGCTGAGTATTGCTACATATTTCCCAATTTGATTCAATTAAATTTGCGCGATTCAGAACGTTAATGCAGAAACATAGCACGTGTGGAGGCTTCATACTATTCTCTGCTGCATCCACATACATGTGACCCATGTGACTCTACCCTCCCTAGCAACCAGGCCAATTTGGTTGCTTAGGAGTCCTGGCTGGAGTCACTCAGCACGCCCTGGATTTGAACTCGTGGCTCCAGGGGTGGTAGTCAGCGTCATTACTCACTGAACTACCCAGGTCCCCTGATTTGATTCAATATTGATAAAAATTGGTATATTTCGGTTTCATTGTCCATTTTTCTTACAGTATATATGAATGAACTTCTCTCTCATCTAATTCTGTTAATTATAAAGGGACCTTCTATCCTTGAGGTAACCCTTCAATGTATAATTAGAAAATATACATAAAAAAACATGCATTTTTCATCATACTGTTCACATTGTCCTTGTTGAAAAATGCATGCGATAAATAAAAATGCATAACATGTACATTTTTTCTTAATCGTGATTAAGGCATGTACCGATTTTACATTATATTCTGACATTTTATTCAACTCCATGTGAGTTCTGAACACTGATTAGAGGCCAGAACCCTTGCGATGTGTCCAGCGGGGACATTACACTCATATACACACTACAAACAAACACACACACACAACAGCGAGTCCGTGCCAGTCTGTTGATGCTCAGCTCACATTTAACAATTTCAACTGCACCCATTGCCGCCGAATTTCTGAAGCGTCAGCTAATGATTACCTGACAATTAGGATTAATTATATTTCCATCTGCAGGGTCAGCGCTAAAAGCAGAATAAGATGCACTTTTCAAATGGATTATTCTTATATATTGTTTTGTTCTTCCCAAAGCAGGAAATAAATGCATTTTGATATTTGAAATAAGTATATATATATATATACACATATATATATATATATATATATATATATATACACACACACACACACACACACACACACACACACACACACACACACACACAGTACTGTGCAGAAATCTTTGGCACATAAGATGTTTCACAAAAACATTTGGTTATTTATATTTTCAGCTTTAGTGTGTCAATAGGAATTATACATTTTTGACTCACAAACATTTATTTTGCAAATAGAATAGAATAACAGGGAGCCCTGCAATAGATGGCATGGTCCCCACTGTACCACAGTTTCTTTAGTGTATCTTTGCTATGTGTAATTTAATTAAATGTTTCTTTTCTTTCTAATCAACAACTGATTGTAAAAAACAGAAAGGATGTTAAAAGAGACCTTATTCAATGACATATGGATTACATGGATCTTGTCTTTGGACACACAGAATGAGTCAAACCAAACTTTTACTCTTAACAGACAGTGAAAGTCATAATATGGTGACCCGTGCCATCAAACCTCATTGGTTCTTGCATGTCTCGTGGCCAAACGGCATCACATCAAGAAACTATAGGTTACTGATGTGTCACCATATTTGATTTAGGCTCTGTATACATGATATGATTTGAGAATGAATAATGATGTGAATTTCAGTTTGTTTGTCATATAAAGTATGCCTTCACAAGACTTGTGAATATGATGCATGACTCACATTGCCTACTTTTATGACACTTTTGGGTGCTTTTTTAAGGTTTATATGAGTCATCAACTGCTATTGTATGGAAATCAGTGATTGCACCATTTTTAAAAATAAATCCTTTTTGCATTTCATATGGGTTTAAAACAACATGAGTCAGTAAACGATGATAGAATTTTCATTTGGGTGAACTATCCCTTTAATACAGACAAAAAAATAAGGAAGAGAGGCAGACAGACACAATGGGACAGCTACGCAGACACTCAGATCTAGAGATAAAATATTAAGGCTCAGCTGAGTCCTGGGTGTGCCCCACACTGAATAAAAGATAACCAGACTGGGTTCCTGTGTCTTTGATGTGTGGACGCCTTTTTGTCCGGCTTACTGTAAAGCAGCATGGAGACGTGGAGCTTGGTGATGTGATAATGGTGCCTGACCTCATCTGAGTTCTCTCAGACAGTACAGTGAATTATAGAATGTGCATGAGGCCACACAGACGGACCTTTTCTATTATCTGCCTTAGTTTGCACTTTCAGGAGAGACCTCAAAAGGTGCATCATAACACTAGTGTCGATGCCTGCTCAGTTATCACAAAAGGATGGTTGAGATAACACTAGAAACACTGTGTGAATTATGGCTGCATAAACAAAAACACATTTTCCACACTTTACCACCCTTGATTATCCTACAATGACAAGGTGCAATGGATGTTTCAGTTTAAATGTAGAGCTAAACAACTTGTACATAATTATGAAAAAACGACAAGTGATCCAGTGATCAAACAATATCAAGGAAACTTTATACAAGTCTAACGTTGCTCAGGAAATCATCTCCACATATGAGGGTGAGTAACTGATGGCAGAATTTTTGGGTGAACTATCCCTTTAATGTAAACAAAGCATTGTTTTTCTCACAACGCAACTTAAATCAATAACTACTTCCTGCTGACACCTCTTGTTTTTTGGCCCTTGTCTGCCTTTGATCAGTTCACTCTCTCTCCCTGTAAGGCTATCTTTCTCAAAGCTCTCTCAGTGGAAAGTGAACCTTCCCCTGGGCCATTCTATCTTTAGCGATTTACTTCCGTCATGTCATGTCTTGTAACGGGAGCCGATGGAAGGCCTTCAAGCTGGTATCAACACCTCGCGGCCACCCAATCTATTGCTCTTTAGTACACAGGAAAAGGCTCTTTGCCTGCTTCCTGTTAGTTACCCATGCATGCAAGCTACAGTAACATAACACCAGGTTGCACACATTAACAGATACAGAAATTACCCCTCAAACAAGCATGCACACACTCAGTTGCACAATCCTTCAAATTCTTTTTTCATGATTTTTATTGGTAGCAATAAAAACGGTTTCCCAAGATGAGGTTGAATATTAACCTAAATACCAAACTGAACACTCTTGCAATCCGATACAGTGTTGTTTTTTGCATAATCAGTTTAGAATATCTTTACATTATTGTGTGGAACTAATTGAGAGTACGCTTTAAGAAACCGGTTTTATTTTTGCCTTTTTTTTTTTTTCTTCCCCCCCCCGCATCTGGACTTCAGATCTCTTTTTTGTTCAATTTAGTTGTAAGACACTTTTCATTCACACAGTTTTTTTTTGGAACACATTCAACTTAAATATTGTTATAAATTGTAAAAAAAAAATAATAATAACAATAATAATAATAATACATTGTTATTAATATTATTATAATTGACTTTTAATTTAAATACAACAGAAATATATTTAAGTCGTGCACTCACACTTTTATTTTGACATTCTAAACTCTCCAGGAATCCTGTATGTGTCTGTTTGTAGGCAAGTTCACAGTATTTTAATTTGCTTCTTATTCAAATTCAGGTAAAATGCACCTCCGGTGCCTTTCTAAATTCATATTATAAGTGAACTGAACTATTGAGCATCTACACCTGGGATGCTGTTCTTGAGTAGCGCTCAAATATTGCCCACCACTGTGAAGGCTAAAAATACCTGCGAGTGCATCAGCCAGTCTATGCGTGAGTTTGTGTACACAGAGCAGCACAATTCACTAATGTGCTGTGCATACTATATATTTAATTATTAAACACAGCCTTTTGTGATTCACAGAGCTATCGCACATCTTCAAGTGGCTTTGAATAAAATGCACGAGTCATATGAACTACTTTAATGGTGTTTTATTGGTTCTTTTATGTCATTTTTGGAGCTTGACAGTAACGAACATGACTAACACAGTATCTGATTTAGATCGGGCTCGTCGGACCAACACCCAATCCGTCTAAAATATTCAGGATCGAATCGGAGCCAATACCAATCCAGGTATAGAATCAGTGCATCCCTAGATTATTAGCACAAAAAGTTATTTCAACTCATCCCTCGTTTATTTAAAAACAGCAAAATGCTTGCTATATATTGTATTATATACAGATTAAAGTTTTAATATTGAATATAACAACACAAATGATGTTAGTAAGTGATTTTATCACACAAATCATATTGGCACCTGCATTGTTTAAATCTTGTGGCTATACTTTTGAAACAGTGTGTTTCATTGGCCCAATTTACTTCCATTACAATTGCTTTACAGTAACCACAATATTTGGTTTTGTTATATAAACAAAAAGAATGCAGGTGTCAGACAAAGGGCCCTTAAGTTACTCAGTTACATTTTTATGTGCTTTTATGTGAGCCAAAATGGCATTTGGTGTAAACAGCCCCAAAAAAGTTTAATCTTCTCTTTTTGGGGGGGGGAATTAGCATTTTCAATGTTTCGTTGGTTAAACAAAACACTAAGTTAGGTGCAAAGAATAGTCTCTGTCACATTGAACAGACTATACTTTCATTCCTCACAACCTCGTTTCATTTGCATTTCATTTGAAGCACGAGTGATCTGCTCTGACTACGTGAGAGAAAATGAATATTTACAGAGGGTTAATGATAGTGCCATATAAATCTACTATATATTATGAATATTTAGTATAATAATGCTATGGGGAAAAATAATGCTAATGTCAAATGTCATGTCTGATTTGATCAATAAATTATTATTACTTAATTTGATGCACTTTGAAGAATGCACTTGCATTAAATATGTATTTTTGAAAAGAATATTTAGATTTAGTCAGAGACAATATTATTAAAATATTTTAAATGTATGTAATCAGTGACTGTGTAAGCAGCATATGTATCTAACATAATTCTGTATTTCAGAAAGCAAAATTATTAGCTAAAATTTCTATTTGGTGTCACCATTGCCCTATTCTGGGCTGATTTTAGTCCCAGTACATCTCTGATGGATTATTTAACACTTTAAATATTAGTACTTTCAGCTTAATTTTAGAGGAAATTACTTTTTTTTTTTGCATATGTCTTTAAAGTAATAATAATAAAGTAATAATGATAAAAAAAACTTTCAATCTTAACTTTTCTTAAATCAGTCTTAGTTCAAAGAATCGTTAACCAAACCGAAATTTGAGTTCAGTATCGTGAGATGAGTTAATTGTTACATGCCTAATACATACACTAAATATTCAAAATTATTTTAAGAGGGGGCCTGGGTAGCTCAGCGAGCACTGAAGCTAACTACCACCCCTGGAGTCACGTGTTTGAATCCAAGGCGTGCTGAGTGACTCCAATCAGGCTTCCTAAACTACCAAAATAGCCCGATTGCTAGGGAGGGTAGAGTCACATGGGGTAACCTCCTCGTGGTCAACATAATGTGGTTCTCGCTTTCGGTGGGGCGTGGGGTGAGTTGTGCGTGGATGCCGCATTGTTGAGCACATTACCGGAGACGTAGCACACATGGAGGCTTCATGCTATTCTCCGCAGTAATGTGCTCAACAAGCCACGTGTTAAGATGCTCGGGTTGACGTCTCAGATGCGAAGGCAACTGAGATTCTTCCTTCGCCACACGGATTGAGGCGAGTCACTACGCCACCACGAGGACTTAGAGCACACTGGGAATTGAACATTCCAAAATGGGGAGAAAATGGGAGATTTTTATTTTATTTTATTTCACTTATGCTTGGCAAGTCGTTTTTGAGGGATTCACACACACTTAACATCTGCCCACACCTTCTTCGTCCGTGGAATTTCGCTGTGCAATGGTAAATGTGACGAGCATTTACGTAAGTGAAGACAGAATATGATGAGGAGAAAATAGTGAATGTGATCATGAGGTTGTACTCGAACTTGCATCACCCGCACGTTCACCACAGCACAATGTGTTGGAGCACATGTGCTAACCCACAAGCCCAGGATTTCTCTGACACAAGCTAAAACTCTTCCACGCGTTGAGTGCTCTTGGTTCATTGGGGTCATGGTTCTTTTGCCATTATTCAGATGCCTCTAGCCTTGTTGCCATGAATGGGTGCATTCAGATCTCATCCATCAAGGACAGAAAATCACCAATTAAAGACTGCATCACTGCACACACACTTGAACTGAATCCAAAAGAGAGTCAGTCAAGAGGAAGTGATGGCAGGAAGTGTCATACAAAAAGGCGCCACAGGTCATACTTGTCTCTGCTGTCCACTTCCTCCTGTCTCTGCTCCCACGCACGAAAGGCAGGGAAGCAGAATGAGGAAACTCTGCCCTGAGGGATGGTGGGATGCTCTGGGACAGATATCTGAGGGTTTCCCCACAAATAAACCTTGACAGGTCGGATCCAGGAGGGCATCCTGGACCTAACTGAACTCACTTTTTTTAAAGTGATAGTTCCCCAAAAAATGAAAATTATGTTATCATTTACTCACACCTACATTACTTGTTCTTTGGCACTTTCTTGAGACAAAAAAAAGGAAGAGTTTACCCAAAAATTATAATTATGTGTTTTTTGGGCTTGAAAGTCTTGATCCCCATTGATTTGCATTGTATAAAGAAAAAACACATCATACTTTCTTCAGAATATCTTCCTTTGTGTTCCGCAGAAGAAATTAATATGGGTTTGGAAAGGAATAAGGGTGAGCAAATGATGAAAGAGTTATCATCTTTGGGTGAACTATTTCTAAAAGAAAAACACCATAGTCTGATTTGTGAATTAATAATTATTTTGAGTTGGATCTTTTCAATTAATCAATTGATCCAGTACACAAAAGTGGCTTGAATGATTCATCCACCCATGTCTCAATGTTCACAAATCGTTAATTTTTCTCTTGAATTCTCATTAAATTGCTAAGGAGATCTTGAGACTTTTCAGTAAATAACGACTAAACAAACATATCAATTCTCATCCAAATTTATCATTTGGCCTTAGAAGACTTATAATATACAGTATATATTGCATACAAGTGGTATGAACCGCTTGAAGCTTAACATTTTTGAGGCTTAAAAGCTCAAGTTCCATCTGAATAGTGGTCAGTGCAAGTGGTGCTCATGGGAGACCTATATTTTGAGTCCTGCCTGGTCATGTTCCCGTACTGCCTCTCTCCCTCTCAATTTCCTGTCTCTCTCTACTACTGTGTCTGTCAATACGTTTTAAAACAACATAATGGTCAAGTGTCCATCCATTGTAATTATTTGGAAAAGAGAAACATTTCTCAAAAGCAGAACATTCACATTCAACTAAAATGTCTGCTTTTGTATTCCATGATAGAAAGAAAGTAATATGAGTTTTGAAATGACATGAGGATGAACCATTTAAGGAAGTACATAGCAAGTGCGAATTAGTATGAATGATAACTTGGGTTGAGGGCCGTTCTCAATGCAGCACAGTGGGGGGTGGGGGAGCGAAAGTCAAAGTGCAGAGGAGTCTATTAATAGTCTGTGGCTCCAGCGGCAAAGTGAGGTCACATCAGAGCCTAGCTTTAGGCACGTGCACGTGTGTTCAGTTTGTTTTTGCTTTCATGCTCGGGCTGCTCCACACAGCCAGAACACAAGCTTTCAAAAAAATGAAAAATAACATAAAGAGAGGGAGAGAAAGAGACTTCCTGTAAACACGTGAGGCACCCACAGTCTGTTGTGTGCCGTCTCACAGCATTTCCTCAATCTGCTTGTGAAGCAGAAAGCGCAGCAGTTTGCACGGAAGCATGAGGACATTCAAATAATTCAGCTCAGAACAAGGCACGCACGCAGTTACCACACATTTAACGCAGGGCTGGATTTATTAAATACTGAATGAGGGAAAAGATGCTTTATCGGTGTTCTGCTTTGCAACCATCTTGGCTGAAAACCAAGACCTGCCACATTAATGATAATCATGTGCCCCATCCACAATGACTACATTCAACACAATGAACAACATTGCAATTGATCAGAAGTGGATTGAGAAGACAAAACCTGAGTAATTGGTAAAATATTAAATAAAAGGTGATGAGATGAGCAGTGATTATTTGAAAGAACAACATGTGACAACAAAAGTGAGAGCTAACTGCAGGGACAGCATACACTCTACAAGGACTCTGATGTAATTTTTAAACATTAGCTGGCATTTATTGCCCCCTAGTGGTTGGGCTGAAAAATTCTGACTTCATAAATTTAGTTCAGTCCTTAGTAGCTTCTATGTTTATTTCTTGCACATGTGTAGGATTTACTTACTAAAGTCACCCTCTTAACTTGCTTTGTAAGGCACCAAAGTTACCAAAGTCACTTAGGTTTTCCCAAAATCACCTTAACCTTGGTTTGTAAGTCACTACTCTATTTTTTTAACACTGCTTTGGGAAAATATGTAATATGGAAAGCGCTATACAAAAACTGGTAAATTTGAATTGAACTGACAACAGTTTTTACAATTTGGTTGTAAAGTAATAACCAGAAGGTAAGCAAATATTGAATGCCTAGACATCTAGCAGAGAAGAGTTTTGACTCTCAATGTTTTAAGTGTTAAGCTGATTGATCAGATGTTAAACTGAGTAATCAGATCTTACCCCTGTGGAGAAGAAAACCCGCCCCACTTCTACCACTTGAGGATCTCCAGACAGAGTATCAGCAACAATTGGGTTAATCTAAGGAAGCAAATGCACTGAATCACTAAAAAGGTAAAGAACAAACTTTTGTTATGCTCAGTGAATAAATCAACGTATCAGAAAACATTACTAAAACTATTGTGCGTTTTCACAGAGCATACCTATTGACTAAAATGTATAAACAATGTTGATGTCGCACTAAAAAGCCTGAATTGTAACTCAGGCTGCATTCACACTGCAGCTAAATGTGGCCCAAATCTGATTTTCTGCTCAAGTCTGATATTTTCGTATTTTCGTTCTTATGACAATTAAAATGTAGCCGATATCAGACACAAGTTTGAACAGTTGATGCTCGTTAACTAACCCGCATGCGTATAACACTCCCTGGGCATGTGTATAATACACCCATGCTCATTATTTTAATATGTATAATGAATTAAGCTATTAAAATCATTAGCAGTTTTTTCCCGAATAGAACCCTTAATGATAATCTAATGAAATATCAGCAAGTAATGGAAGACTAGATGGCTAAAGTCATTTTAAATAAAGTAATTTGCAGTAGTATGATGGAATGTAAGTACCATTGAATTTCAAGAAAGTAATATTATGAGCGAGACCTCATAAAATGGAACAGCAGGAACAATGGCAATATGTAATCTGAGTCATTATCTGTAATTATTTCAGATTAGCCTAACATTGACATGCTTGCATTCGCGTTTAGATACAGTTTGAGGAATATAGAACCAGTTTTCGGCACAGGCGACATGACCATAGAGCCATTAATAGGCTAAATCCACCTCTGCATGATTTCATTCACATTTTTTTCTACATGAAATTCTATAGACTATAATTTTCTTTTGTTTTATTTTCTTAGATTTTCTCCCCTTTTTCTCACCAATTTGGAATGCCCAATTTGCACTAATGTGGCATAGTACCTCGCCTCAATCCAGGTGGCGAAGGACGAATCTCAGTTGCCTTCAAGCCTGAGACAGTCAATCCATGCATCTAATCACGTGGCTTGTTGAGCGTGTTACCGCGGAGACATAGCGCGTGTGGAGGATTCACACTATTCTCCACGGCATCCACACACAATTCACCACGCGCCCCACAAAGACACTCCAGGGATGGTAGTCAGCGCCTTTACGCACTGAGCTACCCAGGTCCTCTATAATTTTCTTTCTTTCTTAAGAGGAACTGAATGCATTAACTAGTAAAGACATGATTTGAAATGAAAGGTTTTAAACCATAACATGCATATCACGTGGTAAATTAAGCATGCAAGCGAGGAATGTACAGTTGGATTGATGTAAATAAAATCACATTAAATCTGACCTGGCTGTTCAGAAGAAGGCACATCAGAAAAAATCAGATATGTGTTCAATCTATTTCCACATATGAAAGAGTGGATTTGAAAATGTCAGATTCAAAGAGAATTGGCTGTTCACGCGGTCATTCAATTAACAGGTCTGTGTCACATGTGAGTGAAAAAATCAGATTTGGGCCACTTTCAGCTGCGGTGTGAACATAGCCATAGAGCAGGAACGGGGAACCTTTTGTCAGACCCATTAAGGGACAGTCGAGTATTTTAAGAAATTATTCACAGGCCATAAAATTGCTTGCAATTTATGATTGTGGGTTAAAATTAGTGTACTTATTCCGTTATGTGCTCAAGCACCAAGAAAAATCACTGAAAGGTTTGTCTATTCTACAATATTTTGCATTGTTATCAACTAAAATGATTTTTAATCATTATTTAATTTGCATTTTTTTACAGTTATTTGAATGGCCATTTCTTTGCTTTTCAGATTATTTCAGAAATGGCTATGTGGGCTGGGTAGTATGGTCTCGCAAGCCTTATACAGCCCTGAGGCCTGACGTTCCCCACACCCGCCATTGAGTACTGATTATTTGGGGGTGCCAATGCAGTTGTGAGCTCTGACCTCTATTGTTCCATTCTGGGCAGAGTGTTGGTGAGGTGATCGAGGGTAAATGTCCATCAAATGTGGAGGGGGATCTGGAGTGACCCGCTTGCTGTGCCTGCTTAACAAATCTCTGTAGTTCAGCGAATCAAAGTTGGTCTTCCACATCAGGACCTGAAAACCAAATGATCAGCATTCAAATGAGTGACATAAACCTGAGTCCCTTTAGGGCAAGTCAGTTCACTCTGTGGCTGTCTTGGAAATGTCCCTGGGTTGTTATTGTCTATGCAGGCAATAGGTATACAAATATAGCTCCTATCTATTTGAATAGGGAAAGACCAAAATCTGTACATTACGTACATTTTCTTCTTTAGCTTAGCCTTCTTTAGCTATTTTCAAGGTCACACTAATGCATATGTGCCTTCTAGAGAGTAAGTAAACAGGTGATACCTCTATAACAAAGATGAAATAATTTGGTTTGTCTCCTCATTCAAAATAAGCATAAGTAAAATACACAATTGCTTCTGGCAAGCATAATCTCTGATTACCTGAGAATCAGCACCACCTGATGCAAACAGATCTCCCTCTCGTGAAAACGCCACGGCCAACACTGGACCCTAAAAGCAGGAAAAAAACATTTATGGCTCTTTCCCTAAGAGTCAGTTGCTTACTACAGGTCAATGGCACAAAATACCCATATAATTCAGTGTTCAAGCTTTTGAATTCAATATTCAAATTCTACATAGCCTAATGGTTAACAAGAGGGTGACACCTTGTGGCCATGGAGAGTGTAGATGAGCCTTCCCTCCAGAAGATCCAAGATCTTCAATGTACTGTCACTTGAGCCGGTGATCATATAGTTTCCCGATGGATGGAAGGTAAAGCAGTTCACATCAGCGATATGAACTGCAAGTCAGAAGTGAGAAAAGATTATATTTAACTAGTCCTCTA